>NW_008824591.1:2341547-2376862 GCF_000699105.1 Pygoscelis adeliae
ATTTAAACAGAAGGATGGAAATCAGTGGAGGGAAATTCTCCAATAATCCACTGTCCTGTAATTTCACGATTACCCAGAGCTTTCATCCCATCTATATTTAAACTATTAGAACACTGCTTCCTTCTCAAAGGGAAAACAATTTTTTTAGATTGTGGTTTGGATGCTTAGCCCCGAGGATTTGGGCTTAGTGAAGAAAAGGAGACAGTGTGTGGTGGAAGCATTGCCCACCCAGCAGGGACGTGGCAGTATGTAAAACCTTGGGCGCAAATAGGACCTCCTGCAGCAGGGAGGTGGGGGCAAGGCCAGCTGCTGCCCCCGCCACCGGGGAGGTTGGGGAGGCAGGTGGGGAGTAGGTGACAGCCCTCCCAGGAGCGGTGTCCTGTGCCCTGTTGTCACCAGGAGCATCAGCTCCTGAACTAAGCAGTTCTTATTCAGGCTTTATTTTTTTAAATCCTCCCTCTTTGGTCTCATTATTAGAAATAGAGATCTGTATTTGATGCTGTCCCACATCCTTTAGGAGGTGGAGACGAGGTAAGGTGACACAGCTGGGGACAGGGGAGTGACCTTTCACTAGATCAGGCTCTACCTCCAGCGCTGCTTTCACTTCAGCTGGTGAGGAGCAGGCAAATCATGGAAATTTGCTTTTTCTTTATAATACTATTTTCCTTTGTGCTTTACATGTAGCAACTGGCGCACCCCGCAGATCCTTACACACCAGCCTACTAACAACCGTTTGTGCTAACACTGAGCAAACCCAGCAGAGGCGAGCGGTAGCCGTGCTGGTGCTGGGCATGCTGAACCTTTCTGAAGGCAGAAACAAAATGGGAATTTTGTACAGTTGCCACGGGATGGCGCCGGGCAGCCTGCGCACCCTACACACAGCCTGGCAGGGCTGGGGGTGAGGGGACAGCACCCGTTAACTGCTCTAAACCAGAGGAATATTTCCCATCTTGTTTCCATGCTCTGCTTCGCTTCCTGTTGTATAACCAGGCAAGTCCCTGTAGGACCATGACTCTGCACTACTCGAGTGATCTCATTAGGGAGGGGTGATTTCTTCCTTTTTTTGCCTTGACTTTTAAAGCTTCCGTCACTTGACACATGAGGAGGGAGTTGATGTCTGGAGGTAACGTGCAGCAGTCCTGGCCTGGGAGTCTCCCGGGGAGGTGGCGAGCCCAGGCCATCAGCTGGCATGCGTAGCCCTCTTCACAGGCTGGCTACAGCTGTGAGCTGGAACAACGCCATTAGTTTCCAGCCGAAGATGCTGTTACCAGAACTCCTCCACCTTGTCAATAAAAAGCTGCAAACATCTTGTCTGTTAGCAGCATGACATCATTTTCCAGGGAAGAAGCTAACGATAAAGCCTCCAGCCTGGCAATCTTATCTTTTTTTTTTTTCTTTATCCTTCTCAGGAGGGTGGGAAGAACGCCCTGAAAGCTCAGCGTGCCATGCAGTAGCCGTGCCTGGCCGTCTGCTCGCCCTGCCTTGCTTTTCCCTCCAGAGTGTGACCCTTCCTCCTGCTTTGTTGTAATTGTTCCTACTTGAAGCCTCGCTCTGACTTGTCTCGTTTCTTTTTCCAGACCCTGATTTGGATCTCCAGCAGGCCCTCCACCAGTCCATCTTCATGCCTTCCCTGGCCTCTAACCCGACCCACCGCCTCCATCTCTGCTGGGAGCAGCACTGCAAGCTCTTGCCAGAGGTCTCGGGCCTCACGGCCAAACACGTGGCCAAATGGACTGTGGAAGAGGTGAGTTACCTGTTCCCTGTTCTGCTCTTTTGGGGTGCGGGAATGACAGAGCCCTCCTCTTCTGGAGTGCTAATTGGAAGACTTGTTTATTTTTTTCCTTTCCTAGGCAATGCTTTTCTGTTTGCTTTGCATATGCCATAGCTGACTCAGCTAGAAGTTATACCCAAGTCCCTTTATAAGGGAGGGGAAGGATCCGTATTAACCCTCTGGTGTCCACGGCTTATTTCCCTGAACAGGATTCCCTCCCTTTCTTTGTTTTATTTACCACCTGATCTTTTAGTCCTCAGGCCTGAAACATAATTCTGACAGCAGTTTCCATTTCTCTCTGATCTCCCTCCCCCTCTCCTGTGACTTTGCTGCTGATTCACTTTTACATTGCAGATAATTCCAAACTGCACTGTGCATGCCCACTCCTCCTGCGTCTCCCTGGCTGATTCCCCTGGAACAAAACTGCCCACAGCCTGACCTGATTTCTGACAGGGGTGGCTGTGCAGCTGGGGATATGTCTCTGCAGTCCCAGCTCTTGAGATGTCTCCTGTAATTAGGTGGCGTGTGAAAAAGCTGGTATCTTTTGTGTGCTGAGTAGTTGGTTTTTGCCTCGATGCCTTGGGCATAAATAATATTTGTATCTCCACTTGGGAAGCTGTGACAATTTGGATCCTGATGGCACTTAATCGCAGGCCATTTAGTTCAAGAGAAATGTGCTGTAATGTTGCGCTTGCAAGGATGTAGGTAGTTTGCAAAGCAGGAAAAAGGTGCCATTCTTCATGATGCATAGAGGATCTTCAGAGACTTTTAGAAAGTGCCTTTTCCCTAAGTGCCTCTTACATCAGACAAATCCAATCTTGACTTTGCTCTTCATGCTGGAGGACTGCTTAGGAGTCTGGTGGGATTGCAGTATCACAGAAAATGGGAACCCCAGCAGTTGTGAAGGGGTTAGAGCAATTAGTGGGGCTGTTTTAAAACTTGGTCCTTTTTTGTTGGGTGGTTTTTTTTTTTTTTTTTTTGTAATGAAAATGTGTTTGAATTAAATTAATAGCAAGGAGGAAAAAACCTCTGAAAGATTTGCTGTTCGTATCATTCTTTTGAGAAAGCTTCTAATGATTTTTCCAAAAGGTCTTTTAGAAAAACAGTAAAGGCAGAAGCAGTTAATCCTCTGACATGAAAATCAGAATCTCTTTCTTTTGGATAAAACATGGAGTCCGGTTCATGGAAGAACAGAGTCGGGATACAAGCCAACTAAAATTTGTCCTTCGCAGTTGACCTTTAAAGCAACTGCTGGGTAAATTTAACTGGGATATTAGTTTGATAACAGATGAATGTAAGCAAGGACCACAGAGCATGAATGCAGGACACTGGATATAGTGATTCAAAACCCAGAATACACTGGACTGTGCTCTGCGCTGCAGCCTGAAACAGCTGATGAAGTTTCGACTGCCAATAGGAGTGTGAATGGCACATTAAAAAGATGAGTGGCAGCACCACAATGGACTGGCTAAATTCATTACAGGTTTTGTCTTGAATTTCAGTAAAGAGGATCTGGTTTTGCAAATTATGTTCATCACAAATTCCCACAGGAATCAATTTGGCCTCTGTATGAATACTTGCAGGATCAGCATGTGCAGTGAAATGTAGCCGCAGGTCTGGAAGATGAAAGCAGCAGGACTTTCTGTGTTTTAGTGAGTCCAAAGTAGATCTGATCTGTCGGCATTTGGGCTCCTAACATCTTGCTACAGGGCAAACATTTGCCTTTGGGTTGTGCTTTGAACTCTGCTGCACAAAGGAGGCCATTCTGCTGATCTGAAACAAGAGCAACGGGGGTGTAAAATTCTCCTTTGGTTTCAGACTGAAGAACTGTTTTTATTTTATAAAACCCACATTAAGGAGAAAAAAGTTGCTTTAATTCTCTGTTGGTTGAGAACAGCTGAAATGGCAGAGCAGCAGGAGTATTTAGGGGGCCTCAAGCTAAGAAACTCTTGGTAACACTGAACAGTCAACAAGGGTAGGTACTTTAATGCAGCTTTGTTATTTATTGAAAGCTTCCTGTCATGTTTTCAGAGCACAGCTAGTGAAGTATATTGAATCACAGAAGAATATTAATATGTGCTAGATTTGTATTGTTCGTTAGTTAAGCCTGCATCAGATGCTAATACCTTGTGGGGGGACTGTCCTTGTGCTAATTGCTTGTGGGTTACTAAATCCCAGTTAAACCCAGCTCCTCTCTGCGTAGTCTCACGAGGCGTTGTCAGTTCTGCTGTAGCTTGATATTAAAGGGGTGCTGTATGAGGCTACCTTCCAACTTCACCCAAGAGGTATACCAGTACTGTGCTGATTTCAGTATATCATGCACATCTGGGATTGCATCAGCATCTTCCGTATGGGTTACATGGAGTTTCTAAGATGTTCTCAGAATTACATAAAGCTCTTTTTCAACCCCCTTCCCTTTACCAATACGCAGTCATAGTGTAAGATGCTTCCACCAGATAGTTCTGTGAGCATTGAGGTTGTTATCAGTAGGAAGGGCAGGCAGGCATTCACCTCCTCAAAGGAAAAGCCCTGATCTGCTTGATCCCACTGCGCTCCTAACCTGTCTGACACGTCTCCCACTGTGATCTTGAGCCCCTCCAGCCTCACCCTTTCCCTTGGTTCAGGGCTTCATTGCCACCGTTGTGGGGCTGCGTTGGTTTCTTCTAACCCATGGTGTTACTGTGTATTGGCCTCGTGCACCCGAGCCTCCCTTGTCCCTCAGCTGCCACGTCTTGGTTTGGGGACTCTTTTCCCCCAGCAGTGATGGGCCAGGCAGGTCACTGCAGCTCAGTGGAACCCCCAGAACCGCATCCTGGGGACCTTCTTTCCTGTATTCTTCTCCTGTATCCTCCTTCCCTCTCTTTTCCTCATTTCTGGTAAACTCCAGGACTCCTGTTTGTTTAAAAGGCCACTCCTGTGGCGCAGAGTGCTTGCAGCGTAAGTACAAATGACTTCTGGGACAGATCAAAGGCTCGTCACTCAGTGTCCGTGACAATAGCCAGCAGCAATTGTGCAGGGAAGGACACAGGAGCAAGGCGAGCTTAGATCATTCCCTGGAGATTTCTACCAGCCTCTCAATACCATAGGCACTAAAAAGCACTTACCATCTTGCCCCCAGGGGTCCAACTGTCTCTTAAATTCTGGAATTTACCAGACCCTGCAGAAGGATTTTCATTTGTGTTTTAATTATAAGGGGGTGTCGGGGCGGGGTTCAAAGGGAAAGTAGTATTTTATTTGTTTATAACAGGAGTTTGCACTTCTACAGAAGAAAATTTGGAGACACTGCCTGATGGAGATGTGGATTTTAGGGGGTTCCCTTTAAAATGGAGCTGTCCCTACTAGCAGAAGATAAGGGCGAAACATGAGAGGGATGCTCTGCTTTTAGATTACATAACAGAAACAACAGGAGTCAGAGCTGTTCACCAAAAATCGGCTTCTGCCAGGGTAGAGCAAAACCGGAGGGCACGCTGACAGCTCCCTTCCTGCGTGGTCAGAACTGGGGGAAGGGAATGAATGTTAGTCAAGTGGTGGGATCAGCTGGAGATGCAGTGACACGATTTAGGAGAGAGTCTGACAGTCGTGAGTTAAAGGGAAGCTTGTATTTGACAGTGACCCCTCCTAACTGTTTGTCTGTTTGTGTTCATGGGAGAAATGTCACATCT
Source organism: Pygoscelis adeliae (assembly GCF_000699105.1). Classification (NCBI taxonomy): domain Eukaryota; kingdom Metazoa; phylum Chordata; class Aves; order Sphenisciformes; family Spheniscidae; genus Pygoscelis; species Pygoscelis adeliae. Next base: position 2,346,981 of record NW_008824591.1, read on the forward strand.
GTAATAACTCAAATGAATATGCCTCGTGAAACAGAGCTCTTCCTGCAAGGGAGCATCCAATTAGCATGAGATGTTTGATCTGATTATGCCTCAATATACAAATCTTCTATGAACCAGTGAAGCTACAGCTGGAGAAGACAATACCTATTAAGTCATCCTCCACTGCGTTCAGGACTGCTCCTCGCACTACTTAGTGTTATATAATGTAATCCAAGGGCTGCTTGCATGTCTCCAGGGAGATTATTCCAAATGTTAACACATTTCCTGCTTCGAAAGGTTTTCCCTAATGCGAAATGTAAAATTAACTTTTACTTGTTTAATCCTGTTGGTTCCATGGATCCTGTGCTCCCACCACGGATTAAATAAAACCAAAACTCCTTTCCTTCCCAGTTCTTCTGCCTTCTGTATGTTGGTAAACCAGCAGTGCTCATTCCGTTGGTTTATCTTGTCTCTTAAAGGCATGTCATCATGGGAAACTGTCTAAATCCTTTTTTCTTTTCAATGTTACTTTCCAGCAGCACTGTAGAGAAAGTGAAGTTGTGGATGGGTTTAAAATAGACTAGCCTTATACGGCTTTTAGTCTGTAAAAATATTTTGATATTTTATAAAGATCCTTTTGAGCAATGGAGAAACTGGACTTTTACAGAAAGATAAATGGACAAAAGGCAATATGGAAAGTATTATAGGTAACCAGAGTATGCTTTGCAGGGGTGTTGCAGCAACAACCCAGTAATGTTTTTCATATATACCCTCTATTTAATGGGAGAGTTGTAAGTGTTAAATTTTTTAAAATTCTTGCATATGGAACTCATATACAGAAATATGACCTCTTTTCTTGATGGTATCCCATTTTAATTGTCCGTATTTCTCTTTTCCCAAATGTAATTCCAGGTGGTAAGCTTCATCCAGCGTTTACCTGGTTGCAAAGAACAAGCATCTGTTTTCAGGGAAGAGGTAAGTCAAGTCTGCCCAAATCCTGTGCTGTGCCACTGGCGGGTCTGATGGCAGCAAGGTGGTTTTGTACCCCTGCTACTCTGGAGTTACAGTGCAGAGAGCATGGACATGCTCAGACTTGTCATTAAAGAGCCTGTGGCATTTAGGAGGCAGCTTCAGCATCAAGCTGAATTCCAGCATTGCTAATTGCATTCTGCTGCTTTAAATTTCCCCTGCAGTTCCAGTCACTGAGCTTATGCTTAACATCCTGTCTTGGACTATTGTGCAGTGGGTTTGGCATCGTTATAAAGATGTCCTGTTGGAATGGTGCAATGAAGATCTCATCTGCTTCCTCTAACGAGCACATATGCCTGCTTCTCTTGGTGAGGCTGGCAGTCGTAGGGTTTCCCAGGAATCGCTGGCTTCTGCCATGGGCTGAGGTGAGAGCAGGAGGGGAAGCTTTCCTTGAACAAGCAGTGGTTGGGAAGTCAGAGCATCTCCTGCGTGCAGTGTGTCCTGTCTTTGCTGCCACTTGCTGGGCTGGACTTTGTTCCCTGTTTGTGGTGCGTTCACCGTGGCTTCTGAGAAACCGCAGCTAGCGCAGGATATGGTGGTCCTCTTTCTTAGCACACTTCTTTGCATGGATCATAGACACTTGGGCTCTGTTGAGTGCTTTGGCTTCCAGTTACATTGCAGGTACCACTTGGAGATTCTTTATGAGCCCCTGATAAATTTGCACAGACATACCTCCCCTTCCATCATCACAGGTCTACTGCTTTGATTGTAAGAGCTTGAGGGAAGAGGTTGTACTTTCTCTGTTCGGTGCGGCGCTGAGCGCACCCTCTGTACTGAGGAAGAGCATTGCACATTGTAGCGACTGTAAAGGGCAGGTTCGTAATAGATGACTGCTCCCCAGAGCTGGCTTCCTGTCAGGATGAATCAGGCCGTAGTGCATTTTATGGGATTTATGTATCTGTATTTTGTTTTCCCTTGTTTTAAAAAACATGCACACACACAAAATACAAAGCAAAAGAAATGGAGGCTTGCAGAAAGCACTATTCACAATGTAACAATACAGTGGAATACTCTTTAACTGAATATAGAGGGAATAATGAAATTTATTCAAATGAACCAATCTTTCAGTGTAGCTGAGTGTAAAAGGCGCATCCTGATTTCTAGTGACGGTGTATTCAGAGATGAGAGTTTGGTAGGTAAGATGTAACTAGCAAATCTCCTAATGAATCCAACCATTCACAATGTATTTTATTTCTTCTAGCTGTAATTTAAATGGGTCCTGAACACAGTGATTGCTTTCTGGTTCAGAGAGCAGATAGCCACGTTCTATTTTAATACCTTACTTTCTACAGCCTCAAAGTATGATTCCCTATGCCAAATGAGAGGGGCTTGGGTTGTTTTTCAGGTTTATGCTCAAACCAAATTGTCAGTTTGAAATTAAAACCCTTTTAGCAGTTTGGCTTTGGCCAGAATTCAGGTGTGAGTGACGGGACTGCTGAGCTCCACTCACATTGTCCATTAGCTGTAATCAGGCCTTTGAGTGCTCACCATTTAGGATAAATAAATTCCTTGCAGACTTCTCTTGGCGGGGGGAGAGGGATAAGTTGCTGCTTACATTAGGAGCGAAGAGAACAAATTGTGCACAGAATTTTAAAAACCATCCAAATAAGATGGAACAAAGAAATGAATAATAAAGCACAGGCACTGGTATTGTGCTTGTTTCTAGGTCCAGTTCAGGGAAGGTCTGTTTAAAATAAGCATCTTTGAGGCAATGCAGTGAAAATGAAGCATAGTAATAATACTGGACTCAAAAACATTTTGAAACGTAGGGCTGTTTTCCAGCAGTTTTCTGCTACTCCTGACTCTTTTATTTAATTTAAGCAGCAGTCCATTTGCTTCAAGCTATTTTTAACATGTTCATTGCAGTAGTGTAGACTCTAGGCAGCTTGCAAATAAGATTCGGGGACGTTGGGTGGCCATCTGTGGACTGGGAACACTGCTGTCATTTCCAGTGTACATACTGGGAGGTTGAGTAACTTGCTAACAGTCTCTTGTGTGGTTAGAGAAGGGGAAACTCAATCTCCTGGCTCCCAGCTCTTTGCTTTAATATTATGTTTGTCCAAGTTTATTCAATGTATCCTCTTCGACCAGTCACTGACGTCCAAAAAAGTTCTAGTTAGGAAGACTACAGAAATAGAAGAATTATTATGGGTGAGTTGAGTGTCCAATGTTGTCTGCTGCACTGGTGAACATCAAGTGAGAGGACGAGATGCTGTCAGTCCCTGTAAATGGACTTTAATGGAATAACTTAGGGAGACACATATTGTTTGTCTGTGTCCATTAATCTTTGGCTTCTTCCCTGCAGCATTTGGGGTTTATATTAATTATATTTGTGTTGTCTCTGTGGATGTTCTTGCAAACCTAAGTAAATTTTTAACCTCTTCTTAAAATAATATGTTACGATTTCACTTGCTGCTACCTAGGGCATCCTGTATTTTCACAAGGTAGTATGTTTTTCACTTGCTTACTTTGAATCTCATCGAATATCTCCTTGCTGATGGATTAGGAGAGTGCGTATATAAGTCCAGACAAATTGCATGTCTTTACTATGCCTTGTTTAACATAGCATAAGATCTCTCTTACCATGTGCTAAGCAAGCCCATTTAGTGTCATTGAAAATGATTTCGCAACAGCCTACTGTTTCTCCTTTAAACAGAGACTTCTTGTCTATAGGCATAGTACGTACTAGTCATGAGAGTAGCCAGATGTTCACGTCTCAGGAATTTTTCTCATCTGTAAGGTTTTTAGCAGAGCTGACCAAAAAAAGCAGGAAAAAAGCGTGTTTGGCTTTAAATTTTACCTTGAACAGCTTAACAGGAGTCGAAGAGTCTATGCAATGACAGTATGTAATGAATGCACTAGGAAATGGTGATTTTATGTTTCTAATCATCGTAGATTATTAGAATCAGTGTAATTCTTGGATAGCTGCCTCCTGAAGACTTGCATTCTGGATTTCCTGATCTAATTTCTGGCCACAGTTTGTGAATAGGCTGTAGGATTTTTGACAGTTGTTGGCTTTTTAGCGCAATTATAGTGAATATAAAGTCTAATGAACCAGCATCCTCCTTATGGTCTCTCCATAAGCCTTGCCCACACTAAGGCTTCTGTATTTCTAGAAAAAGAGCTGCAGGATGAGGCCTGAGACCCTTGGAAAGGGCAGCATGCCTGGACACCTCACAGGGGTGTGGGTGCCAGAACTAGGGAGAAATACATGGCTTCAGTCTTCAGAGCTGTGTTTGTACTTTCATTCCTCAGATCTAAGTATGTTGTTTCACTGAACGACCAGAAGTGAGAATCCTGCCTATCCTTTGATGGTAATCTTCATCTTATGTTGTGTTTCCAACCTCTAGCAGATAGATGGTGAGGCCTTCCTGCTCCTGAACCAGAGCGACATAGTTAAAATACTCAGTATCAAGCTGGGTCCTGCCCTGAAGATCTACAACGCCATTCTCATGTTCAAGTCTGCAGAAGACAACTGAGAAGAGCCCTTTGGCAGAGCCCACAAGGAATTGACGGGGAGCAGATCTTCAACTGAGAGCATTACAACGTGCCGAACAGGCAGATTGGGACTCAGATGTATTTTAAGTAGAACTTATTAAAAACATTTTGAGGACATAAAAATCCTGCCACAGTCTGGAATATGGGGCAGCTTCACTTCCAAGAAGAGGATATTATTATATTTTGTAATTGAATTTGGTTTTGATATATCAATCTCTTTTTGAGATCTAGAAGAAACCTCCGGTTATAAGGGGAATCCAGGGTAACATTGGTGGAGCTGCAATAGCAAGAAGGCGGCTATGAGTAAAATGACCGCTGTGTCCAATGATAGTGCCTGAAAGAGAGACTGAGTTATCACCAGCATGTTTAATATATTCTGTATATATAAAAACTCTGAAAAGAGAGTAAGAAAATAGGAAAAAGATGCACTTCAGAGCAATTCACCTGTATCCTTCAATGCTGACCTTTTCAGGACTGATTTTTAAATTCCAATTTCTCCTGCTGATCCTAGTTGTTCTAATACCCTTGGCTATTGGGCTGCTTACACCACAGCAGAAAGGTACCATGGGCAGAGCGTTTCCATCAGTGATGACTTGCATCGTTTCTGGTAACAAGGAAAATGTTCTCATTAGTGCCACCAGACAGTGGGAAGCAAGCCCTGTGTAGATAGGCTTTGGGTAGGCAAAGATCTCTCATAAAGGTGTCTCCCACAGGAGACAAAGATAAATATTCTAGCTGTAATTCTTCCATTCCAATTTTGTGCAACTGCTGTCTGGACCAGGAGCATCTTACGGCAAAATAGCACAATCAGGAGCACGTGGGAGTTTGATGGGTTCATTCTTGTCCTCTCCACTGTCAGCCAAATGCTAGGAATATGAGTAGGGAACCCAGCAGTGGCCAGCATAAATGCAAACAGATTTCCTAGAAACGATTAGCTTTTAATTCTGAACAATTGAAACTCATGAATGCTTAGTGCTTTAGCCTTTTCAGCCTCCAGCTGGCCTTTGGTCTGTTCTACCAAAGAGTCAGTGTGCTGCAGCAGCAGGGCACTGGCTTCTCTGCCTCTCTAGTGGCAAGGCAGGCAGAGCACACAGGGAAGTTTGGCTGGAGGGGAATCAGGGTTTGAACAGACAGCAAAACGAGGTAAGAATTGCGTCTCAAAAGAGAGAGATGATCTGCGTCAGGGAGGAAGCAAAGCTTGTGGCTGTGTTCCTGTGCATGCTGTCTGTGCTCTCCTGGCGGTAGGGGAGCACGAGTATTTTGTGCTGCGCTGGAAGTCAGAGCAGAGTTTTATGAACATGCACCTAAGACTGTAATGTCCTGGGTGGGGGATTTCCACACCGTTACTTCCAGAGCTGTCCTCTTACAATGGAAGTCCTGGGAGAAGTGGTGAGCCTTGCTGGGGCTCTGCTCAGTGTTTCTGTTTGTGCCTGGCAGCATGCTAGCTCATGACTCTTCCTCTGGCCACTCTCCCTGATAGATATTTGGCTGTTGTGGAGTCTAGCTAGAACCGTCTTAGCTAGGGAAGCCTTTTCACCCCTTCATTCCGAGCTGCCAGGCTGAATCCTGTGTGCGTGAGCCCCTCCAAGCACTGTAAGTGTGCGTACACCGTGTTGCCAAAGGCAGGCGTGCCACCAGCCTCAGCCCAGGGTTGCATGAATTTCTCAGGGCATTGCATGGTGAGATGTCATCCATCCGTAGGCACCTCGAACTCCCTCCTGTACTTGCCATCTTTGTCACCAGTGTTGCTCCCGTAGTCCCAGCCCTGCAGCTTCTCCAAGAGCCATCAGGAACTGAGAATGAACACGCTGTCTGTGACTGTGTGGTGACACAAGGAACGCACTTCGTCTTCCTTCCCTAATCACTCCATGTCCTTTGTCCAACCTTCCAGCTGCTGAGAAAGTCCTCGTGACTTGCCTAAAGTAGCAAGTTCCTTAAAATTGTAAATAGAGCAGAATCCACACTGCTGAAGGCATTCAGTCCTGGATTAATATATAGAGCAATTTGTCTCCATACTTTCTATTTTTGTATAAGATGTTAAGGATTTTAAGCCTTCCACAGGGAAGACAGGGGTGGTGGGATATTTAATAGCCAAAACATTAAATATCAGCCAGGCAACTGCAGGAGAGTAATTTAACGCAGTGTTAAGGACTAGACAAGATATGAATTTAATTTATTAAAATACATTTTTAGTATGATAACCAGGATATTCACCAAAGAGTCACATTCCTTTATTCCACTCTGCGCATCCCACGTCTGTGTAAGGACTTGAATTGTAAGTGGCATGTCCTGGACTCTGACACAACTCGCCTTCTAGGCAAAGCAAAATTGTTTCCTGACAACTGGAGCAGAGGATCCGTAGCTGGACTGTTTTGTTCCTGGCTCTCCGCTGACTTGCTAAATAACCCTGAGCCCTTCTTTGCTCCAGTTTCCCCCTCTGTGACACCCAGCCGGGTGGGGTGAGTGCAATTTCTCCTTTCTCTTGGTTCTAGCAAGCAGGTCCTGCCGGATTTTCTGTTTTACCTCCTTCGTTTGGGAAACTGAGTTGGGGGGACAGCAGATTGCCTCCAGCAATAAAACATAATATTATTTCATCTCTTTTACTATATATAGATAGAGGATGAAGAGAATCAGTGAAACAAGCAATGAGATTCTAGTCACTGAAATTATTCAAACAGAAGAGAAATCTTTAATCCTAGAGGCTGCCAAGCCAGCTGGATCAAAGACGAAAATGTGTACTTGGAGTTTGTTCAGTGACAGCAAGAGTAGTGCTTTCAGCAAGGAGGAAGGAGGAACCTTTTTAGGGATAGAAGAAGGAGGAATGTGCTTCTTGTGCCTTTTTTTGTAATCCAATAATTGTCTTCGCAGAGCAAGCAAGAATGTGCACACATCTATTACTGACTCCTTTTCCAAATATAGCTATATTCTAATAAAATCAAGCAACAATAATGCAAGGGCAAAAAGATGTCCAGTGTCTTCACTGGACACGTTTAAAATTCCCTAATATTTACATGACTGAAAAAACATAAACCAGCTCATCTTTTAGCCCTGTAACTTAGGAATTCGTTGGTTGCTGATGCCGTTTCGCTTGTGTCGGGGGGGCCCCCCTTCCCCTGCGTACTATATATAGATAGAGGATGAAGAGAATCAGTGAAACAAGCAATGAGATTCTAGTCACTGAAATTATTCAAACAGAAGAGAAATCTTTAATCCTAGAGGCTGCCAAGCCAGCTGGATCAAAGACGAAAATGTGTACTTGGAGTTTGTTCAGTGACAGCAAGAGTAGTGCTTTCAGCAAGGAGGAAGGAGGAACCTTTTTAGGGATAGAAGAAGGAGGAATGTGCTTCTTGTGCCTTTTTTTGTAATCCAATAATTGTCTTCGCAGAGCAAGCAAGAATGTGCACACATCTATTACTGACTCCTTTTCCAAATATAGCTATATTCTAATAAAATCAAGCAACAATAATGCAAGGGCAAAAAGATGTCCAGTGTCTTCACTGGACACGTTTAAAATTCCCTAATATTTACATGACTGAAAAAACATAAACCAGCTCATCTTTTAGCCCTGTAACTTAGGAATTCGTTGGTTGCTGATGCCGTTTCGCTTGTGTCGGGGAGCCCCACTTTCACGTGCGGCTCTGACTTGTTTCTGCTGCCAGACTCTGCCTGTACAAACTCAGCTCTGCCTTTTCCCAGACCTGATCGAGGCCTGTGTCAAGGCAAGGGGTCTGCAGATGCCTTTGATTGTCTAATGCCTTGTTGTCTAATTTGAAACATGCACTTTGAAGCAGAAAGCCAAAAGTTGTAGCTCTGTGGTGAACAAAGCTGAAACTGGTTAATGCCACCTGGTTTTAGGAGGCTTTCGTTGTCTGCTAAGTGCCAGCAGAAACCGGCTGTTGGCCCAACTGAACCTAGAAGTCACTTAGAAATATAAATATATTACTTAGAAGCAACCCAGAGCTGTGACAGCTTCCTGTGGGCCAGCAGTGCGATTGGGAATTCTCAGTTCTCAATTAAAATGGATCTTATTCCTGGATATGTTTTTGTTCCTGTATCCCTGTTTTTGAAATCCAAAACGATCAGATTTTTCTCCTTTTCTCTTTTTCTCCTCGGTAGAGAGTCCTGTTAAAATTTTTCTCTGCCATCACCAACGATCATCCTTGTTAATCCAGTAGCGGCAAATTTCTGCTCTGGGTAATGAATCGCATTAAAGTTGGACGGAAGCGTTCCCCAATGCTGATAGCAAAACTCTACAACCAAAGGAAAAAAAAAAAGCCACATTCAGCCCAGGGGATAAGCTAGTTCAGCTGTAGAAGATTTCCTGCCTGCTACTTTCATGCCCTGCTTAGGGATTTATACCACGGAAAGCTTTACTGTTCTTGACATCCTCTCCATCATGTGATGAGCTAGCTTATTTTTGAAATTCCTATTACTTGAACTGGAAACACGTGCAGGGGAAGGGAGCGTGCGCCCGTTGTCTCGGTTCAGCCTCTGAAATGTTTGCCTGTTTTAAACCAAACAAATACTTGAGCTTTCTGACACTAGCCATGACGTTGCACTCCACTGATGCTCTCTTCTGGATATGTGAATAAAATTAATATAAGTTCAAACCTGCCTCGTTCTTGCCGTGTTTGGGTCTGACCCCGGCACGTGCTCGCAGGGAAGCTGGGCTGGCTCGCTGCCCTGAAGGGCTGTCACTGGGGTGGGTTGGTCATCACGGAGGTTTGGCCCCTTGTTTTCCTCCCCCTAAACCTGGCAATCAAAATGCAGGCAGCATTTTCATCTCTTATCTCTTTTGTCAGGCAGAGCAAAGCCGTACATTTGAGCTCGCCTTGGTTTGTATGCAGGACAGCATCAGCCTTGGCCAGCATTGTCTGTTGAGGCTGTGCCTGATCCCCGGTTCCTTCTGTCCTCTACTGCTGACAGAATATTTTAATCCCTCATGGTTTCCTATTGCAGACCATCCCAGGACTCTGCCATCTTCCCAAAGCAGCTTCAAGATTTGAGTGTTTAACTAAAACTAGCAAGAACTTAGCAGTATGAATCAATGTTAAAACTCTACATTTTGGGGTCTCTGTGTCTGTTTTATCTTCCTTAATGCCCTGTTGGGTTTCTCCATTGTGTCCCCCATAACAATTTTAATGAACTCACCTGGGCATTTGTTTCTGCTCTAATTGTAATTAGCTGATAAATTGCAAAAGACTGTGCAATATGCTGTCGTTGGTTTACCCCCAAAATCGGGTGGTGGAAGCTTTCCTCCTGATCTTCACAGAGGCGTTCCTGATAGAGCCGAAAGGCTTGAAGCCGCACCTGCAGGGCATCGCTGAGCCGAGGGCAAGAGGGGACCGGGGCACAGATTCACTTTGGCGGCTGAGATTAGCAGACCTTTTGAAACTAAAAATATTGGAGAGTTGGCGCCCAGCCATAATTTCTAAACTATCCCATCATCAGGGTAAACATTTGCTCTCATTGGTTTTTCCCTTCCAAGGTTTTTTTGGTTCTATTTAAACCCGGGCTTGTTTGCTTTTGTTACCGTGATCAGATTCCCAGTCTTGTTAGCTTGGAAGCTTGTTGCATGCTCGGTAACATCAAATTTTGCTTTTACTTGCTCTGTTAGTTCCCTCGGGGTTGTGCTGGGATGCGTGCTTGTCTGTGTTGTTGCACTTGTGATACCTGACTTTCCCTGTGGAAGGGACTTTTTTTAACCAAGATTTTGATGGAGAAGTCTTAACAGAGCAGGGTGTATTAATCACCCAAATGGCTGATTATATTTGCAGATTATTCTGCTCAGGCAGACATGGAATTTTTTGTCCCGAGTCATATTTCTCCTTGGGCAGGAAAAACCTGCTTGAATGCTCAAGTTGTTCTGTGGTCAGCCCTGACCATGCTCTTTGGGACTGATTTTTCCCTCGTGCCGAGGTCCGTGCACGATTCCCTGGCGGGGTTTGCACCCCCCCTCAAGGGGTTGGAGGGGTCTCTGATTTAAGGTGAAGACAAAGTACGGTGGAAGGGATGTGCCACCCGCATCGCTTCTTTGCATCATCCTTCAGCCGAACATCTCTCCCCTCGTGAGCCTGGTTGCAGCCCTTCAGACCAGCTCGAGCCACTGGAGCAAAACTCCTTAAACTCTGCCTGTCCCAAACGCTCGTCAAACCCGTGTAATTACACTGAGCTTTGGCAGCCGTTGGCTCAAGGCTTACGTTTGCACACACTCCATTGGAGCAGGTGGGCAACCCCCTTAGCCTGCACCTGCAGAAGAGACCTCCTCCACCTCCTCCTCCTCCTCCTCCTCCTCCTCCTCCTCCTCCTCCTCCTCCTCCTCCTCCTCCTCCTCCTCCTCCTCCTCCTCCTCCTCCTCCTCCTCCTCCTCCTCCTCCTCCTCCTCCTCCTCCTCCTCCTCCTCCTCCTCCTCCTCCTCCTCCTCCTCCTCCTCCTCCTCCTCCTCCTCCTCCTCTCCAGCAGCTCTCAGCAGCTCTGCCCCGTGGAGGACAGCGATACCCAGCTCTGCAGTGAGGTACGTGCACAAACCTTCACTTCTTGCCTTTCTTTGCTGCGAGCATGATGCTTTCCCGTAAGGGAAGGTGTGACCTGCAGTGCTCACTGGGGGATTGTGAGATTTTATCGCTTGCACAGAGCTTTGAGCTCCCCTTTGAGCAGCTCCTTCGTTCTTGTTAACGCTGGTGTGAAAATTTGCCGAAGGGGCAAATGTGGCTGATGGGGGTAGAGCCAGCAGCTGGGAAAAGGAGCATCCTACCCACCTCCACCCTGTGCAGCACATCTCCTGCCCGATAAAACAAGTGACCCACCGTCCTCTCCTCCTTTGCCTCCTCCCTCGGAGGATTCGGCAGAGCAGCAGTGCTGCATCCGTGCCCCCGTGCTGGCATCCTCTGCCTTTACAGCTGGGGATGCTGCAGCCTTCCGGAGAGCTGGGGGTGATGGGAGGCTGCTGGTGGTGGCTGCATGGTTCTGGAGTTTAAGAGCTGGTACTTGCTGAGCTGAGCTCTGCTCCCGTCATCATCAAGTGAGATGGTGCGGCACAGAGGGGCTGTGTTCGGAGCAGGTCGGGGTTTTATGGTTGGGGTGATGTGAGCTGGTTGCATTCAAAGATGAATAACATTAATTTTGAGAGAAAAGCTTGTTGGAGTTGTGCTGTTCCTTTGAGAGGTTGACTGCGACCTTTATTCCCTGCACGTGTAACATGCCCAGATCTGGCCTGGGGGATTTTGGGGAGCTGCAGTGGGGTTGCTCCGGCAAAGGAGGTGTCTGTGTCCCCCCAGGGCTCACCCACAGGAGGGAGTAGCCCCGGGGCTGCCGCCATGCACCTCGTTAAATAAAAAAGAAGCCAAGCCCATTTGTCTTTTAAGTGCTTTTAAACACTGACTTTCACTGTGCTTTTGCAGCAGGGTAGAGGTGTTAATCAGCATTTTATCAGGGCTCAGTTAACCTGCTATTACCCGTGGGCGTAAAAGGAGGTGTGTACTGAGCACCCACGCCAGCTCTTACCTCCTCATGTATGCCCACAGGGCTGGCCGGATCCTGCACCTCCAGGGACCCCCGACAGGGTCTCTGCCTTGGTTTCCCACACACGCATCTCATCTGGCCACTTAAAACTCTCAAGCCCAGCAGCTTTCCCAGCAGCAGGAACCGTAGAGATGAACATCGCTGCAGTACCCTGACAGCCCAGCCCCAGCAGGGAAGAAGGATGCGGGGATGGAGGGGGGAACCTGCCCTCTCCATCCTGCACGTCTGAAGCCAACTGGCAACTTCCAGCTTCAGGAGAAAGAGAGAACAGTGGTTGGAGGGGTTTGAGGACGAGGCTGGCTGTGCTCTGCCCGGGGGGGACTTTGTGTCCGCTGCACCCCGGCCATCAGCAGAACTGCTGGTCCTTTCCCCAAATAATGCACTTGCTCCACTATTTATTGGCTTTGCGTGTCACTTGCCCTAATATTTTCTTACATCCTTGCCACCAAGTACAGCCTCAGCTTATTAATTGCCCCATGAGACTTTCTCCTCTCTACATATTTACCATCCAGATGCTGTTAATGTAAGCAAGATACTTCTTTTTTTTTCGTTTTTGGAGACAGATAAATTTGCTGCTGGAATGTTTCCAGCTGTTTCTCCGAGAAATGCCCTGAAGACTTGTGCGAACAGGGTATCTGTGCCACGGCCCCGAGAGGTGCCAGCACAGGGGTTTGCCGGGGGATGCCAGAGCCCCTTCCCTGCCGGGCTGACCAGCTCCCGTCTCGGAGCACAGAACCGGCGCCTTTGATCGCATGGGTATTGCGTTTGCAGTAAGGTTTGTCCTCAAAAACAGGGTTATGGTTTCACCAGGGTCAACCTGATGTCCCCACATGTCATCGGTGGTGGGTCCTTTTGGGCCAGAAAGTGGCTTTTTGTAGCAATGCTGATTTAAGAAGCTTTTCCACCTGCAGAGCGTTGTCCGGGCTCCCTTTCGGCTCTGTGCTTGAGTTGACTCAAATTACCCAAGTGTTAAAAAAAAAAAAAAAACAAAAAAAACAAAAAAGGTTGTTTCAAACTCTCCCGGTTTCCATGGTTGGGGTCATGGCTGTGCTGGGAGCTGGCAGCTCTGCGGGTCGGGCTTGCCAAAACGCCTCCACTTCATGCACCGTCCTAAAGCTCAAACGAAGCTTTTCTGCTCTGGGCTCAGGTACCTGGGGCACGCGGCTCTGGGATTTGTTATCCCTGGCAGAAACGAAGCGCGGGGAAGCTGTGGTATGTCTCTGCGTTACGAAGTGGGACCACACAACTATTCAATGAGTCTCTCTAGACGGTTTTCGCACCGTCTTGAACTCGTCTGTCTTATGGATGGAATTGAAAAAGGCCAGAGAAGAGACTCAAATATAAATTTCCCTTTTCCCAAGCATGTCTCTGCTGCTGGTCGATGTCTGGGGAAGGTCTTGCTCTTTGGTTTCAGTGAAAAACTTTCCAAGCATCTTCATTTCAGAAGAAACGCAACAGTTGAAATGTTCATTTCCCCTTCTCCCCGCCCCACCCCCCCTGAAACAGATTTTTTTCCCTCCTTATGCTGTGCCAGAGCCCCATGCGCTGAAAGAATTAACCTAGTCTTCAGAGCTCAGTAGCACCTTCTCCGTTTTTCTCCCCGGGTTGATTTTCCTCTCTCTGGTCTCCCTCCCCTGCCTGTGGGATTTCCCTGCCTGCTGAGCTCCGCTGCCCTGTGAAGCTGCTTCCCCATCAATCAATTCTTCATGTGATCGGTTAATTCTGCCGCTCTCCCACAATCCTCTTCCCATCCATGAACGCTGCACACACATGCAGCTTCCCCTTCTCTTCACTCCCATCCCTCCTTTCCCCACCTTCCCAGCAACATCCACTCTCCCAAAGGTCCACCCTGACCCTGCATCCCTCCCAGAGGTGGTGGGCTGGGTAGCAAAGGACGGGGGGTCCCTGGGGCCAGGGTGAAGCAGACCCACAGCTTTCCCACCGGCTCCTCCAAATCCCGTAACAAAACAGCACGAAGATGCTCTCGGACAGTAGCAACACGGCCTCCCCTGCTCCCACCAAGATGGGATGTAGACCCTTCCCACGGCCAGAAAGCCCAGAATAAATAGGAGCAAGCAGCACCAAGTTCATCCAGCCTGAGCGAGACCAGTCTACCGGCAAGAGCATTGCCTCTGGACCCATCACCGCAGCAGGAGCCAGGATGGGGTGACCCAAAACAAGCGGGAATCCCACGGCACTCAAAGGAGAAAGACTCCTCTGTCGACGCAGGATGCTGTCGGGATCTTTGTGCTCCTGTAATGCTCACCAGTTGGAGATCGCAGGCTGGGCTGGAAGGATAAGTGAGCATCGGAGATGTAGTTGGTGTCAGTGGGAGAGTGATGCTGGCGGTTGCAGCACGGGCTGCGTTGCTCATCTCATTGCAGCATCCTCACAGCAGGTCTCCAGCGAAGGCAGCTCTGGGAATGCTTTCCCAAGGGATGGGGAGGCCCCTTTCCCACCCTCCTCTCCATGAACCGGCCAAGACGGTTTCTATGTCTTCCTTGCTGCTTTCTCCGCTTCCCCAGGATTTTGCAAAACTCTGCTGAGCAACCCATTTGGAAGGAAACTGCCCTAAACAACTCGTGAACCAGGCAGTAGATAAAGGAATCGTTTACATTTCAAATAAATAAAACATTTTTGGCTTTGGATCAAAACATAGTTGTGTTCAATGTTACCAGTTTCAGAATGAGTCGGGTTTGGTTTTTTTTTCATACCCAGGCAGTTTCTCTTCTAAAATGTGCATGAGGACTTGATGTAAGCAGGGCAGGAAGCAGACTCTTTATTTTTTTTGTTTTTTTGTTTTTTGTTTTTTTTTTACTATTGCACAGAGTTATCCCTACAGAGCCGCCGAAGCTTTTCTCCTGCCCTAAAGCCAGTGCTTGTTTATGTCTATTTACAATCAAATTACGTTAAACACCCAGAGTGATGCAGCGGATCGCACTCTTGCATGTCGCCACCGTATTTCCAGCTGGATGTTGCAAATAACTCTACATCTACTACAAATGGAAAACCTTTATAAACTTGGGACAGAGCTTCTGATCGTGGAGCCTTCTTCAAGGTGGGATAAAAATACAGAGATTTGCCCCTATAACTGCAAAGGAAAGGGCTGGACATGAGCACAGAGGGTAACAAAATTAACCCTGTCCATTTATAGCCATAAAGAGCTTGTGGTGATAACCGGGAGCAGCATAACATGCTAATACCCGCAAAAAACAATATCCACCCCAGCTGGAGACTCTCGGCATGGCAGAAGTCAGCCATGAGCCTTGGCTCTCATTCCAGGTGTTGTGTTTAACTAACGCCCAAGCGATCGGGGTATCACAGCCTTTATGGTGAGATGGTGGAGCTTCTGGTAGATGCTACTGCCCACCTCCTCACTAGAAGCTTTCTAGCACCCAGGTGAGATGGATGTGATGTTTCTTCATGAGCTTTGTCAATGGGAAAAGCTGGGAATATGTGTTTAAGTCCTTCTGGATGGTGGAAATCGGGTAACGGCGTCTTCACGGAGGAATATGATGTAGTAAAGTGAATTCTCAGACCACCGTTAGATCTTCCAGAGTCTTCAGCCAGAGCAGTAGCGACTGCATCCCTTTAAGAAGACACGTCTGGTTAAGATCATCTACCGCTTCCTCTGAAACAAGATTTAAAATAGGACACCTCCCCTTCAAAGAGGCGGCTTTGTTTAGCAGTAAAATTGATTAATTACTGGAAGAGAGAAAGAAAACAAAGTCTTCTGTTGATCCCGCGGGGTAAGACCTGCTATGGCAGAGATACTCTGCAAATAACGGACTGTTTTACCTTCCGTTACCCTCTTCACACTCTTCTGCTCTCGGGCAGAAGCCAAACAGCTTTGGACCGTGAGGGTCCATCGTATGTTGCTCTTGCCCGGTTTCAAGGGATAGCATCGTCCAGATGGGTGTAGACCCGTCTGCCGGTAGCTACAACATGGAACATCAACTGCTCGGCTCGAGGGCAAGTGAGGACAAGAGCTCCAGCCTGAGCCTGTTCCTACCACATGTGACTGCCGTCTGCTTTCATCCCTTCTCCCTGGGCATGCAAAGGAGAGAGGGAAATAAGATAGGGCAGAGTTTATGTGATCTGGTGTGGTCCAGAGATAGGCACGGCAATGTCAAAAGTATGATTCGTTTCAACTGGCATCAGCTGAACATCTCATCTGAGGTGCCCCGGCTCCTGTGCTGGTCAAGGGAGAAGAAACCAGCATCCATGGAAATTAATTAATCCCGCTTCCCTTGCACAGCTGTTTTGGGATCAGATGTGTGGAAACGCTGACTTTCCCCCTTAACTCTTGGGAGAGCCCAGAGGACGGCTGATTTTCAGATGACTGAGGTCAGATGTGGTGAATCCCCGCAGGCAAGATGTATGGGATGCTTTCAATAGTATTCATTGCATGTGTTATTATAATAACATGGCAGGATTTTTCTCCTCTCTCCTCTTTCCTTACGCCTGCCTGCGCAGGCTCTGAGTGTGATTTACCTAGAAAAGCTCCTTGCAATGTTCAGCAAGTGCTGGTTAACTTTCGGAAACCGTCGGCCAGGAAATAACAGCAGCTGGAGGGGTTAGTAATGCGGGCGCGTAGCTCAGGTAGTCCTGGAGGCAAGGTGCGTTGGACCTCTTTCCTCGCAGGGCAGGAGGGTCAACTAATCTGCTGCTGCTAAGGCAGCTCAGTGTAAATTCATAGATGGAAAAAAATCAATAGTCGCATGTGAGATCATGAAATAGTCCCAAAAGAATGAAAAAAATCCCTGCCCTGATACCCCTATGGGAGCTCGGCTTCAGCAGGACTCATAAAAGCACACCTCGAACCCAGTGTTATTTTCCTGCCTATTAGAGTCACGTGTGTAATTGCTCCAGTGCCTGTTAGCAGGGTTAGCGAATTACTCTCCCAAATGGCTCCTTTTTTTTCCCCTGGTTTTCATCTAGACACACTCACCTGGAGACGGGATCCAAGTCTTAACGTGGTGTCAAAAATCTTTGCTCATCAGGTGATTGCTTTCCCCTGGATCACTGAGAGGGAACACATTTTGTAGCATTGAGATGCCAAAGAAGCTTGCACTGTTGCCTCGGGAGAACTCCAGGGTTTGTGAGCCTGTTTGTTTACTACTTCTCCAGAAAATCATCCCAAATTTCGTATCATTTCTAGGAAGATTAAGCAGCACATAGAGGAAAGCAGCACTCTGACAGCTGGGGTTCCCTCTAGGTTCAGGATCATTTCTTCCCAGGAATTGCTTCTCTCTGGGCAAGAGCCGAGGCCAGGCTGTTCTTTGGTTTCTGTTTAATTAGTTCCTAAGTTCTTCTAGTGCAAGTGTGGATCTACATACATTAACAATAATTCTGTAAGCACCTTTGTAAGGAACGGAGCTTTGTAAGGTCCCTGCCCCATGGCACAGATTCCTCACCTTCCCTTTGGACCTGCATATCTCCTCTCCTCCCTCTTTCTTGCCGTTTTTTACCCTGTTTTTAGCTCCTAGTCCTTGCTTCTTGCTATCCATGTCTGGGTCAGGATCTCCAGCCAAGTACCCCATGTCAAGGGGGATGGGAATAAATGGCTCATGGGTGGCTCGGACCCCTCGAGGGTGGCTCTGCCACCACCCAGCTCCGCTGAGCCTCCAACACGTGCCCCTGTGAAAAGAAAAGATGCTGCTTTTGTTTTTCGACTGCAGCCCCCAGAGATGCTCTAACAACTGAGCTTGACTCCTTGACAGGTTTCAGCTAATAATCACACCCAAATGTGCCTGCAAATATAATCAGTGGTAATTGCACAGATATAATCATGCCAGGGAAGAGAAGAGGTGCCATTTAGCAGCTCTAGAAAAGCCTGCAAAGAATCAGCTTTCTACAGACTATCGGTCCTTGGGGAACGATAGCACATGCAATATTCAGTGGGACATGGAAAGCAGCACGGAAAGAGCCATAAATATCTCCAGGGAAAAAACCACCAATGGAGATTATGAAGCTGAAGAGGATCAGAGGTCTGGAGAGCCTCCTCCGTGAGCCACCACGCCTTGAGACCTTCATTGACTCCCCTCCAGCCCGTGCTTACAGTGGGAGAAACCCACAGTGTTTACCCACAACATGATGGTGTTTCGGGCACCAGGAAATTTTCTGAGCCCCGAAATCTTTGCGGGGAGCAGGAGAGGCCAGAGGGGAGCAGGCGCATGGGGCAGCCCGTGCACATTGCCATGCTGCTCGCTGGAGGAGCCTGGCACAGACCTAATCTCATTACGGTATTTTCCATAACATTACAACACTGACATAATTATTACAGGATTTTCCGTTAGCCAGGCCATAATTGAAAACTTGCTGGGGGAAACAGCATCAGGTTCCCTAAATGAAAGTTATCCCTTTTGCTCCCGGAAAAACCTCTGGTTTCTGGTTGTTCCTGCTCAGTCCATCCTGGGTCCCTTTGCTGGTGTCTCCTCCCTTGCTCAGTCCTTAGGTGGCCATAAAACATCTTCATTTCTGAAATCAGCATGGCTTAATCCTCTCCAGAGGGATTAGAGCCAGCATTTTTCACGTTTGTGGTTGCCTTTGCACTGATGGCCGATCAACTGTGACTGTCCTGGGACTCGCGCTGGGGTGCCTGCTGCAGCGACCCACCGGGGTTATGGATAGATGTAGGTATATATAAGGCACGGATGGACTGGGATGGGTTGTACAAAGCTTGGTGTTTTCTAGGTAAAACTTCTCAGCAAAGCACGGTAACTGGTGTTATTTCACCTCCTGAATTTCTGTCCATGCATCCAGCCTTGCCACCTCTGCTCCGTGCTGTTGGCCCAAGCAGCCGAGTCCTTTCCAGCGAGGCTCTTGGAGGGGAGGGGGAAAACTCACCCAGTGCCAAGAAACTCCAGCCGAGGGCTTTGAAGCTTGCTGAGGTCCAGCGGCAAGAAGCAAGGCCTTGCAATGGAAAGGGCTGGGCTGTTTTAATTGCAAACAGCGTACTGGCTTTGCTTGTAAAACAACTGCACACGCTGCTTAGCTGCACTGCCGCCACATCCAACCCCGTCCCAAGCAAGCAGGAGCTCACAGCAGCTGCTCCCTGGGTCTGGAGAAGCAGCTTTTGGATGTTTCTCCCCAAGAACCAAAGCACGCGACGGAGCAGGGAAAGGCTGAGCCGTCCTTTCGCCGGGAGTGCTCGCGCCGGGCTCCTTTCGGCAAGGTGAGCTGTGCGGCAAATGCTGCCCTGGCAAACGCTCCCTGCGGGGGGAGGCAGGTTGGCTTTGCATGCCTGCTCGTTAGCATGTGGGCTTGATTATGCACAAGGAAGGGCAGGAGGCTGGCAGGGGAGAGACCGTGTGTGTGTGTGTGTGTGTGTGTGAACGGTTCTTACTATTCCGGTTGCCACAAGCAGTAATGGTTGCCATATGGAGCAACACCCTGAGGATGCTTGGCTGGCCAGGACTGGGCAAAGCCTAATTCTCACGACGGGTTTAAGTTGCAAAATGTTATTTGTGGGCATTTTTTCCCTGGAGCACGCCAGCCTAGGACGCTGGCAGAGCAGCCGTTTCGGGGAAGTTCATGCGATGCGTGTGTAGCCGATGTTGTGACGTGAAACTGTCCTGACACCTCTTTTTCTTGCCCCATCTCCCAGTGAGCAGCGTGGGGCAGGGGACAGCGGCATGTCTTCTTGTGCTGTGTTTAGGTTGCACGTTTACACCCAACCCTTGGCCTTGCAGGAGGCTGGGGGTCCTGCCAAATACCGGATTTCCGCTATTTCTCCAGATACGAGAGTGTGAGATAAATGGACATCTGCTGGCACATCTCGGCTGCCAGGAGCTTTGAGCCTCTTCTAGCTTCTCCTTGCAAACCTTCTCCTGCGCCGCAGCAGGGAACGTGCTCGGTGCTGACCTTGCATCCCAGTGGGATTTAAGCCATCTCCCTGCTGGGGACCAGGGGGGCCCGGAGAAGGGGACGGGAGCTTTGTCCAGCTGAGGACGACAATCACGCCTGAGAGGGTCACACATCTCGGCTGTTAACTGGGGCAAGGGGGATGCCCTGCACCCCACAGACAAACTGCAGAGCCGGGTGGTTCGGCTGAGGCTGGAAAGGACGATGCTATGGCCCCACGACACATGGGGTTTTATTTAAGCCCCAGCCAGACACTGTTGTTCTGTTCGTTTCTGAGTGATCTGTGTCAGGGCTGAGCCGTCGGGTGGAAATTTATAAGCTGCCCTGCAAGAGGTGTCAGGAGAGGCACCAGCTCCTGATGTACAGGGACATCAAGGAGGTTGAGGTTGGCACTGGAGGAGAGGTAGAGCGGAGAGACCTCGCTATAAAGAAGATGAAAGAGAGCAGGGTTCATCCGTCACATTCTTTTTTTTTTTTTCTTCTTTCTTATTTTTAAGGTGAAAATGCATTTGCTGCAAAAATTCTGACTTTAGTCTTAATTGCAGTCTTTAGCAGGGAAATAGTCTGGGGTAGCAGGCTCGCTGCTGGAGGGTGATTTGCCACTTCGGTGGCCTATAACTGCATATTTCTGGATCATTTATCACCCACGTATCACCAGCAGTGCCCTCCTGAACGAAAAGGGATCAGGCAGCGAGGACACGGTGATGCAGCCTGGTCCCCCAAGTGCAATCGGCTCACGGATGCTGCAGAGCATCAGCGCAACGAGAGAGGTCCCACCTCCCCATCTTGCCCCGTTTCCAAAGCCGTAATGACCTCTGCGCACCCACACAGGGAAAGGCCTCGCAGTATCAGCTCCGAAAGTGTCCTACTTTATCCCCACGCTCGTCGCCTGTCCCCAGAGCCCTCTTGCTCT
The DNA here is from genome assembly GCF_000699105.1 of Pygoscelis adeliae. Taxonomy (NCBI): domain Eukaryota; kingdom Metazoa; phylum Chordata; class Aves; order Sphenisciformes; family Spheniscidae; genus Pygoscelis; species Pygoscelis adeliae. The sequence goes on from NW_008824591.1 coordinate 2,367,787, forward strand.
GGCAGTTGTACCTGGGTAAGCTCCAGCTGTCGGTTCCATTTATCCGGGCTGCGTTAAGTGCCTGGCGGGTTGCATTATTCTTTAAGTGCGCGTAGTTCTTCCAAAATTCATCTTCTTCCTAGTGAGGCGCAGCAGTTCCCACAGGCCGGCAGTGGCGAAATTGTGCAGCGTCCCAGACGGTGGTTCCCAGTGACCTTCCCCAGCAGCTGGTGGTCACTGCTGCGGGACGCCAAAACTCCCGCATTGTGCTTTTGCCTGGTAAACATGGAGAAGCAGGATTACAGCTTCACCATTTGGGCTTTTTCTTGTATCACATCAGCTGTGGATCTGCTTATTTTTATCTAGAAAATAGCATATTGAAGGTGTATACCTGTTGCTAATAGATGTTTCAACTGAGGTCAAAGTACAGTCCCTCGTTACATCTGGGGGGTGGGGAAATGCAATTAAAAGCTCTCCATCCTGCTAATAATAATTAAACAAGTACATTTATTAGCCAGGGCAGCTCCATTTCTGATTAGCATTGGTAGGGTCCCCGGGGGTGACTAGCGAGATGGCATTAATGGTGAAGTATCCTGCATCGGGACTTCTGTTCTGGAGTATAAAACTGAGATGTCCAGAGGATGTGTAGCAGGCTGAGGGGAGGGGCTGGCAACTGGGATTTTTATATCCCAGGGCTCGTAGGGCATCGGCAAAGCGGAGCTGGGACCTGCGCTGGGTACCGCCTGGGAGCCGCAGCTAAAACCGCACCGCTGCCAGCTTTCCAGCGCTCGGAAATGGGGATCCCCGGCCCCCAACTCATTGCTCCGCGTCCCCTCTGGCTCTGTCCCCAGTTCATCCTGCTGCCAATTCCCGTGCTCAGCATCTGTCCCCGCTTGCAGCCCAACCAGGACCCTCCCCAGCACCAGCCCGGGGCGGGGGGAGATGCCTCCAGCTTTCCTGCAAGGCAGGAGAAGACATCAAAGGCACCAAACCCCTGACTTGTACGTGTCCTGTGTCGGCCCCTCTCCCCCCCACCAGTTTGCATCATGGAAAAATAATGTCTGCGGGCCTCCAGCCCAGGCGCTGGCTCGGCGCCACGGAGCTGCTCAGCTCCCTCGCGCCTGGGGCCAGCTGAGACACGAACACAAGGTCCTCCTCTGTCCAGGGAGGGGGCATTTTTTTCCCCTCCCTCCCCTGATGCTGCATCTCTTCCCCTCTCCTGGAATAATTATAGCTGCTCGGGAAATGCCAAGGAAAGCCAACAAAAGAAACCGCTGCCTTTTCCTTCTTCCTTCCTTCTTATCCGCCAGCCAGAACCAATTAAAGCCGCAGAAGCTCAGCTCTTCCCTGCTTCTCTTTAATTTCAGCCCCCCTGGTAAGAGGAGACATGATAAAATGCAAGATTAAATGCCTAATACCTAGGATTTGGGATTACTGAAGCCAGGCTGGACGGTCGGAGGATGTATCTGGTTCAAGGGAGGTTTGAACTGGTGGTGCCTCCCCGCGTCTTCTCTCCCATCTGCGGCATCGAAAGGCCAGGGCAAGCATGAAACCCCTGCACAGATCCAGCCCGGAGGCATTCAGAAATGAAAGGCTTCACTCGCCAATGTTCAGGGTTGGCATTGGGAGGGGGTTTCTGTGCGGGGCTGGGGGGTGAGGTCCAAAATCCCACCCCACGACAGCAGAGTGGGGGTCCACGGGGCCAAGTCTTTTTGGTTTGTAGGTAACAGCATCGAATAGCCCCTATCATAAACCAAACATACGTCATCTTGACATCCCCTCTGCTTCTCGCCCCATACTGGAGGGTTTCAGGCTTTGATGGCTGGAAAGATGCTGCTGATTTATTCATGGCCACTTCCCACCCATTAGCTTTAATAGCTCTCGTTGCTCTCGTCCGCCTATGGAGCCCGCTCCTGTCCCTGCCCGGCCTTTGCTGGGAAGGTCAAGCACAGTGAGATGCTGGAGCCCAAATAATTTCCTGGGAATAGCCATTGTGCCAGGTTTCCATCCTCAGCATCTGACCTTTCCAACAGGGAAGGAGAAGGATGCCAGCAAATGTCCCCTCTCTGTTTCTTCTTCCTCTTGATCTTCTCACTCAAGAGAAGAAAATTGCAAAGATGAAATTGTGGAGAGCTGGTCTGCCTTCCTCCCAGCTGCTCGCTGGCCGTGCCATATGGCAAACAAGCTCTGCTCTGGCTTGTTTTGGGTGGAAATGTGCCCTTTGGGTGAATCCCAGCCCTGTGTAAGCCCTGTGGCTGTTGATCCTAATGAGGCCACCACATCTCATCTCGCTGAGCAGCCGGGGGGGGCCCAGGACCTTCTCAGGGGAGGGAAAATCAGGTGTCTGAGATAAACCTCCACATCTGAGCTGGTCAGAGGGAAATGAGCTCCCCGAAAGATGCTGTTAAATGCCTGAGTGCTCCTGCCCTTCGGTTCCCTCTTAGCTTAAAACCCATTGCCCTGCTCTGGCCCCACACCTCCACCCCACGTCTGTTTAATTTTACCACCATCACCTTTAAACATGACCAGGGTGCAGCTCCAGCCCCGCTGCCGGACTGGTGTCCCTGAGGACTGGGACAGGAAGGATTCGGGGGGCCGTGCTGGGGTTCTGGCGCTATAGGGCTGAAATCCCCTGCTGAGACCCTCAGGGGCTGCCCTGCCAGGAGCATCGCAGCAAGATGCGTGGGAGCGTTTTGCATCCTCCCAAGCCCTAGGAAGTGAGAGATGCTCTTTGCGCGCAGCGGCTCTGTGCCTGCAAAGCGATGTGGGTGGGGGGATCCGAATCTGTCGAGGAAGGGACTGCAGAGGATGAGCATTAATCCAGGGATGAAGCTGAATATCCCAAATCAAGAAAGCTTTGCGTCTGAGTTTCAGGTTGGGCTCATCTCCTTTTCCAAGTCCTCTCCCCTCCCGAGGCCTCCGCTCCCTGCCTGCGCCCTGGGATGTTATTTGAAGCAGGGACATGGATAAATGCAGTAACGTTCGAGAGATGCTGAGACGCAGCTGATGGGTCGAGGAGCAGATAAACGTGTTAGTGCTGAGACACTGCTCAGGCTCCTCCTGCTCCTACCTGACCTGTGGTAACTAATGTACAAGAAAAGGCTGTGGCCATTGTATTGGGTGATTTTTTTATTCTTTTTTTTTAAATTACTAATCCTTTAGAGGCTTGATAGCAGAACTAGAGCCTTCTCTGGGGCTGCCTGGGGAGCTGGTGCTCAGACACAGCAAGAGACACCATTTAAGTGAGCAAATATCAGTGAGGGTACATCTCTGCTTTGGGGATATATTCGCTGTATTTGGGAAATGCAGGGCTCAGTTATCTTAACTGCCAATAAAGCCTATTTAATGTGCTGACCTAAGGTGTGTCCTCAGCTTGTGGACCGAGGGGACATTTTCCCCTCGTGGCCGCCCAAACGCCTGAGCCCTCCGGTTTTCCTCGTGTGATGGACTGGAGATGCTCGGCTTCTGCATCGGCAAAACCAATATCGAAGTGTTTTGGGAAGGGAGCATTTGGCACAGGACGGCTCTGTGTCCCGCCGGGGGGAACAAGGAGCAGGGATATTGCCAGACCCCGTTGGTGTCACCTCCGCCAAGAGGGTCCCTCCATTGGGCTGCAAGCAGGGAGCAGCCCTCTCCCCCTGGCACACCAGCACAGCAAGCTGCTAATGCTGGCCTGGTACTGATGAGGGTGTGATTTAATAAGGGAGGGGACAAACGAGGGATGGGAGGCGTGGAGGGGTCAGGGACACAGACCCCAGCCCGGGTCAGCCCCGTGGCAGGGCAGGTCTGCCATCAGGGACCGGGGTGAGAGCCGGGTGCGCGGAGGATGATGCTTTCCCGGTGTGCTCCATCCCTTCGGAGCGCCAGAGCCTTAAGGGCTCCTGCGGCTGCAGACACCGTCCCATCAATCACGTTCGTTAGCTGCCGATGAAGCGCTTCGTCAATTTGAGTTCTCCCCTTTTTTGCTCATTTGTAAGCTCCTACAGTGATGAGTTTGGCAATTCCATTAAACAGGGTCTGAAAGCGCATTTCCCTCTGTGTGCGTTAAAATTTGGCCCGGACAGTTTCATTGGATTCCCCTGTGATTCCTCCTGTAGGATGAGACATCACGAAGATCCCTCGCCTCTCCCCCGAACCGCCGGGGTTTGGCCAAGCTGCCGTACCTGCCTGCTGTCAGCGAGAGCCCAACCTGCCCTGAGTCCTGCCCTGCCCCTGCCCGCTCCGGCACAGCAAGAGAGGGTTGAAAATACAAATTACCTTTCCCCAAGAGCCATGTGGAGCTGGAAATGTTATGGCTCATTTTGAAATGAAAAGGCAATCTCAGAATATTGCATTTCTGTGAAATATCCCATCCCAGCTTTAGCTGAAGCACTTCACTCCAGCTTTTATTTTTGTTACTTCAACATTAGCAAACACTAATGCTTAGTAATTTAGAATATAAGTGAAATGACAAACCAAAACATTTTGATGCGGGAACCTCTCTGAAATCTGGAAAAAGCTGGAAGGACAAGCCTTTTGGTGCATTTTGGGATAATCCTTCCTAGACGGTCCCCTCCTCCCATCAGGAGTTGGACCTGGATCCCTTGCGTGACCAAGCAAGCAAAGCGATGGCCAGAGGCAGCTACTCCAGAGCAAAAATACCCGCTCCTGAACGCTTCTGGCTGCTTAAAATTAAGGCACTGACCCCCAGCCCGAGCCATCCGCCGAGGTGGTGGGTACATACATATATGAGAGCAACCACCTTCCCTCCAGCTCTCAATTCAGTTCCTAACGTACAGTATGTGTTCTGCTTTAGAGACGCTGGGTGAAATCAAAACCAGCTTCGATGCAGATTTCCTCCCCCAGCGTGTGCTAACGCTGTGTCGTCGGAGCTGGAAGTGCAACGGCCAAGTGGCTTCTGGCTAGTGCCGGTCCTGGGTCTGCAGCATCTCGCTCCCCGCTCCTCTTCCTCCTCCTCCCCCCCGCCCAAACAGCTGCTGGAGCATCAGGAATGTAAATGCGGCAGGCAATGTTATCTTCCCAAATATTTTCTGTCGAGCGTGGATATGTTTCTGCAGACTTTGAGTTGCATAAAACTTCACAGAGCTGCGTTTTGGCCTGAAGTCATCAGCTCGATGTTCCCTTCAACTGGAAAACATTTCTTTTTGGTTGTTTGTACGGAAGAAATAATTCTGTATGCGGAGCTCTGCGACCCGTGAGCCTGGTCAGGCGAGGAGGAATTGCTTTACATGGCAGTGAGGGAGAGATCCCGTAAATCAGATCTCACCTTGTCTCCTGTACAAGCACTACTGGGGAGAGAATAAAACACAGCGTCATACAGTACAGTATGATATGTGCGATACAATAAAAGCTTGCGAAACAGGATTATAAATCACTGGGAAGAGAAGAGGCATTTAACTTAAAGCTTCGGAGATACATTAAAACTCACTCATTTTGTAAATTTGGTTAACGTGTATTAATCTGTGAAGAGATGCAGGTTTTCTTTTTACGTGGAGACGGATGACATTTCCAGAACTCAAGTCTTTAGGCTTTTCCAAGTTCTTATTGAAAAGCCAGAGATAATTACTTTTCCAGGGACATAAAGATAATGACTCCACATTTACAGAACATGATTAATAACAAGTCTGTTTATATTTACAGTCGCTTCACTTACCACTGAAACGGGGCCACCTCCGAAGCAGCCTATGGAGCTTTTTATCCCACGGCACTGGGAATCTGGCACTGGGGTTATTTCCAGGCGTGATACCAAAAAAATCTCTCTGAAAGGGACTTTGGGACGATGCTGGCTCGTCCCCCTGCTCCTAATGCCTTGCCCAAATCTCCTTCCCTGCCTGCCCTGGCTTCAGTGGATGAGGGGAATGGTTTTCCCCCCTTCTCTCTGCAGCAACCTTGTGGGTACTGGGGAAGCTGTTACAGCATCTCCCGCTGGATGGAAGTTGGATGAAAGCTGGACGAAATCCCTCGTGCCCTACAAGCGTCAGCTGCCAGCAGCCCGGGAGGGGATGGTGGTCTGACTCCTCAGCCAGAGATTGCTTCCAGCCACAAAATGTTCTGCCTCTTCCCAGCACAAGGAGTGCGTGACCACGGGCCAAGGATGCTGCAGTGAGCAGCAGCCGTCATGAGGCTTTTTTTAACCTCGGCAGCTGACTTGGTGGTGGGAATACATCACATCCCCGCTGTGTGCCTCAGTTTCCCCATTACTAGGGAAGGGAGAGGGATGTCTGCTTTGTACCTTGTACCTCTACACAGCTGCAGCCCCGGAGCTGAGCAGAGCTGACCCGTCCAGCCCCATCCCATCCCCACTGCTCTGACTCCCCCCTTCCCCAGGGCAGCATCACCGACCCCAGCCGAAAGCAGACAAGCCCCTGCACTAGGGGTACACATCCCTCAGCCAGAAGGGACCCTGCTAGTAAGAAACCTCACTGCTAAGCCCTGCCTGCAGCCCAAAATACCTCTCCGGGTCGTGACCCCACTTTGGCAGGCAGCGTTCCCCTCCCCATCACCTCCAGCACAGGTTGGCAGCTGCGTCTGCCAGATCGGAGACATCGCGGAGGCTCCTCTCTCCTCTCTCTGCTAATGGGGAAGGCTCCGCAGCCTTGGCAAGCCGGTGCCAAATCCCGCTCCAACAGCTGTATGTTCTCCAGCATGAGTCATCCCCACCCCGAGCTTTCAGCCTCTCCATAACAACATTCCTTCTCTCTGATCTCAGATCCTGGCTGTGATTACTCGCTGTCTAGTTCTCCTTCCTCCATCCACATGGTTCCTCCTGTCCAGGCTCAGTCCCCAGCCGAGGCAGCAGAGAGCAGAGGAGGCTTTGTCAGGGTCACCAGAGCTTGAAACAAGGTGGATTCGGATCCCCTCCCTCCCCCAAAATTAAGAGGAGGTGCCAAATTACCCTGAGATTCATTTTTTCTCTCTCTGAAGAGACACAGTGACGTTGATTCTTTTTCATATTGTGTTTTGTTGTTCCTCCCCATCCAAGACGTGTAAGAGCGACCGCTGCCCGCCCTCTCCCAGAGCACTGGGGAAAGTGCTCTGAGCCTTTGGTCCCGCGCATCTCCTGTCCTGCCATGAGCTCTGCTCCAGAGCCTCCTCCCCGAGCCCCCTCCTCTCTCCCCCTGCTGTCACTTTTGTCCCCAGTGGGTTCTTTTCTCCTCTTCACTTCTCTGCTCCTCCGGAGGTGATCCCACTGTCTGCAAGGACACAGGCAACGGCAGCAGCCACCTCTCCCTCCGTGAGCTGGGTACCGCAGGAAGGGTGGAAGAGCCAGGCTGAGCTCTTCCTCCTCTGCAGGAGCTGGTCCCCTGCACGGCCCAGCTTTCACCCCTGGAGAACTGCAGGCAGCTGCCCTCTCCCCTACGCCTGCCTCCAACATCTTTTATCACATTAATGGTACACCCACGGGGAGACCAACCCATTCGGGGCATCACTGGGCAACCTGCAATTGGGAAACTGCTTTTGAGCAGGCTCCTGCGTAGGGATGGGCTCCGTGCTGCCAGATCCCTCCCCTGCCCGCGCTGCCAAAAGCGCTGACCCTCACTCCTAAAGCTGCCGGCACTGAGCTCTCGCTGCTACCCCCCTCCGGCTCTTTGGCCAGCTCTGCCTGGCACAGGTACAGCCTCTGAATAGAAATCAAATTTTGCTCAAAAGCATTAATTTCTTCTGGATCGTGGAGTGCCCAGATGGTCTCCAGTGGTAACGAAGGGAGACCTTGAACGTGTCGCTTGAACAGCGTGAAAAGCCAAAGTCAGATATCATTCCTCCCTGGGCAGTTGTGTTTGTTAGCTTGCCTGGGATAGCCAGGATGAGTGAGGCATCGCTCCGGTCCAGCGGTGCAGCTGGCACCTTGAACCCGCGGCTATAATCCCTCGCCCTTCCCCAGCGCTCATCGCTCAAGAAGCTCCAAAGTTTCCCAAACGCTGCTTTACCTGAGCCTGGCAAAGGGGCGGGGAACGATGACCCCGTGGCAGCATCTCCGCAGCAGAACCCAGAAGTGGGGATTTTATTTCATCATCTTCTCACTGGATGGTGCTCCCCTGCCAGAGACAGGTGAGGAACCCGGCATCCTGCGCCCCGTTTCTGAGCTTTACCCCTAAAAACCTTTCCTGGGCAATGCTCCCTGCCATAGAGCCAGCCGGCTGGAGTCTGCATTTGCTTACGGACCATGGGGTGCCAGTGGCAAAGTCGCACGGGGAATCGCAGGGTTGTGTTTTGTGGCTCCCCAGGGAGAGCAGGGGTCTGGTTTGATGCTCTTAAGATTTACCGCAACTACGGGGAAGAGGGGGCAATGCAAGCTCGGCACATTTTTAATTAAAGGCTGATAAACAGCCTCTCTGCCTGCAAAACACCAGTGGCTCGGGGGTGTAATGAGGCTGAATCTCCTCAGGACTTTCCAGTGCGTTGTGCTGTTGTGTTGGTGCGTGAATATGTTGGTGAAAGCCAGGATCAGTTGTTTCAGCGCATCGTGACGTGCCACCGGTGGTTACAGCCGTGGGACGCTGCTCGCTGCCCCGCGGGGATGTGGGTGCGGGGAGGGGGATGCAGTGCCACGATCCTTGGGGCTGACGGAGGGGGCTGCGTGCATCTCTTTGGCAAGTTCAGAGGACGAAAAAGCAAAGCGCCACGCTCAAAGCCGGCTCCTTGCAGAAGCTCTCCTCTTTGTGCCTGCCCGGAGGAGAAAGTGCTTCTGGAACCTGCTTTAAACACTGTCTGCGGGGGGCTGCATCGGAGGCCTCGGCTGCTGGAGTTAACTTAGGGTAATGTTTTTATCCCGGCTGCTAAACTCTCCCGTGCTTTCACAGCTGGAAGGGGGAAACCACTACAAGCCCAGTCCCAGCGCAGGCTGGCCTGGCTGGGAGAAATGGGATCTGTTGGTGCCCCGTAGGCCGCGGGGCTGGGGGGGGTCTGTGCCGTGGGAGCGGCAGGAGGGTCTCGGGACTCTGAGCATCCCCTCAGGTAGCGGCGGGTCCCATCCTGCGCGGGGGGGGATGCCGGGGCTGGGCTCCCTGCTGGGAAAGGCAAAGAGGGGACCCGAGAGAGAGGCATCCCGGCCCGGCGGCTGCCCGCCCTCCTCCCCGCCGCCCCCCGGGGCCCGGCC
>NW_008824591.1:2377451-2381686 GCF_000699105.1 Pygoscelis adeliae
CGAGCCCGCAGCGGGATGCACACCGGGCACCCGCCACCGCGGGGCACCCACGGACACCCACGGACACCGACGGGGTCCCACAGACAGCAGGCAGACGCAGGGACACGCACAGGCACAAGCACATGTACACGCAGACGGGGGGGGCACACGCATGCAGCCCGCATACGCACACTCGCATGCACATGCTGGCACGCAGGCGTGCACAGATGTGCACGCACACGCGTGTGCCAGCCCACGCACGGACACACACCCCCTCGCGTGGCCAGAAACCGGGACCTGGGAAGCAGCCGACCGTGCTACCCGAATGCCAGCACTTTTTGCAGTTCCCCGAGTCTCCTCGCCGAGGGTTGACGCGAGGAGCGGTCACGCAGCTAATCCCTGCGCAGGGTTTGATGTAGACACTCGAGAGCGGAGCAGTGGGTGGAAATTATCCCGGTAGTTCCTGGACTTTGGGATCGGGCGGGCCTTTCGGCACAAGGGGCTCAGCTTTGCGGCTTGGGGGGGGGGGGAAACAACCGCAGCCAGACCCACGGCTCCCGTCTCGCTTCCAGGTGGGTTTTGAATCCCGGTCACGAAACTGGGGAGACGGGGCTTTTGCGGGGTAAAGAGTAGGGGAGATGGGAGGTTTAAAATGCTGGAGGCAAGAGTCATCCCAGCTGGGGAATACGGCTGGGAACTTCACTGCTTGCAGGCGAAGTGGATTGGGGGTCCCTGGGGTGGGAGGAGATGGGTTCGTACCCGCTGGATAACTTGGGCCATGCCTGGGAGCGGGGAGGACTTGGCAGCCCCCCGGAGTCCCCTCCCTCCCTCCACACTGGCAGGGATTTTCAAAGGAGCAGCAGGGAAGGTGCCAAATTCAGAAAGAGTTTGGTCCTAATTCACTGGAAATCCCAGCTTACGGTTTTGTGGGGTTTTTTTTTTCCCTCCTTCCTTTTCTCTTGGCCGTGAGGATTTGCAAGGTGCTTGGCTGCAGCCTGCACCCCCGGGTGCCCTGCCACCCTGCGCTACTTCCAAGAAGCAGGAATTCTCCCAGGAAATCCCCCTGAGCTCTCCGCTCCTCCTCCTCCTCCTCCTCCAAGCAAGCAAAAAGCTGCCATTAGAAATCCACTCTCCGTTTAAATTTAGATGCCTGCATTATCTTGAATTTGGATTTATTAATTATTTGCATCTGGTTTATATCAAAAAAAGTTGAGCAATGCAGATGTCCTGATTTTGGCATCAGCCTGGAGGAGAAACACAAAATTCGCCGGCGTTTCTATTGTCTCCTTAAACAATGGCCCGTCAGAAGCGGCCAGGAATTACGATCCCCTTCACAGGGGTCTGACATGAGTTAAGCATCCGTCCAACTTGCGTGAGCTCCTCGCTACGGGTGACTGCGGTGACTGCGGCTCATTTCCCAGCCGTAGAGATTAGTCTAATTAGCAGAGCAAATCTGGGTAAGGCAAGCTCTTGTAATTAGTAATCAGTTGGATGTTTCCACGCACTTTCTTTGCCTGAGGGGTAGAGAGGAGTTTAGCGGATGGCCCCGTTTTGGGAGCAGGGAGGACTTTGGAGCAGTCAAGGTGAACAGGGCTGGTGGCGCTGGTGGCTCTCCCCGCTCCCGGGCGTTGCTGCGTCCCATTTGCCCATCGGGACCTTCTCGCCTGAGGGACCCCATCAAGCATGGGGTGGAAAGCAAAGGGACAGACCCGTCTGTGTCCCCAAGCCACCCCAGCACCGTCTTTCCCCATAGCCTGCTGTCCTGGATCACATTCCAAGTGACAGTGGTGGCCCTGGTGGCTCCTGGCTGCTGTCTGGGACGTGTGACCTGAAGATGGGAAGCCGGCAAGATGCTTCTCCACTGCTTGGCCAGGCGTTGGAGGTGGTGTCCCCGTCGGCGAGTGCTTAGTGGAGGGGGTTGTGTGTTAATGTCTCGTCCATCCCGTCCTTCGCCTGGGGAAGCTGAGGTCTCCACTTCTGCGGAGAGAGAAACGAGGGATGTTTCAGACTGATGAGCCATCACCTTTGGGTGATGGGCAGAGGGTAAATAGTCACAGCTGGGATCTCCTGTGCTGCAGCAAAGGTGAAAATATATCACAAGCCCAGTTAAAAGCAGGTGTGAGACCCTCAGCCCAGGACCAGAAGGTGGTTCCCGCTGGGAAGGGGGATAATCCTTCCTGCACCATGATAATTAACGTTACTGGGTTTATATGAAAGCTTCTATGAGGGAACTTAATTAATTATGATTGATTAATGGGTGTCCCCAGCCAAAGCTGAAGCTGAAGCGACAGATTTTGTCACCACGTTGAGAACACACTTGTGCTGGGGTCACAGCAGGGAGATTTACCCCTCGGCACTGAGCCCGGAGGAGGCTTTGCAGCTTTGGGCTGGGAGCTGCCGGTGGGTGCTGGGATGGTGACAGGGTTTTCTTCTGCTGGGAGAGTCCCAGAAAGATACCCGGAGGCTTTTTGTCTTGTTTCTTCTCTCTGGACACCTTCAATGTGTAGCCAAGGGGGGAAATTTGAAGTGGACTGAGAAAAATAGGAAAGGAGGAGGCACCACACAGGCGAGGACGTGGGGCCTCAAACCACCCCGAGCATCCAAGGTGATGGTTGCACCACACGCCGGGACCGACGCTGCTCCCCCGCCGGCTTCGTCGCTCCTCTGGCCGGGATGGGAGGTGAGATGGGGAGAGGGGAGCCGGTGCCTGGGTGCTGCTCCACGCGATTACCTCCCTGCCCTGGGCCGGGGACGGCGTTGGAGGTTAGGCTGAAAAAGGGAGTTATTTTTAAGCGTCACATCTCGGCGCAGACTGTCATTACCATTCTCCGTACCTTCCCCGATGGGTGGGGAAGCCAGGGAGGGCTCCCGCAGCTCGGCGCATCCTCGTACCCATAAGGTCTCGGCTGCCTGGGTCCCCCTTCCCTGCGGAGGGGGGATTTGGGGGAGCTCAGCCACCACGGGCTTTGGCATCACGGGCTCCCTCGGGCACTTGGACGAGGCAGAGGGGGCTGCGCTGTGTCTCAGCACTTTGGGGGTCTCGCCCATCACCGCAGCCTTTAAACACTGCGGTTTATTCCCAAAGTCAGGAGAGCAACTTTAAAGCCGCAATATTTTAGGAAAAGAAAAGGAAAAATGAGGGGCTTTCTGCTTGTCAGGCATTTCTTGAGTGCTCGTTACAGCCTGGGCTGCTCCCCGTAGCAGCTCCCCGGGGCGATGCGCTGCAGATGTGACGTGCAGAAGACCCACGAGATGGGGTCCTGGGTACAGGGTGGGATCCTGGGCACAGGATGGGCCCGTGCCCCGAGGATGGGCAATGCAGCCTGGAGTGGGGCAGGACAGCAGCGATGGAAATGCGCTCCCTGGGGAGATGCTGGGTTTTAAATCTCTGCTGGTGGGGTGGAGTTCGTCCCCCACCGAAGCTCTTTGCAGGTGTTATCCTGGAAGGATAACTGGCAAGGGAGATAAACCTGCAAGGGGAAGGCAGCTGCCCTCAGCGTTGCCTGCACTTGGCCCTCTTCCATAAGGTGTTTTTGCAGCTCTCCAGCACATCACCGAGCTGGCTGGCCGCTGGCTGGCATCTCCTGCGACATGGCACCAGGGTGGCACTGCCAGGCACCAGGGTGGCACTGCCAGGCACCAGTGCAGCCCCTCATCCCCCGGCCGGAGGGAGATTTTTGAGGCTGAGACTGCTTTTTGACAGCCTGTGGCACGCTGCAAACTCCAGCTGACAGCACGGTCATGGGAGGGGCAAAGCATCCCCAGGGCACCCAAGGGATGTGGGGACCCGCCTGCGAGAGGGACCCTTCCCAAATTCTGCTTCACCCCCAGCCCAGCTCCGCTGCTGTCGGATGCGTTGGGATTTAGTGTCAGATTTTTGGAGCATCTGTCTGCGAAGGCGGCAGGAGAGGATTGGGGTGGGAGGGTGGAGCCAGCAATATGCCTTCGTGATGGGGGGGATTAGAGAAATATTTGCGTTTATTTTAATGCCAGGCTTATTGCGGGGATTGGAAGCTTAACTCCGAACCTGGCAGCAGAGCAGCCCTCATCTCGCTCTGTAACGCTAACGGCATTTACATTTCTATACTGTCGTTCCTCCCCACCGGGAATCGAAACCTCAAAACCGGAGGCGTCGGGTCCCGGTGAACCACGGCTGCCTCCGGGCTGGGGGGAGGTGGCCGGGAGCGAGGGGCAGCCCCGAGCCACTGCCTGTCCCGGCCAAGGGACCGGGCCGTCCCCCCGCCCCCGCAGCACCC
>NW_008824591.1:2382532-2383439 GCF_000699105.1 Pygoscelis adeliae
GTGTTCAGGGTGACTTCAGGGGCTGTGAGCCCTGGGGGGGTTCACATTCCCCCCCCCCAGCTGGCATCAAAGAGCCTTTGCTCTGCTCTTGCAGTTTAGGGGGTTTTACTTTTTTTAATCCCTAAGTATCCAGCAAGGCATTTAAAAGGTTTAATATAAATTTAAGAGAAGTTGAATCTAAGATGGTAATTGGAGAAAGCTGGGACATAGCCTAAATCAGGGCATTTGGAGGCAAAAACCCCACAGTCTTTGGGACGTGTTCAAGTGCCCGGTTGTTTCCCTTTAATACTAAAATATTTAAAAACTCGTTTTTCCATTCAGGGTGACCATTGCATTCGGTTTATTGTGTTTCCCCCTTTGCAATGCAGGATTATCGGCTTGTTTCACAGAAAGGTTTAACACCCCACTCAGCAGCGGGCTGTGGGTTTGGGTTGTTTTGCTTGGGACTTTGGGTTTTTTTTCCTTTAAATCTCCCTTATTCAAACTGTCACAGCTTGACAGCCTTGTGCCAGGAACACGCTGTCATCCTGAAACTCATATCTTTAATTCCTTCCCTCTGATGCTAATAACACCTTAAGATGATTAAGGCTGGAAAAAAAAACCTTAGTATCTTATTTTTCTGCCATCGGCGATGCTGGTTGCTGGCTCTGGGCGCTTCATTCATCTTGGGGAGCAAAATTAGAGCGGTCACCCTCCTCCTATCAGGGTGTTTCTCCTTGGTTTTAGTTTCTGGCTTTTCATTGCTGAATATCGATGCCGCCAGGCTGCCGTGCTAGCCAAACGCTTTTCTTTTGCAATTTAAGATGCAGCGGCGTGGCGAGCCCTCTCCCGCAGCATCCCTTGGCACCCTGCAGCGCTCCCCGCTCACGCCGGCGGCACGTCCCCGGCCCCCGTTTGGGAGCAGCCC
>NW_008824591.1:2386022-2389452 GCF_000699105.1 Pygoscelis adeliae
GACGCGGGGGGTGGTGGTGTCCACGTCGTCATCAACGTGGATGGCGCCTGCCCAGGCACGGTGCTGGCAGCAGCGGAGCTCAGTCTGGATGCGCAGCTCCACACCCCAGGACACTCCAAGTCCCTGGACCTTGGCCGGCCGGGGGTGCTGCTGGTGGCCCCCATCAAGGACCGTAAGAACCGGAGCTGGCCCCGGCTAGACCACGTCAGCCTGGTGGGTTACGCCAAACTGGAAAGCACTGGCGAGTCCTCAGACCGGCTGCTGGAGCCCAGCAAGCCCCAGAGCTGGGGCGAGCCCCGACCCAGCTCCTGGGCGGTGGGGATGGAGCGGGGCACACGGGTCTGACGTCCCCACAGCCCTCGGGGACCGTGACGTCGCAGTCCCTCATCCTGGCCCACAGGACCCACCAGCGACCCCAAAACCCCACATCCAGGAGGGGGTTCGGGGGCGGCGTTTTTAAGCGGATGCCAAGAGGGAAGTCCCAACCCGCTGCTGGGACTCGCCTGGGGTGGGATGTCCTCTCCTGGCTGCCTCTTGACAGCTTCCCGGTGGATGCCCTTGGCCTTAGAAGCCCTTCTCCTGGTGGCTTTTCCAGAGGAGCCCTCACCTTGAGACCCAACACAAACTGCGGGATGGGAATGCAGGGCGGGCGAAGCTCCACCAGCCCCTGCAGCACTTTATTTCAGCAGGGCTGGGGGTAGGGGGAATGTTTTGGGGGGTGGTGTCGCCTTGCCCAGCCTCAACCCACCAGAAAATTTGCTTGACCAGAGCACGTAAGCCCAACGGGGCTATTAAATATTATCTCGATGCCATGCGGTCCCGCCTCGCCTCATCGTCTCGCCTGCGGGATGCTCGGGGTGGGCAGCGCGCCTGCGGCAGCCGGTCCCAAAGGGTCTCCGAGGCCGTGCTGCCCCCACCCAGGCTCAGCTGGAGAGAGTAAGGATGCTCTATAACCAGCTGCTGAATATTTGCAGCATAAGGTGGCAAGCTCAAGGTTGGGTTTGTTCTTTTTTTTTTTTTTTTTTGCCGATTAGCCTTTTTCATGTACAGTTGAACTCCTCAGATAAATTGGGTAGTAGTCAGGAAGGCATGAGTTTTATTTTTGGATGGGTGATGCATTTTTCTCTGCAATTTCTGACAAAGAATTCACAGAATGTCAATGGGAAAAACTACCTATTTTTCATACAGGGATGTTCATAAGTAAGAAGTCTAAGTAATGAATGTTAGCGGTGCTTTTCAAGAGCCTTGCCGGGCCCCCCCGCTGGGTGCCGTCGCGTTATTTGGTGGCCTTCGGATGCAGAACAGGAGCTGCACAGGACGAGGCCGGAGAGCCAGCCTTGGCACTGGGGTGGTGCGATCCCCAGAGAGAAGGCAGCACAGAAACAAAACCCTCCAAAAACCCGTCACAGCAGGAAAACGCTGTAGGAAAATGTGGATAAAATGAGAAATGAAGTAGTGAAACAGGGTTCGCTCTGTTGGGGGAGGCTGCATTGCGGGATGCAGTTCGCATCCCATCTCTGGAAAAGGCTCCGGGCTCAGCAGCCCGGAGAAGGGAAGTGTCGGCTGCCCGTTTTCCTGCAAACGAGCAATTTTTGCTCTGGCATTTTCTTTCCCGATCCTTTCCCAGGGCCTTTGCCATGTTGGCCCCCGGGGAAGGCGTGGGCTGGTCACTGCTTTGGTGCTCAGCCCCCATTCCTGTTGATTCTCCCCGGCACATGGCAGCGGTGTCCCTCCGATGTCCCCGTGGGTGAAGGGCTCGTGGGGACAGGGGGTGAGGAGCTGTCAGGTCCCGCCGGCTGTGGCACGGGCACAAGGCAGCAATGGTGGGGCACGGTTAAAATAAATAGGAACTGAAGGAATATCCCTCACCTTTGTGTTTGTAAGGAAGGCAGAGGCTGGAGGGTCCCAGCTGTGCCACCAGCTCGTGCGAACGCCAGGACAAACCTCCACCGGGCTGTCATCCCTCGACCCTGGGAGGCACGACACCGGGGTTTGAGCCGGTCCTTCTCCCAAAAAAAAAAAACAAAAACCCCTTTTTTTTAAGACCATCTCTGGTGTTAAAAAGTCCGTCTCTGGCTCTGGCAGAGACCCAGGAGCCGGGGGGTGGTTGGGCACCCACTGCTGACGGACACTGAGTCTCGGGCGGCTGCCAAGGGCACCGAGGTGGGAGCATCCCCGCAGCCCCTCCGTGGCAGGGTACCACCTGGGCAGACGGCTGCATCTTTCCAAACCATCTTTTTGCTCTTTGCCTGTTTCTTTTCCCCCATCTCCGGGGAGATGTCACCTACCAAAAAGCAGAGAAGGATTTTGTTTTTGCAGCAGCAGCAGCAGCAGCTTTGCCTTGTTAAAGCATCCAGCACCGGCATCTTGCCAGGCACCCCCCCTTGATCCTGCCCTCCCCGTCGATCCAGAAGTAAATGGTGCCCCTCGTGCTCTGATCGCTGCCCTGGTCCTGTTCTCCGGCCAGAAACACCCTGTCCGTCTGCAGCAGCTGTATCTGCCGGTGCTGGGGGGCTCGTCCCAGCCCGTCCCACTCCCCCCAGCTCTTCTCATCTCGGATGCCAAGGGTGTCGAAGGATGGATCAGAGCGGAGGGGCGAGGACGGCTCTGCTCTCCGGCAACTCAGGAGGCTTCAAAATGTGGCGTTGCTGCTTAGATGGGATCTCTGCCTTTTGCCTTCCCAAGACCAGAGCCCGCCATGGTGCACGGGAATGGCTGAAATATGTTTTCTCTGCATGAAATGTTTTGGGTTTTTTTTTTATTCCTGTCTCTGCTTCTCCCTCTCTCTGGCCTGAAGCAAGCACGGAGCCTCGGACCTTGCAAACCTCAGGGACAACAGCCTTCTCCAGACCAAAACATCCCTGCAGAATGGCTTGGAAAAATGCCTTTTCTGGCAAAAACATATTCCCAGCACAAGCGTTCCCAGCAGCTCGGAGACCGACATCCCCCTGGCCCAGGGCTGGGGCTGGGCAGAGGGGAACCATCCCCGGTCAGGGGCTCTTGTCACCCCTTTTTGTCACCCCATGGGGGACAGGGGACAGGGCTGCGGGAGCCAGGGAGGGTTGTGCCGGTGATGGTGGTGTCTCTTGCCCGGCTTTCATCGCCTTCCACATCGCCCCGTATTACCAACGGCGCTTGGCACCGGAGCTGGGAAACGGCAGATTAAAGCCTGCAAGAAACAAAACCGCTCTGCGCTCGTTTTAGAAAAGTCAGGGGTTTCCACAACTTTTATTTTTTTCCTCCCTTTGAAAACTCTGCATGTTTTGTTTCCATTTTTATTATTATTTTTTTCATTTTAATTTCTATTTTGCCTTTCAAACAGGAGCGATATCTGCTTCGTGCCCTATTGCCCGGAGCAGATCCGGCCCCATCTCCACCTTCCCCCGTGCCCCCTCCACCTGCTCCCAGCCTGCCCCATGCGAGACAACCC
>NW_008824591.1:2389614-2391193 GCF_000699105.1 Pygoscelis adeliae
GCATCCCCCTTTGCAGGGAAGCAGAGATGGGGCCGACGGCTGCAGTTTGGGAGCCAGTAGCATCCCCGAGGTTTTGCTGGGAGCGATACCGGCCCACAGCTCAGCTATTTAGTTGGCTGCTTAATCTCAGAATTACTCAGGCACTGGTTCAATGCAATAAACAGCAACAACAGAAAGTCACCGGCGGGGTCTGCCCCGAAGCAGCGTCCCAGGGGACGTGCCAGGAGGTTGTTTTTATCTGAAAATAGCTTTTCATTTGGGCTTAACCAGCTGCAGCCAGAGCTAATGCCAGGCCCTGGGCCACGCTTCGGAAACTGGCAGCAAGAAATTGGAGCCCAAAACGCCGCGAGGAGCCACGCCAGGAGCTGCTTTAGGGCTGGGGGGGGCTTTTGTTTTAATTTCCCCCTTCATTTTCTGGCTGGGGCTGAGCCCGACCTCGGGAAGCGGCTGCAACCCAGTGTGGCAAATGATGGGGGACGAGAGGGGAACCTGCCTGCAATGTCCTGCCTGGACCACGCACCCGCCCCGGCATCCTCCTGCCCAACTCAGCAGCATCCTCCGGGGAGGCACTGCTGAGCCACGTAGGGATTGTTTCAAAATGCAAAGCTGCTTTACTAATTAATCCGGGGGGGGGGGTGAGAGTCACCCCCACGCTGTCCCCGCAGCGAGCTGGGAATAACGCTGGGTAGGGATGGATCTGGGTTAAAAACAAAAATTTAAAAATAAAGCAAAAAAAAAAATCCACCCTGGATCCCTCCATGGACCCCGCTCGGCTGCAGAACTGTGAAGTTAAACCTTCCTGGAAGCACTGGAGATCTCCCGCTGTGCAGCTTGCGAAGGGCGATGCTGGACGGTTTCTTCTCATCCTGCCCAGGAACCGGCTCTATAAACTATAGATTAAATACTCAGCCGTTGTCACCCACCGGCGTGTCCCCACCCCGGGAGGTGCCTGCTGCAGGAGGCGATTCCTACCAAGAAGAGGGGGATTTCACCAAAAACACCAGCAAAAGAAAATAGCGGGGTTGTCCCCAACGCTGACCAGGACCGACCACGGGGTGTCCTGTAGGCCACCGTGGCAGAGGATGGAGGCAGGAGAGGCAAGGGGCCCCGCTAATTGCAATTACCCCCGCACCACCAAGGGACCTCTAGGCTGGCACACGGCTATGGGACAGCCGTAGTTTGGGCCAAAAATGGACAAAATGTGGAAACTGGGTTGGGGGAAACCACTGCCATAGGCTGAGTGTGGGAGAGAGGCCCTGGGGAGGGCGCAGACCCCACTGACAGCTGTAAGAGGGTCTCCCATGCCCAGGGCCACCCCAGCCAGCGCTGGTGGGGCTCCAAGTTCGCTGCTGGGACACCTCCATCCCCAGGGGAGGTGGTGGTGGGGTAATAACAGCCCTTCGACCACCTCTTAACGGGGCACCTACATGGAGCTGGAGCCAAGGACTGTGCAGCTCAAACGGGGCAGGGTCAGAACCGGCCCAAGAAACATCCCCCAAAGGGGCAAAAGCGGGGGGGGACGGAGAGAGACGGGCTGGAGCAGCCACGCCAAAAAGCAGCAGATCCCAATTGCCAAGGA
>NW_008824591.1:2391753-2391997 GCF_000699105.1 Pygoscelis adeliae
TATAGGGTGCTACTTTTGGATGCTTTATTTAACAAAAAAAAAGGAAATAAGTGTGATGCGAAGTGCCTCTCTGCATTAACGAGCCAGCGCTGAGCCAAGGGCACCCATCTTGGTGGTTCCTGGCACCCGAGGGAGCCGGCATGGGGCTGGAGCTGGGGTGGATTTGGGGGTAGTTGCTTGATTTATTTCTTTTTTTGCTTTATTTTTTAGCTCCTGTGCATTTGGGGGTTTTCTGCACAGACTC
>NW_008824591.1:2392904-2395519 GCF_000699105.1 Pygoscelis adeliae
GGGGCGGGGGGCCGCAGCCAGCCGGCGTGTCCCACTCCGCGGGGCGACGGAGGGGCCGGACTCTGGCCAGGGAGCTGCTGCTTCCCCGCTCTGGGGGTCGGGAGGGGGAGGCAAGGCGGCGGTGGTGATGGAGCGGGCTGGAGGGATGCGGCTTCAGGGCTGCGGTGCTTGAGAAGCCCGGTGTGGAGCAACTGGGCTGTACTGGTGTGCACTGGGGTGTAATCCCGCCTGTTGATTCAGTTTTCCAGCCTCCCAGGAGCTGGCAAGGTCCTGGGGTGCTCTGCAGAGCAATAGGGATGCTCTGCTCCCCCAAACCGATGTGGGGGGCTGTTCCTGGGGGATCATCGAGTCCTTAGAGCCGGGGTGGGAGTGAAGAGCTGCTGGGGCTGATGCCCACAGACTTGCAGGTGTCCTGCAGCGGTGCTTACCTGGGGGGGGCCCGGGACAAAGTGGGGATGAACCCAGTGCCACCGACCCGGCTGCTGCAGGATGGGAGGTCACTCCCTGCCTCTGGCTTTGACTTTCCCACCGTGCCTCAGTTTCCCCAGTTATGGAGCTCAGGGCTGAGTTCGATGTGCCCTACCTGGCCCGTTGCAAATGCAGTTCTTCCCTTTCAACCCTGTTTTATCCCGGACCCTAAACCACTCTGGTCTCTCCCGTCTAGAAGTGATGGAGTCAACCCCGCTGCTTGCCTGGCTCCCGCAGCAATTCCCCTCGAGGCCCTGAGAGCGGCCCTGACCCCGGGGCACCACGCTGACCCGCTGGGAACACGACTGGCTGCCCGAGCCCCCGAAACGAGAGGAACGACCTAAAAATAGCCCGGGCTGGAACTAGCTGGTGTTTGAATGGGAACTTTCTCCTCCCAGTGTGATGGCTGCTCCTCTGGGTCACGGGTCGGGGTCTGGGATGGAGACCCAAGGAAGGACAAGGGATGGGGATGGGTGACGAAGGGAAATGGCTTTTGCGGCTCCTTCCCAAAGGATGGGACGTCCAAGATGGAGCCATTGCCTTTGGTGCGGGATCTGGGGGCTGGAGCTGGCACAAGGCCACCCAGGAGCCCGGGCTCGGCCCCCGGGAGCCTGCGGGCTGCTGCCACCTTCTGCCGGTGTTGGGACAAGGGGTTTGGGGTTTTTTTCTTAAATTTATTTGCTTCTGTCTAGATTGCCATGGTGTTTGTTTACCTAATATTTTCCCTTGCTTGTAACCAGGCAAAAATGCCACAGGCCTCTGAGCTTGGCAGACTTTGCAGTGTGTGTGTGTGGGGGGAAACTGAGGCACAAGGCTAAAGGGAAGCAATAGGGCTCAGACACACAGACACACACACCCCCCCTCCGGCTGTGAGGGAGGGTAAAGGCACCCAGTGCTTGGGACACCCGGCCCAGGGGAGGCTTTAAGGGGGGGAGAGCTTTAAGGAAAAGCCTTTCCAATCGTGATGGTCTCCCAGTTGACGGCCCCAGGGCTCGTTGGCAGAGCGAAGGGTCGTGGCTGAGCGTTGGTGGTTGGTGTTCGCTGTCCCTGCGCTTGTCCCCTGGGGAAATGAGCCGGGGACAAATTTCCCCCGGGCATTTCAGATGGGGCTCAAACGTCCCCTGTGCTGTGGATGTCCTCGCACGTGCGATGGCAATGGTCCTGCCCGGCAAAGCGCTGTGGCTCGGGCGGACGGGCTGTGTGGGAATGGGTGCGTCCCCTCGCCGCAGGGCTGCCCTGGTTGCGGGGCTCCCAAGGCTGATGGCTTTTCTGCCAGGACACGCTGCTGGAGTCCAGCACACCCCGGTCAGTGGTGCTCCCCCCCCCTGCCCCGTATTGCCTGATGCCGAGCCGGGTGCTGCGGGGACGGGGCTGGGACCCACCTCCGCTATGAGGGCAGCTCATTGAAGCCAGGCAGAGCTTAGTGCTGCTCCCTGGGTGATTTAAACAATTCAGAGAGGGGGCGGGTGATGCCTGGGCCCACTGGCTGCTGAGCAGGTGACTGACTCCCCCCGAGTGCAGCTCAGCAGAGTAATTTAGTTCGTTCTTGGCTGTTTGTCCCCCAACACCATGTCTTTGGAGTTGCGGTTTGTGCCTGGCTGGGGCTCATCACACCAGCACCTTCTCTGAAGGAGCTGGGACCTCCGCAAGCCCCAGCTCCCCGGGACAGGGTTATTTAAAGCGCGTTTTGGCGTGACCCTAATCGGGTTGGACAAGGCGAGGAGCCCAGGGCTGCCCCGGCCGCGTGCGACAGCCCGCGCTGGCTTGGAGAAATGATGTGATGTTTGACTCTGCCTCGTTGTTGTAAGTAAATCAAGTTGCTGTGACATGTTATGGAAAAGCAGCTCCGGCGGTGGCCGTTTCCCCAACTACCCAAGGCCGATTTCTGTGGCTCCTTTGTAATTTTTGCTTTACAGTACATTGAGATTTAATACTTGGAGCGGCTTGAAAGCAAACTGGCCAAAGGCGGGGTGTCGGTACGATGCAATGACTTGTCTCTGGAGCAATTTGAATTAATGTTGCTTTTAGTGTGTGAATATAGCCATACACAAGAGCAGCAACGGGGTGGTGTAACCCTTCCCTTTCTGTCGGGGAAACGGAGGCACGGGGGGGGGGGGGGGTGGGACCGACGACCCCCCCCGCGCACC
>NW_008824591.1:2395647-2403087 GCF_000699105.1 Pygoscelis adeliae
AAAAAAAAAAAAAAAAGCCGGGTTAGACATCTCCCCCGCTCCAGTTCAGTCACATTCGCTCGGGGTTAGGCAGCAGCTGCCGAGCAGAAACCCTCACCTGAGCTCACCTTAAAGTCAATCTCAAAGGGAGGGGTTTTATATCAAGCGATGATGCTTTAGGGAGAACTTGGACTCTGGGGCTCCCTTATGTCCCTTTCTGGGGGCTTTGGTCCCGCACGTGGCCCCGCTGGGAGCCGTTTTAAAGCATCTGAAGCCGCCAAGAGCACAGGAAAACTCAGCCAGTGGCAGCGGCAGAGCCCGGCACGGGGCCGGGGAGAGCTCTGGTGGTCGCGGCACACGGCGGGACAGCCGGCATCGGCTCTGCCCGGGACACGCTGGGGGGCAGCGGCAGGGCCCGGCACGGGGCCGGGGAGAGCTCTGGTGGTCGCGGCACACGGCGGTACAGCCGGCATCGGCTCTGCCGGGGACACGCTGGGGAGGCGACAGGTCTGGCTTAGGTTGGAAAAAGCAAATTGCCACGAAGCCAGGCTGGGGAGAGAGACCTGGAGGAGGGTGAGAAGAAGAAAAAAGGCTTCAGGGCCAGGGAGACAGTTTTGTTTGAAAATTTATTGAAAAATGCAATACAAGAAGCAATACTGAACACTTACGGCTGTCTAAATGCTACGGCAACTTTCCCTTTGATTTACTATGAAAGTCCAAATTAACAGCTCCCATCACTAGTCAATCTATAAAGATTTGCAAATTTTAAAAGTTCCTATTTATTTTTATAAAGAAGAGTGTAAACGGCTAGCCTAAACAATTCACAATTGCCTTAAAAAAATTTTACAAAGCTCCTTCATATTCTCAACTAAATTTTTTTTTTTTAACAAGTTTCTAAGGCTGGGACACTACCACCTCTTAAGGTAATTGTACAATTAGGAAAATCTGCAAACCACAGTTTATTAAAACCAGAAATCAGTCAGTCCTTTGCTAACACATCTGTGTTGGTCAGAGATTGCTATTTGGCAACCGGTGCTGCCGTTCCAGTTTAATGGAGGAGAACATGAGCTCCTTGCCTTCCTTTCTATAAAAACATTCATTCATATATAAATAGCTTCCATATAATGTATATTATACAATCAAGACAGTCTCTGGGTGAATTTGTGGAGTGGGAAGAGCTGGGAACATTCATATAAATAGACCTTACTTAGCTGGTTTGTCCCTAGAAATAAGACAGCACACTAAGAGCCAAGGATTTTAAAAACCCGTCGGAGGTGGAAGGGGTGCGGGCAGCCCCGGCTGAGGATGGAAGAAGCTTCTTCTGCTCTTAACTTTCATCTTCTTCCCAGGCTGCCACTGCTCCCGTCCAGCTCCTGGGCTCGGGCGCTGCACGTAGGCGGCCGTGTCGGCTGGAGAGGGTCAGCAGGGCTGGAAATCCCCCGTGGGGTCAGACAGCAGGGTGATGGCGAAGGTCAGACGAGGCGATAACTTGTTTTAAGATACTCAAGAAGCAAGAACTTAGAAGGGGGAAGTGCGAGAATGAACAAACTGGAAACAGCCACCCAAAATCCAAGGGAAAAAAAAAATGAGAGGGTTATTCTAGTCTATGGGCCCTTAAAAAGGGATGTATGCAGCCACAGTGAGCACACCCTTCTGGAAAGGAACCACTTCTCGTGCCAGCGGGTTTCTCACCCTAGAAATCCCCCAACTGAACACCCGGGGCCAAGCTTCAGCCTCGCACCACGTCCCCCTGAGTTCTCGTGATGGCCAAGCGCCTTTAAGTGCTATGGACAAACTTAATTTATCACGCTGGCTTTGCCTGGTAAAGCTCAGAAATTCTCGTAACGACTACACGGTGTGCCCCTTTACTCCTCAGGTAGCTGCTCCAGGGTGAGAAGGAAGGACCGAGCGGCAAAAAGCTAAATTCCTAGAAAAGGGACATCACCAGAAGGATGCTCAGCATGATGGGCTTTTAAGGCAAGCGTTACCTAACTAAGTTGAGGACAGCAGGGACACAGACCTGTTAAAGGGTCTGTGCTGCAGAGTAAAGAAGGAAAAGGCTGTTCAGACATAAATAGGAAGACTTCATCTCTACACTACAGCTGTGGAGCGCAGGACTCCCTAAATCCCCAGAACAGGATGCCCGGTACCCAGTGGAAGGCAGAGCATCGCTGCGGGAGGGGACCACGCACCCAGAGCAGCCCGAGCAGCAGCTACCAGCACAGGAAGGCTGGAAGCTGAGAAGGGCCCACGGCCAGCAAGGCTCAAAGAAAGCAAAAATCCAGCAGCTCCAGCGTTTTCAGCATAGTCTCCAATCAATAGTGACAGCTTAATTAAAATTGCACCTGAATCTGAGAAGCTACACTACCCCAGTGTAGTTCGAAGGCTGTTTGCAGCTAAACAGCAGGTCGTTGCAGCCTGAGCTAAATCCAGTGACTTCTGAAACACATTATTCAAATTTAAAATAGCAGAGAGCTTTTTTTTTATTGCCATTTGCTTCCCATCCTCAACTGAGGAGCAGCAGCAGAGCACTCCATGCCCTCAGCTACCAATGTGCCACGCTATATATATATATATATAAAAAATAAAAATAAAAATCACAACCTCAAAGTGTACTAAAGTGTTCACAAGTGTCTGGGCAGACTCTTTACAAAGCTTGGGGTTTTTGGTGGTTGTTCTTTGTTTTTTTTATTTAAATGCTGGAAGGAGAAACAAGGGCACGATTAAAACATTTCCATGAAGCTCAGAAAGCAGCAGCAGGAGCTCAGCCCCAGGTGCCGTGGAGGGAAGCGCATCCAGCCCCAGAAAAGATGTTTTCTGGTCTTCCCTACCTAGCTGGAGATGGCGCCGGTGGTCTGTAAGCTCAGCCTAAAGATGCAGACACTAACCCTGGTATTTCATTCCAGCAAGGCGGTCACGAAGCCAAACGAAGTCCAGACCCTTACGCCAGCGTGGAAGAGGGGGTGGCAGCACTTTCCACGTGGTTTGGCTCTATCACAACCAGCAACACCTGACACCTCCTAAGATTTCTTGTTCAGCCTCTCCAAATACAGCTTACAGGCCTAGGAAGGATTGTCTAAAGGATTTTAAATTAAATGATAGTAGGATATATGCCCTGGTATATGGGTAACGTGTTTAGCTTTAAATAGCACTGTGAGGGGAGGAAAAAAACCAACCCATGACTTACAAAAAAACCCCCCTAATTTAAAAATCATGAACACAAACAAGTGAAAAACTATGACACTGAAAAAAAATCAGTTACTGTGAATGCTGCATAAGCCTACCTCAATAGCATTCAGAGTCCAAACACCTTAAACGCACACTTCTAAGGGCTTTTTAGTTTAATGGCATCTAGAAAACACAAACAGGTAGGTAGCACTCGGCAGAGACACACAGGAGGAAGGCGAGGTGCTATCACAGTCCTCTTAAAGCTCTAAAATTCACAGTATAAGATACTTGAAGCAACTTCCAGTATTCCTTAAATCTAGTCAACTATTAAGATGTGTGCATAGGCTACACCACAAAACCCTACTGTGTTCACACATCGGGGGCCTGAAACCCAACGGGGAGGAAATTCGGAGCGAAGGCAGCAGCTCTGCACGCCCAGATATTGCGGCTGGAGTCTCAAGCTCCCTAGAGCTAAAAAAAAATAAAAAATCAAGAGGCAATCGGAAATGCTGCACAAAACTGAAGTCTGACTTTTTAAACTGACTCTCCCAGCAGAAGGACCCATGGCTTTTCGAAGGCGCGTACGGATCCCGCACTCGGAATATGCACAGATGTGACTTATCTCCGTTATTCCTGACGAGGCGGAGAGAATACGACTTAAAACAGCGACCCTTTGAGCCCTGTGAGGTGTGTCTGGGTCTGTATCTGAAGAGGCTATGCATGAGAGGGAATGCAAAATTGAAAACCTGTAAAAAATATTCAGTACAGTTAGAAATATGGCATACTTTTGTCACAATATAAAAAAAAAAATCTATATCCAATAGGATCCAGTGGAGTCTGGAAAATCCCAAGTAAAATGTCAAAAGCGCAACTCCTAATAAATGATATGAATGTCTCTGAGTGTCAAGTCTTGTAAATCCGAGGTCTTCGTGCTCCAGGTAGTTTCTTGGTAGTTTTGCTGGGTTTCTTTTTCCTGGTGGTGTATCTGGCAGGAACGCTTCCTAGAAAGAGAGGAACGTGGTAAGTTACAGCTACCAACAGCCGGCTTTCTGGGAAAGAAAGGAACCTGCTTCCCTGAAGCCATTGGAGAACTGAAATCAGAAGGTGAGTTACCATCAGTGGCAGGTGTGAATTCAGGCTCAGAGCCACCTCCAGGCGCCTGGCACAAACAACGTCCTGCTCCCATCCCTGAAGGACCATATTTTAAGAGCTGCAAGTCCAGGATCCCTTAGGAGACCTCTGCCATTTTTATTTAGGTTTGGACAGTTAAAAAGCTCAACCATGCTGTCTCTCCTCTCGCCTAACTTCTTGTTCCACCTCCCAACTCTGCAAGTACCAGCTTTGTTGGGATGAGGCAGGACACACGCAGGGCAGCGCACAGCACCGACTTGGGCAACACCGACACCACCGGCATGGGGCAGGACAGGCTTTACAGCACTGATGCACAGGCAGAGCTCCTGGATTCCTCAAGCAGCTCTTTCCCAAAACCATCAAGACTGCAGAAAAGGGCTCTTTCCAGGCACGTCAGGAGCTTGGGGTCCAGCTCAGGGGCTACCTGGCACTGATATAGGCAGGGGTCTAACATGAAACCTATAGCTCAGTGCGCTGCTGGTGCGTCGAAGGTGTTCGGTAAGGCAAAACAGCCTCATCACAGGAGCCATGTAGCTTCTTTTAGACTTCTCTGGCTCATTTCCACTGCAGGATTAGTCTGTATTTGGGACTGCTTCATCAGCCTTAAATGATTTAAGGAACAGCCAGAGCGGGACTCATCAACTAACAACAATAATTTTACTTAAACTTTGACCATATTTAGCCAAACCTCGCTTGCACTGAGATCAAACCCCCTGTCCTGGGCAGGGAAAGCAGCACCCATCGCTCGCTCGTACTTGGTCTCCCTACTCACTCAGCCTCGCTACTCCTCTGCGATCTCGGTCTCCTGGTGCACAACCACTTTGGTCACCGACATGTCCGGGTGCTGTTCCTTTGCCGCCTTTATCGCCTGCGCTAGAACCTGAAAGAGACCACATTTCAGAGCACGCCACCGAGGGTCCTCAGGGGGACAAGAGACTATTTCTAACTCTAGGGAGAGAAAAAGAAAAGTGATTCCACTTCAGCCGCACAGATTGGTGACTTTTGGTAGTATTAAGATTATTTCTGAAAGGAAAAGCTGTTTTCTAAGAATACACTACATCTCTCCACTGCCCCATGGTAGAAGATGGATGAGAGCAATTAAGCAAACCCTGTTTATTCTTCCAGCAAGCGTGATGAGCACATTTCCGACATCTTCTTAGACATTTTCTTTTGGAATTAATAAACTAGTTCTTGTCGTACGAATGTTCTCCAGCCCCATGACACTTGCAACTAAAATTAAATTCAAAGTATAATTCTCTGATGACAAAATCATCACCTCCAACACACGCTAGAGGCCAATGAGGCTGACTCATCAGAAAGGTTTCATATAAAGCTGATGAGATTTAATGCAGGTGCCGAGTGCTATGAAATGACTTCTGGCACTATACAGCAGCAATAGCGCTTCAAAGTTACTAGAAAATTAATGCAGATCATCCAGATGTCAAGGAAAACTTTTACTTCACGTTTTTGTGGATTTTTTTTTTTAAATTGCATTTCTCCAAAACAATTCTGGAATCAAAACTTTGCTGCCAACACCAGTTTCAGAGCAGAATTAAGCTCTGCTGGCCCAGCTATACAGCTGCGTACTGTCAGAGAGGAATTTATTATTGAAATCAGTTTTGAAGTTTTATTTCTACCCCAGTAAAGTTTCCCTAGGTTGTTTTCTGGTTAAGTTATCTTCAGAAAGGCAGCCTGTCTAGTTCATGCCAGCTCTGAGAAGCTCTTTTGGACCATGACCAAGCTCTTACCTGGTCGTGGTCTACATCTGCATCTCCTGTGATGACAATCCTCTTTTCAATCCGCGTCTCTGAAATGCCACCTTTTACAGTCTAGTACAAAAGGAAAAACTACCATTAGTCTAGAAGTGAAAAGGAATCCGAGTGCAGGTGGGCTGCCTGTCTAAAGATGGTATCAAAAATAGAATCACAGAATCATAGGATAGTTTGGGTTGGAAGGGACCTCTAAAGGCCATCTAGTCCAACCCCCCTGCCGTGGGCAGGGACATCTTCAACTAGATCAGGTTGCTCAGAGCCCTGTCCAACCTGACCTGGAATGTTTCCAGGGATGGGGCATCCACCGCCTCTCTGGGCAACCTGGGCCAGTGCTTCACCACCCTTAGCATAAAAAATTTCTTCCTTATATCTAGTCTAAATCTAAACAGCATTACCAAATACTGACGCCATATCACGGTATCAGAATCACAGGGGAAAACTGCCACCGCTCAAAGAAAAACTGTCAAATATTCATTTTCTTCTAACTGAGCCAGGGAAGAGCTTTGACTTACAGTACAGTTCTTTCCCATTGTCCCACAGGACAGTCAGAGCCCGCGTCCACAGACTGCACTGCAATTAATGCAGTCTTAATTCAATGCAGGCAAACCTGGGAACCTCATGCTTTGTTTCAGGTATTAATCACTTTTTTTTTTTTTTTGAAGAACTGGGGTTTAACCTTTTTTCCCTATTATTCAACTCTGCCCATCTCTCTGTCGTGCTGTTGTTTTAGTTGTTGTCGTTTTATCGTGTTCCCATGCTGTTACCTTCGTGATCTGTGTGGTGGTGGTGCTGCTGGTGGTCTCCGAAGTGATGGTCTGAGCAGTCAGCAGGATGCCAGGGTCTAAATCTCCATTGCCACCATCCGTCTGTGGGAGAGAAGAACAGGCCATCGGTCTCTGCGGGCAGTGTGGACAGAAGCAGGGTCTCCACATCAACAGAGCAGCACGCAATCCGAGGACAGAAACTCCTCTCCATCGCGGACCACGGGACAGAGCGAGCTGATCTGCAGCCGGCTGAGCTGCGCCCAGCTGCACAAGGACTTTGCAGATCTCTGAAGGCTCAGCACAAAGCCCAGGGGCTTTAAGGCTGAAAATGCAGGGATCCAGCCACAAAATCACCCAGGCAGCACCTATGACACCCCTCAGACCAGGTGGGCTTGGCTGTACTCAAATCTGGGTACACTGCAATGCCGGTCATGCTCCTCCATGCCAAGCTGCATGCTTCGGACCACGAAGGGAGACCAAAGCAGACACCTACCCCGAATTACACCTGTCTGGATCCATGGCAGTTCACAAAGCCAGAGAGCACAATCTGATTCAGGAGGTACTTTCTACCATTCCTCCCTCCTGACAGTACCTCGCACATCGCTCACTTTAAACACTGCAGAAGC
>NW_008824591.1:2403159-2457002 GCF_000699105.1 Pygoscelis adeliae
TGCTGAAAAACCTAAAATAAGTCATCCTGCCAACTCATCCTGGCCGTGTCTCCCTTACGGTGCACCACTAACACTGGGCAGCATCCCCAGCACGGCAGCGGGACGATATCTGGAGTTACCACAAGGTGGGACCATTTTCCACAGACTGGAAGAAATCTCATGGCACATCACAAGCCGGCGCACGCAGGGCCGACTTCTCCCAGCCCTGGAGACGCACTTTTCCTTTTCATTTCCCAGTTAGAAAAGGTAACAGCAGTAACCAAAGCAAAACTCCTCTATTCATCTAGTCACTCGCTGAGAAACAGGGCGATGCTCACCACCACCCGGTGCAGGCATGTCTGAACACCCCCTCTACTCCTGCAATTGGGGAGGATGTTGAGCAGCCACGGGATTCCTTGGAAATCCCAAATTATACGAGCACGGTCCATGGGATACCCGCACCCACACGTACATCCCACGGTCACACTCCAACAGCAGAGCATGGGCTGCTTCTAACAACCACAGTTATGACAAACCCAAGCTAACACAGGCTCCAAATTCTCAAATACATAAATAAAACCTATTTTAGACTGAGGATTAATTTTAACCGCAGCAATGAAACCATACCTGCATATATTCTATCACTCCACTAACATTTCTAGTTTCCAATCCCTAGATACCCACTCTGGTTGCATTTTATACAAAACTTTTGGTTTTCAACACCTGTTTCAGGGTTGAAACCTAAAGAACAATCGAATTATTTATAAACCAAGTTCTGAAGAGGCATAAACAGCAAGGAGAGCTGGGGAAAACAAGGCAAGGCATCTCTTGCAGAAAAAAGGTCAACTCAGGTTTACTCCGTACAATCAAATGAACATCCCGAAGCCACCAGTGGCTGAGGATAAATTCTGTTTGCACGCACATCTTGAAAAAATAATTACTCTCCAGGGACAGTAAAAACAGTGCTCCTCTAAAAATACCAGATGCACCTGGAAACAGCGTCCACAGCATCGGTCAACGTCTGTGCTGCGACTCAGATGCTTGGAGAAAGGCAGGTGCTGCCGTCTCATCCGGAGGATTCAGAAACAAAAAGCTTACTTGAGTTTAATTAAGCCCCTGGAAAATTAATCAGAACACACCTTACCTGTGCAGCTTCATAGGTGATGGTCTTCGTCTCCGTGTGGACAATGGGGACTTCTTTTGTGGGAATTTCGCTTTTGACGGCGCTGGACACGTCAGAGATGGTGACCGTCTGTGTCTTCACTAGCGGTGGCTATGAGACAGGGTTAAAAACATCTCCATAAAGACCCAGTTAGCATTTCCACATCGTGACCGTGCTGCTGGCAAATGTTCTGACACTGATCTGATAAAAGCACTGTGGGAACCAAGGTCAGCCTGGAAATCTTTGTTTTTAAGCCTCTGGTACGACACACTGCTCAGAGGGCAGAGATCATGCGTGAGGATTAAACAGACAGAAAAATCCTCCAGACCTTCCCCAACACTGTGCCCTCGGGTCAGCCCAACCGAGGCATTAAGGGTTTAACCGGTATGTCACAATACCACGAAAAAACTGCCTCCACTGATTATTAACTTTCTAATTACTAGAAGCTCATTGCCAGCTGCCAGTAAAAGATGACCCTCATCTACTGATGACAATGTCAAGATTAACACAAACCCCGGGCAAATAAAGACTCGATCACAGCTGAGAAGCTTTATCCTGACTGCAAGTAAAACACTGTATTATTAAAAATCCTCAGCAGATCCTAGGTCTTTAACTTTTATTAAATCAATGTCAGACAAAACAGAAACATGACATCTCGAAAGAGAAATGGGGGACAGAGAAATCAGTTGTTCCACCACCTGATAATTATCCAGAAGAAGACAGAGTTAGTTCAGACCCACAGTGTTTTCCCAGAGGGCTCAATTTCTGCTCACCATCCCCAAACCTGATAGATGCCACCGTCATTGTTAGCAGGGGAAGTGGGCATCCATTTAACCATAAGCAATTAATATCAACACTGAAGCAGGCAAAAATATCTCCCACGGTGGGGAGCAGAAAGGGACATCAAAGCCCACGTTCACGATGTGAAAGCACGTTTGACAGCGCTTCAAATTGCTCTGCCATGCTAAGGCTCAGCCTCCAGTACAGCAGGAAACGGCAAAAACCTTAAGGAACTAAAATTACATGCCTTTGGAGCCTAAATATTTCCCTTTTGGAGGATGCAACAGGATGCTTTGATCAAAGAAAGGCAAAGGGCATTGCGCTGCGGCAATTGTCTTTAATGCAAAGATAAATTGAGAGGGGCTTGTTTTTAAAACAAAGATAAATTGAGAGGGGCTTGTGTGCACTGACTGCAGGAGATTAACCGGCTAATTAGCTCCAAGCACAATCCAAGCCAAGCAAACACAACTCCTCTCTGGGTCCGTGGCATCTGCTTGCTGCAGTGTTTGGGTTCCCACTCCAAAGCCAGCCGGGGGGGGGTGTGGGGGAGCAGGCGCTGGGGCTCACTACCTGGAAGCAGCGAATGACTGCTGGCAGCCCGTTATTAACATCTGAGTCGTGACACTCGCCATTTAGCTTTCTAAAGGCAAGTCTGTCTTCGCCATCCTGTGCCGCCTCCTCCTCTCCTCCCCAGGGCTG
The DNA here is from genome assembly GCF_000699105.1 of Pygoscelis adeliae. NCBI lineage: Eukaryota > Metazoa > Chordata > Aves > Sphenisciformes > Spheniscidae > Pygoscelis > Pygoscelis adeliae. The sequence continues at coordinate 2,405,780 of NW_008824591.1, forward strand.
CCGGGGAGGTGCGGCAGGGCTGGCGGGGGGCTCCAGCTCAGAGAGCTCCAAGTCTTTCTCCGCATCCGCACAAACCCCCTTTCCACATCTCAGGTCCTCCTCGCTCGCGGGGAGGCTGGGAACTGCCTCCTCCTCCTCCTCGCTGCTTAGGGAGGAGGCAGCAAAGTCACGGCTGGGAGAAGGCTCTGAGGCGGGTGGCACTAGGGTCTCACTAAAAGCTACCGACTGCTTTGAGCCCTCCCACGCAAAGCCAGTGTTAACACTGCTCCTCTCTGGCACTGCAGCCACATCCTCCCTGGAGAGAAAGTCACTCATTTTCTAAAAAGAAACGAATACACAAAAAAGGCCACAGAGAGAGAGAGAGAGAGAGAGAAAGAGAGCGTTAGGGAGAACAGGAGGTCATGAAGCACAAAGGCAAAACATCGGTTTCTCATAGTACATCACATCTCCAGTAACGCATGCAACAGCAGTGGGTTTGGACACTTGAAAGCTTGAAAAACTTTGTGCTATGCGATGTATCCAGTGCATTTACTGACACGGCCTTCCTGGTACATTAATAATCCACTCTCCTAGAGTTTAAGGAATTTAATATTAAAACAAGTCTCTGCAACTAAAGGAAGAGCCACCACTAAGCACTTTTTGCCCAGTTTGGAAACAGGAATAATTTCAGCGTAGCAAGTGAGGACTTGGGCACATACAAAATTCACATGTGCAACAAAGCCCACAGACTACACCAAAACCATACCCCAATTTGGCTTTTAACTCCTTGAAATATTTTACGCTGTGTTTTAATTTGCACGTGGAGGTGAAGAGAATAAGCCCAGAATTAGCGTGTACGATAATCCGCAGAGCCTGTGCCTTGCTCTTCTCCTCACCCCTGGGAACGCTCAAACCTCCAACCACCCTCTTTGCTGTTGCAGTCTCCGGGATAACTAACACAGACTTGTCATTACGGCATTGATAAAATTATTGTAAGAATATCTACAAGTTAGTACTGAAATCAACTGCTTCAATTACCGAGAGGCTCCTGAACTGACGATGCAGTCTTGTCGTCTGAAAGAATTTGTATTATTTCTTCTAGATAAACCAGTTCAATTATCTCGCACAACTTAGCACAAAACTTTTCAGCTGAGGAATAAAGAAATGCGGCTTTAAACTGGAAAGCCAGATGTTCACGCTAACGCGTGCTGACCCCATCACCACCGAGCATGCGGTTCAGTTGACTGCTCAACAAGCTGCATTTGACCATTTATTCGGGACTACCGAAATATTTGTAACATACTTTATCACAAAAGCAGCTGGCGCACGGAAACCTTTGCAGCAGCTAAACCTCCTGAAGGTACAACATAATTGGCATTTGCGATGGTGCACGGGAGAGAAGACACGTAATGAAGCAACTCAGCCCTCCGAGGAGCAAGCAACCATGTCTGGAGGGGCACCTGAGGTACTTGGGAAGAGGCGTGCCAAGCCAGAGGGTTTAACTAAGGCTGGTGCTATTCTGCTCTCCGTTCAGCTCGTTAGCAAGGTCTCAACTAGGTCTTCTCACATCTCTGGGAGCCCTCTAGCCAGGAGGGAAGCAACAGTGACAGAAGAGAAGAGAAGAGTTAAAACATGAACAAGACAGAAAGTTTTAGCAAAAATCAGCTGTTTGCCCAAATGCCTGAGCGATGAATTTTTCATATGCACAGAGAAGCAGCATTTCGGTCACCAGCGGTGAATGACGGCTACAGTCCTGCCCTGTGCTAGAAACTGTGTTTCTCATTATTGACATGGGAAGTTGCCTTCAAGGAAGGGCAGAATAAGCAGTTACGGGCACCTACAATTTTACACATATCAAAGCTGTCACATCATACAACATCAGGGAACACAGTGGGAAAAAACCCAGAGGGATCCTGCTTAATCAATGCCATTACTATTTCTTCTCAATAATTAACCTCACGGTTGATTTCTGATAGCTCTGTATAAAAATAGCCACATATCTGTTAATCCAAAAACAGCGATTAAATTTTCATAAAAGCATGGCAAGTCCATTTTGTCAACTGTTATTCTAACTTCGGTGGTGGTATTAAGATGAACAGAAACTGTTGCCTCACTTTCTATTAAGAAGATTCTCTGGGCAACCAAAAAATTGTAATTTGTGCTTAAAACGTGAGGTCTGAAGCCCGTGGGTTATCCGGCACAATGCGTTTTCTGTACACCAGAGGCTTTCACCCTGATTGACCTCATCTAATGGCACAGTTCAATAGTACGTTAAGAATAGTAACTGCTTTATGTAGGAACAAATAGATGCTTATTTTAGTATCATTTCAAGAAATGGCTTTTCCACCATTCCTCCCGGGTATTTTTCAGTTCCCAGCTTCTTTATGTTGCAGATGGACTACCTGTAAGATTTCTGTCCATTATCTATATAAAATTCTTGGGCATCTTTTAAGTCCTTGGGACATTGCTCAGGAAAATGCATTTAACAGGAGTGAAGGGACAGTGGTCAGCACTGTGATGATCAGGTCTGACCGCACACATAGGGAAGCGTTATTCCCCATCGAAAACCACTTCCATATGTGCTCCTCCAAAGGTATATCCAGACCCCACCCTCATTTCGTCTAACGCAAGATACTACCCTGCAATATTTCACAAAAAAGAAGCGAAGTTATCAGCTTTGAATGCCCATGTCTTAATCTTGCTTTAAAACTGCGATTTATATACTGCAAATGTACTGATCTTTCCTTAATTATATATGCTAAGTCTTGCAAATTAATCATGGGATCTTGAGAAGACACAGTACATCATATCTGGGGTTTAATGGAAAATGCCTCAGGAGCAAGATTTCCTTACATACCAGCTGGGGCACTACTTCAACCAAGAGGACGAATCACAGATAAAGCAGATTAAGCAGCTACACAAACGCAGATCTATTTAAGAGACAAACATTTGTATCCGGTCAAAACAACTTCCCAGCTCCCTTTCATATACAGAAGAAATAATTTGTATTTTAGAATTATCTTGTATAGTAAAAGCATAAAGGAAGGGAAAAGCTTAAATGAAGCCTACGGTGTACAAATACTGGTCATCAGTAGAGCAAAGTGCGGCAATAAACATGCAAGCTATAAAGACAGAATGAAATCCTGATAAGATCAACTGATCAGAAGCACTTTTTTTCTTGCCTTCCTATTCCACTGGTAAGAAGTGAGACTAATTGAAAGCTGTTTTTTTTCTATATAAAATTATCTATTTACACACACTTTTTTTTAAAAAAAATACAACTATGTTTGCTCCTAAATTTAAAAACACAGTTTGCATGTAGGCTAGAAAAGATTATCTTTTTCTAAAAAAAAAAAAAAAAAAATCAAAGCCAAAAAACCCCTAAGAATTTGAACATCTGTTACAAATTCTGATCTTATCAAGATTTATTTTAATTTGCAAATACAAAAGCATTCCTATTTTTAGGGCTCAGATTTGCAGAATTCCAAGCTCTCCTTGAGACCCATGAAACCTGAGAGTGCTTGGGCTGCAAACTACTCATTTCCAGAGACACAAAACCAAACCAGCGACGCCTAAATCAAGCACGAAGCAGACTCTTCGCATAAGCCATACACAGTGTAAAAAAAATACAGGACAGGATGCAATGCCCCAGAAGAAACAAATCGAACCAGACATGAACGCAACTAAAACATTACCCCGCTAAATAAAAATCTTGGTGCACCTGATGTTGACAAATACCGAGGATATAGCTTAAGCATTACAGTGTAGTAAGTGACACACAATAATTCAGACTGGGGATAAATTAATAACAGGCTTAATTGCATGGCTGATACCAGCAACCAAAAGGATTTATTTTTCATAAAAAATGTTTTAGTGTAACTTTGTTTGCCTGTATTTTTTCAAGAACCTACTATTTTAGATCAGGATATATTCGTATGAAGCAGCTGTCCTGCACTGCCAGAGTGGATGCCTGTTTTCTGCAGCCCGCGCAGGCATGCTGCTGCCTCTCTCCCCAGAAATATTCCATCGACCTCATCCCAAACCAGACTCCTATCCTGCCGGAAACTTAAGGAGTGCTAAAATGATGTCAACCTGCCAGTTGCCAAAGATATTCGATAAAAATTGATAAAAACATGAAATCACAGTGCACGCTAACCCCCTACAACCACCATAGGAAATGCTATAAATTCCAGCTAGTTAGTACTTCCCAGTCCCCTTCTTTTTCAGCATGGCATTGCAGTCGTTAACACTGGCGCATGTTATTAGGTTATCCCCAAACAGGTATCCACATAAGCTAACAGGCTCGGTGTGACCGTCTACGGATGCACAAGTAGATGATGTTGCTTTTGCAGCAAACCACACTCACCAGCGAGAACTCCCCGATCAAATGCTGCTCAATCTCACAGCTGTCAAAGCACTTGGGTAAAAAGTATTATAAAGCAGAAAACAAGAGATCCTTATTTTACAATACCTGCCATGCCTTACAGAACTGCTTTGCCTTAAAGATAGAAGTTAACAAGTTTAGAAGCCGTTCAACAAACCCTGGCATTTGAAAACGATGGCCATTACCTACGGATTTACATTTTTGGATGGATTTTTTTAATTGCCATTGATCTGATCACAACATCCTGAACAGCCTAGTCAGACGGCAGAAGGATAAAAGAGAATTTGACCAAAGTTAAAAGTAAGGCTAGAAAACACATAGCATGCTACAAGCTTAAAAAGATTCAATTGCTGTCATGAACAAGAATCCCAGGATACTACACGATACACAGCAGCCACCTCCGATCCACTGCATCAACTACTTGGCAACATGAAACAACCTCAAGATCAATACTTAAGTTATTAAAATAAGGTTGCTGATTCCAGAGGCATTTCCTCTCCCCATCCACCCTGATCCCCTTCCCGTCCCTTTTGTGGGGCAGGTACCCGTGGATGGGGAGTACAAAACCGTGCACTTCTTATTCCAAATTCCCTCTGCAGAGAAAAAGCTGCTAGTGGCATTGCAAACATTGCCTCCGATTTAGTGTAGCAGCAGCAAGCGAAAAGAGTGGGGATACCATCAGGGTTTATTACTGACATCACTTTTGTGCCGCTGCATTTCGCTTGCTTCATTTCATAAATCAAGTTACAGCTCTGCTCTGATGCCAGGCTCATCCAGGAGAGCAGCAGCACAAGCCTCGTGCTGCTCCACTGCAAGCAGATTTGCTTTCCTGTGATCGCTTGTGACTGCACAGAATGAGCCAAACAATTTATCCAGAAGTAAATAATCTCACAAAAGAAAAGTTGGGAGTTAAAATTAAGACTGACTCTTGATACAGCCTCTAGACACAACCTCAGGCAGCTTCAACCAGCTAAAACCCAACCAGAGGCTTGCACTGTATTACCAAGCAGAAAGGCGGTGGTTAATTAGGAATGTGGTTTCTTCGCTTACAATAATAGAAGAGCATTTTTGTCCTCAAATTAATACAGTGTGCGGGGCAGAGGCTCTTGCAGTTTCATTGTGCAGGACCTGCGACACTTCTGCTCCCGGGACAACTTTCTGCAAATGATATTTCCTACCATTCAGTCTCGGAAGCGGAAGGGGAGAACGTGTTAGTGTTACATGAAGTATTTGGTAGAGGGCTGAACCTCTTTACCCTTCTGCAAACGAAGCCTTTCTTAAACCAAGCCAGATTTAACCCTCAATTGAATTATTCTGGCCAGTTTGAGAGCGTGCATTGCTTACGGCCGCAGCCTTGCGTGCCCCCTCTCCCCAGGAGCACGAAACCCACACCAGAGAGTGTCCAGCAGATCCAACACCCTGAATGCAACCGGTAATGATCTGGGGTCTGATGGCTCCTGGTTTGAGAAAGCAATGCTGAGGGTTAGTCCGAGGAAGTCGTTAACACAGATCATACATACCTTTTTTGTTAATAAGCAGTGGAAAAAGAATCTGATTTGCAATAACATTTATTAATGATAAATGTACATATTTACAAAGAAAAATCTGAGAAAAAATACAAAACCGAAAAAGTGTTCCAAAAGAGAGCATTTTAGGTAGAAAAGAAAGTGTTTTTAGTCCCCACAAACTGACCCAACATGACCGTGTGCCACCGCTAGAAGATCCCAAAGTGGCACAAACCAAGGCTCGTCCTTCCCTCCAGCTTCACAAACCAAGACAGATGCAAACAGGGACACAAGAGAAACCACCACTGTCAGGTTCCCCGATGTCACCCACTGGTACGTGCAGACCAAAGAGTTTCTAAATGAACCTGTAACCCCTCCTCGGGTTAAATTTTTCCAGAAAGCATCCTATCTCAGTCTGTAAGTCAGAGCAGGCACCATCAACTCATGACCAGGAAAAAAGAAAACCCAATAAACCAGTGGAATAATTCTCAGAGTGACCAATTACTGACCCTTACGTGAAGTGAAAGACACTTTGCCCATAACCTTCCCAAGGAGCCCCACGGCGCGGACACAGCAAGGCCAGCCCAACCTCGTTCCTGCAAACACAAACTACTCCTTTGGTGCCACGCCGAGGAAATCCACCTCTCCTCACTATTTCAGGCTAGGAGATAAATACCGAATACCTACTTTTTAGGGTCATCACTAGTTACTGCACAAACTGCAAGGGAGGAGAGCTGGTCTTAGCTTAACTCCATACCCTAACCTGACCTGCCCATAGAGAGTCCTCAGTTTATCTCCTATTGACCCACAGGGCAAAGCAGCACACGGCAGGAGATGCAGACAATACCCTCATTGATCTTTTCACTCTTAATAATGGAAAAGAAAAAAGGGATGTTGTTTTACAGTAATGCACACCTCAAATATCACCGATGATCATCACGTACAGAGCCCGATACCTAACGCAGCCTCGGAGCTGAATCCGAGTTTCAAGCAATCGGCTCTGGCATACTTGCTGCTTCAAAATACTTATGTCCACCTTGTCCTAAAGCATGAAAGCACAAGAAACTATTCTGTGTTTTATCTGGCATTCAGAAGAGATGATATCAGGGTAAGAAGATTCAGAAAGTAAGCGCGGAGCCAACCACCAACTCCGTGATGAAAAACACTGAAGCCTCAACAGCCACTAACTGGATCCCGCACGTGAGCACCAAAAAGCCTTGCTGCAGCCGAGTGGCCACACCACAAAACACTGGGAAAGTCTAATTAACATCAAAACTGCTGGCAGTCTTATCATAGCTACATCACCGGCATGCCAGAGTAACTGAAATGTCATTTTCTGCAGCAGGTCACACTGAAAAATCAGAATTTCTCACGCCAACCTGGATGAGGTTATGTGCTGTGGACATTTCCAGCTTCCCTTTAGAAGGGATAACTCAGTTCTCCATCACTCACAGCCTGGCATTGCACCGGACACGTATGAACAGGGTGCGTTAATCCCACCACTGCTCAGGGTCAGTGATGGTGTTGGGACAGGCGGCCGGGGCGCTGCCAGTGCTTCGCAGCAAGTTCATTCCTGAGGAAAAAAGGGAGCAAAGTACACACGTTGGTTCCTTTACGAAAACCCTGAGACCTCTGCCCTTAAACAAAGCTAGAGCAAATCAGCTCTCCCTGTGCACGGGCACGGCAGCAGGCATCCCGAAAATCCCTTCTTTCAGCGCCGCATCCTGCGCAGACGTCAAGGGAAAAGGGTGAAACCAGGAATCAACCAGCACAGCACCGACACGTACGAGATACATAATGTGCAGGAACGGGATATACAATGTGCAGGAACGAGACCTTACATGGATTGCCACGGGGCACGGCTGTAACTCCCTTTGCCTTACAAGCAAACGGGAAAAAAAGCAGAGGGGTGACCAGCAAAGGGGCTGGAGCACAGTGGGCACATCACTGCGGCGTCAAACGGATGAGGTTTCTGTTCCTGATGAGCTACGGGCTTTCTCTGTCAGAAGAGATCATATCCACCCGGATGAATATAGATAACTGGCCTCTAAACTGCCATAGAAATATAAAGCATTTGTTCAGTTTCTTTACACTCTGCAGTGATAATTGTTATATAAATCCCAAAAATGTTCCTGAGCATTCTCAGAATGTAAAGTTTCAAAGTTTTTCTGCTGATGATAACCAGCCTTATCTCAAGATTAAAAAAAGAAAAAGTGAGAGAGAGACCATTTTAATTAAGAAGTTAAAGAATTGAGTTTAAGTGACCAAGGGAGTGCATCTCTCATCACTCTGGGATAAGATACCCCGAGCACTATATTCAAACATGGCTCTGGGGAAAGATTTTTAGACTTTAGGTCCTTTGGAAATGGTAGATAGAGCTACAGAAACCATGGCTTTGCAAAAGCCACTGGTATGGCTTCAAAGAACTTGTCATCGGTTCAGAAAGACAGCATGCAGTAACCTCAGCAGTGCTCAAAGCAGCATCATGGCAGCTGATCCGAGCGATGGCTTTTGAAAGGAAGCAGGTGTGTGTTTAAGCTGCTCTTCTCCAGGAAATATGGACAGAAAATAGACAGAGAGAGATCTGAACAACTCCTGCCCCTTCCCTCTCCACGCCAGGCTGGGGAGAACAAACAGTCCGTGTTTTTCATCATGTCTGTTCCAATTTTGGGAAGGAGATTCGGGCAGGGAATCCCAGCCAGAAGCATCCCTCTGGCTTCTTCCATCCTGCATCTTCTGCACAGCACGTGGCACCTCAGCATCCTTCCCCCACCTCTACCACCTCCCCTCTCCAGGGCCCACCTTCTCGAGACAGTTTTCCTAAACTTCACGCCGAGCTCAGCAGAGTTCACGCGCATCCTAAGGCGTGCTCCGAGCACCGCAGGCACGCAGCCCACCGAGCAGCACCGTCCGTCCGCTGCCTGTGCCGAGCAGGCAGGCAGCAGGCAGGCCGCGCTGCTGACAGCTCTCCTTCGCACCACGGTACGCCTGCACAACCACCCAGTGACTTCTATTTTTCCAACTGCTGAAAGAGGAAGACTGTGTATTAAAGGCAGTGTATTAAAAAGGGAAGAATACTTTCCAATGAGAAATCAGCATCCTCACAAAACAAAGTCCTAAAGGCACAAACCGGTGAACTAATCGAAGCAGGTTACAAGAGTAATCAGAAGGGTTCCTGCGAGATTAAAACAAAGGGTTTCACTAGCAACCTAAGTTTCTGAGACAGCATTTAGAGAGCCTCAACCTGTACACTGAGAGCAAGAGAGAGGCGGCTCAAGTGGTCCGTGATACACCACGGTCCTTCAGATCAGACAGCACATGCCATATTTGCCTTATGTCTTTTTCCTGCAAGCTTATCTGCTAGCTTCCTAAATAACACTGTTCACACAGACACAGATCTATAAAGGGTTATAAATACACATATTTATATATATTCACACATTTTAGTCCCTGTAATAAAGGTCTACTCCTTTCTCTTCTGTGCTGCTGGAGCAGCTGCCAACACTGATGGCACTGGTGGCTGTTCTCAGAAGTAATTGTGTCTACACCAATCCTCCAGAGAAAGCAACAGAAAGCACATTACTACCGAAAGGAGAAGCGGTTGGCTCAGCTCAGTCCTGTAATTACTATATACAGAAAAGAAACCCCTTAGACACAAAGTCACATCTTCCCTCCAGCTCGCAAACCAGTTCCGCTCAACCCAGCTGGGCAACTCATCTTGGAGCCTACGCAGCTCAACCAGGGTAACTCGGATAAACATCAGCATCATCCAGACATTTACATTTGTAGGCAATAAACAACAAGCGGCATGCAACGGTTTTGTTAGAGAAGTCAAAACAATCGATGGCTTTAACATTAGAAGTGTGTCCTGATGTGGTAAAGTCAACATGCTAACAGAGGAGACGTACCTAACAGCAGGTTACTCCATTCCTGTGACCTAAGCAAACATGCGTCAGTTAGTTCAACACAAATTAAAAAAAAACAAAAACAAAAATCACATCTGAAGTCCACCAACACCACCAGATTCAGAAAAAATGATTAATCTATGTTTACAATAAATATTTCCTTGCAATGGGTTTTCTTCTATATCATGATGTATTTTCTTGGAAACAAGAATAGGGGTGCGAGAGAGAAGCTGTGATGCTTTGCAAAAGGCTTCCCCCACTGGGAAAATGAAAGGTTGCCCATCCCTGTCTCTAAGTTAACACTAACAGCAGCATTGATAATCAACACTTTATATTTAAATGCCCATCTTAGTTTCCTAGAAAAGGAGTGGTTATGGATTAGATTCAGCAGATTGCTGTAAAGCCTCTTTTGGATCAGTATCAAATGTTCTTCAGCTTGTGCACATCTTACATTTAAAACAAGCTTAAAAGCAAGCCTTCGGCAATTCCTACGTGAAGTCTACAGGGGCTGAAGAAGCAAACATCTCCTCCCACGTATTTACGCTCCCCGCCTGCCCTCTTACAGCAATCAGGAGCACGGTTCAGAGAATTTGCTTTTGCACACTAGGAAACTTCAGAACGGACCTGGCAATCCATGACCACTCCTGCCAGGTCCTGGATCACAGCTACACAACGACACACAGTGGGATTAACACGACGGTCACGGGGTGTCCCTCCCCGGGACAGCGAACTACGGAGACAGGGAAGACCAGGACAAGGAAGATGCAGCAGAGGCTACGGCCAAGAAATTCAGGAGGTTTGGTCTTGAGGTTTCAACATGACCCTGTTGCCACTCAGAGAAAGAGCAGCCACCAAATAGTCAGTGCTATGACCAGGAGAAAGGACATCATAAAGGGAATACGTGGAGAAGGAAAAACGCTAGAGTACAGCTGACACTTTTTGAGTGATTTCTGCTCTTCAGGAATTGGAATAGAAACCTTTGGAAGAGTTTCTTCACTTGCTTGTCGGGGAAAGGCTGTCTCAGTAGGTATCTCCTGCTTTTTTAGTTTGTCTTCATCCTGTACTAACAGAGGACGCTCCCGTGTCTGCTTTCGTGGTAGAAGATCAAGAAAGACAGAGAGAGATGAACAAAAATGACAGATGGGAAGTGCCCAAAATGATACTTGGAGGTGTGCAAAGCGTTAGGACAGCCTTCCTCTCAACGTAAAAATAAACTGCCCTGGAGAGCAGAGCCACTGGTGGCTTGGGTCGCACCAGCCTTGGAGCCACAAAGTCTAGTCCTCTCTGCAGAGCTCATGAACATCTGGATCATGATCACGTGTGCTTTGCGCCTGCCCTCCCAGAAAAGCGTATGCTCAAAACCTACTGAAGTGTTTTGGAATCGGAACAGTTGAGAAAAAAGTTTGAGGCATTAGAAATAGAAATGGCACAGTACAAAATGTGGTCTCTGACAGTTTCCTATTCTACAGTGCCCTTAAAAAATAGCGTTTGGTAAATACCATTGAACATCCAACTGCAGTGCAGATACAAAATGCTTTTTCAAAGTTCTCACGACAGTATCAAAATTTCAATTGTTTTGAAAATTCTACTGGAACAAGTGAAAAACTGTTACACCTTAGAAATCCCGAGTGTGGAACAGGCAGGGTGGCAGTAGGAGTGTTGCACTCTCCTTAAGTTTTGCTCTGCATTTTAGCACTTTTGTTTCTGGAGTCTAAAGAATGTAAAAAACCAGAATGAGCAAATCATCACGTAGGATCATGCAAGGGCTCTAGCACTTTCATTGAAGAAAGAAAAGATTGTGGGAAATGTTGCTGTTCAGTAACTCTCCATCCCTTTAGTTTGCCAAACCTGGTCAAACCCAAGCACACCTAGGAGAGGAAAAACTTGGCTCTGAGCTCTCTCAGTTGAGCTAGTCTCCTTTGATCAGTGCGGTATTTTGGGACTGGTTCTTTGCACACCCCTAAGTGATGAGTATTGGGGAGAAAGTAGCTGGGAGACTGGGCAGCAAAAGAAAATATAAAATGCAGGAGTAACATGATCATCAAAACAAAAAACAGAAAGAAAGACAACATAAAAAGAACAGGGTACAGTTAAACTTTCATAATTGCTTTTCTCTCCGAATACACGGTTATATCTTTCATGCAGCTTTTTCGAACCAGCCATGCACCAAAATAAGCAAAATTGAAAGCTGCAAAAGCTGCAGCAGTGCAAAAGTCATCTCGGTGTGAGTTATGAAACTACTTCATGTAGCCAAAAGAAAAAATGTTATCCAGCAGCTGCTGTTGAGTTTTTGCTTGGTGCCATTGCAATAGCAAAAGTCTGGTTCAGAAGCACATATCAGAACAGCAGCTTTACCTCAAGCCCACCAACCTGTCTCTCAGAAGATAGGACAGTGACTTTCTTGACCTGGACACACAAAGCGTGTTAAGGTTCAGTTGTCTTGAAATAAAACATATAGGAACAGCAGAAAAGCAGCCCCTGGCAGAATACCCTTTTGGACACTACAGCAGGGTGAAGATACCACCATGAACAGGAGAAACAGGATTGCTTTGCATCGTGATTTACCATCCTTAAACGTATGCAGGTGAAGGAAAACACCCTCCCCGGTAGGTGCCTCTCAAAGATGCATTTCTGGAAGTTCACAGCAGAACGTGCCCACCTTCACCTCAGAGCAAGACCACTTCAGAGAGGATCAGATTAAGAGGGAATTTCCAGAAATGCAAATCCAGGGCTGACACCAATCCTTGCATCGCTGTGGACCACTGCAGCCTTAGATGGGGAAAGCCCACATCATCCAGTTATTGTGAACAGCAGTCCCCCACGACCGCACATGCAGCCACCATGCAAGAAATTCTTTATAATAACCAAGAATATCATTCATGAACTGTAGCTGTGGAGCTTGAGAGCCCCTCCTCTATCCCACCCACACATCCACAAACCACGTGGCACCGTGGGCAGAGCTCTGCATCGCTCTGCTGCCCACGTTCCTGCAGAATTTACACTGAGACTCAGCAACCAAAGAGGAAGGGCCACCCATGTGTTAAACAAGGTCATTCCAAGGATAACGATCAACCCTCATTAGTTCATTTTGGGGGTTTTGTTTTTCTAGTGGGGAGAAAAAAGCCCTATAATTGTCATGGCTTTTCTCTACGCTTTGGGGAGCCTGTAGTAAACTTGGCTGTTGAAACCCCTTGTACCTGTTATGATAACCCTCCCTCCGCTGCAAGATTATTTCTTTTTAAAAGGTATCTCCCTCACAGTGGTTTGAAGATGAAATGCAAGCTTATGTGCAGCACTGTGGGCAGGAAGGGGAGAAGCTAGGCTTAAACCAGGAGTCTACGACTGCCGCCACTGCAGCCAGGACGCAATTTTTCAGTCGTAACGAAAAATCGCATTTATTATTTAAGAGACTGATTACCACGGGCTCTAACTACAGTTTTACTCACAAGCTTCAAACCTGAGCTAGGTAACACCAATATTAAACAGAGAAGCTGTCTGTTATCCAAGAAGAAACTAGTTGGCAGACAGATCTCTGCTGCTCCAACTTGGTTTCTTTGAAAAATTACCTTTTTAAGGACATTAGCAGGGAGGCTGTGAATGTGTATGGCTACTAACATACAGACACTGTTCCTGTAAGGAGAAAGATTTCCATCGCGTATGAACCGCCCTGCTGTAGCCACCTGAGGAGTCTTCTTGAAGCCTCCACAGCAGATCAGCACCTGCAGATCCTAATGCAAGACTAAACCCAATGACATACTGGATTAACTAGAGAATAAAGTGACTTTTGAAAAGTGACACCATCCTAGTGCTTCTCCACTGGGTTACCCACGATATTATCTCTGAAGTAATTCCCTTCAATTTAGGTGTTTGGGTTTTTTTTCCACATTTTGGGGAAACCTATCCCCTGGCAGGAGGAATAAGCCAGTCCCCAAAACAGCCATGTGAAGTATACTCTAGCATCACAGATGAAAGCAACGCTAGGAAAAGTAGCATCAAAACCAGGTGAAGAATTCCTACATTCTTTTCTACCAAAAAAAAAAAAAGAAAAAAAAAATCACGTTTTTATGATACTATGACTAAAGCATCAATTCTCTCAGAGACCATTATACATGTTAAAAGTCAGTATTAACTATTCAAATTCCATATAACCAAACACTAAGGGGAGCTGAGGCTCAATCCTAGGTTGCAAAGCTGTCCCTCGGAAGTTGCACACTACTGTGCAGTGCACTAACACCCGCACGCCGCCGAGGTACTCACTCCATCCGCTCCCGTGGGAATCTGCCCGTTGACGTTGAGGGTTCGGAAAGGGGAGTGAGTGGACAAGCGTTTGTCCCATTCACTCGGCCGAGGCTCCGGGACGGACTCCATAAAGTTCTTCTTCAACTCACTGATGTTGGCGTGATGCTTCTTTATTTCTTCTTGGGTCTTATCTAGATCCTATTAGTAAAAGGACAGGGTAAATGAAGTGACACGGAGATGACACCTGTGATTGCCTACGCTGCTGCATAGCAAAGCTGCGCTCAGCAGAGTTGTTGCCGACTTCCATCAATTGTGCTCACACTGCAAACACACAAAGGGAACGTCCTCTCTCCTCTTTCCTCTTGTATTAATTGGGATAAACTGCAATCGGCACGGAGCAGGGTCTCCTCCAGGAGCGGGACGTGCCATCGGTTCATCTCAAGCTACACCAGAAGGGATGACAGCTGAGGTGTAATCTCACAGGTTTTCCCCATATGGGATTTTTTTTAAATTGCAATAATACGTTTGTTTGGGTTATTTAATTTAATGCCTTTAAATCGGGTGGGTTTGCTTTCTTTTCCCTCTGCTAGCCTGAATATTCATGGGTATAAATGCAGTTAATGTTTAAGAAAATATTTTCCCAATTTTATTCATTCTCTTTATACCTATTTCTCTTTCATCCTACCAGGAATTATCTTTGGTCCCAGAATACCCCCATTACCTTTTTTCCCCCCCTCTCATCTCATCCCTCCAGGAGCTACCACAGGAGGTTTTAGACTCCTGAAATGAAGATGAGATGACAGGCCTTTAAAAATCAAACTGAGAATTTACTTTACGCCGGATCAATCAGGAAATTCCTGCTAAAATACTTCATCTGCAAAAAGCCAGATTTCTACTCTGTGATGCCAGTTTACAGCATAAATGCACAGACTTCAAGGCAAGTCAGCTCTCTTCAACTTGTTTAAAAATAGCTTTTCCTTGCAAGCAAACCAGAGTTTGTTGAAAACAAAGCTTTTGCATAAAATAGGCATAAGCCAAACAACAACTTTTCTGGACAGTGCCAAAAAGCAGCAAGCTTCACCCGTTAGAAAGGGGGAAATTAAGGTCAGTAAAAGCATCACTGTGAAATTTCACTGTTTTTGTGCTTTTAGTTGGTACTCAGCCCATCGATTTTAGAAGATGGGAGAGCAAATACATCCCTAAAGGAGGGTTCCCCCCCGAATGTCTGTGTCCCTGCGGCTTACCCAGGACACGCCAACCCTCCCTCCGCAGGGCCAGAGCCCCAAATGCCTCACTAACAACATTTGCTCCTTTTGGCACAGTTCTGGGGAAAAAACAGGTTTGGCATCTGTCCTGGATGAAAGCACAAGGCAAGTGCCTGCTAGTTAGGCGAAAAAAAAAAAAAAAAAAGCACAAATAAGTCTGCTGAGGACTCCAGGGTAAAGTCCTGCCCCGGTCCAGGAGCCCTACAGCTGCTCCTGGTTTAGAGAAGAGAGAAAGACCACCTTGGCTATCCACCACTGCACAAGAGCTGCTCCTGGGAGGGTTTGCAGGGAAGCTAAAGCCACGAGGAGCTACGTGGAGCCACAACAGGTCTTGAAAGCATCTGGAGGAACAAGCTCGCTAAGCGTTAACGCTTTTCCTCCTGTTTTGCCCTTTCTGTAAGAACACGGAGCGCGGGTTATCGAGCACGGAGTGATAAAAGGCTTTCAATAAAATCAAGCGGCAGCTTCAGGAGTATGAGGTCTGCTGGAAAAACATCCGATCTGCCAAATGCATGGATTAAAAAAAAAAAAAAGGAATAAAGGGGGTGAGCTGCTGGGGTCAGCCCTTTTCTAGGGGAGGGCTGAAGCACCTGCAACAGAACTGGTGGGGAGGGCAGCGGAGAGGGAACGGAGTGGAGAAGGGGCTGGGTGCCAGAGCCAAGTACTGCACTAACAGGAAAAAAGGGTTTAGAAGCAATGAAAAAAGCTCTGTTTGGGGTTGGGGAGACGGAGATGCTCGAGTTGGGCGAAAGAAAGCGACAGGCACAGTCTTCGCAGTGCTCCAGCGGCGGCCGAACCCTGCCCGTCGTGCCGCAGACCCTTCACTCATGGCCGAAAGCTTAAGTTGTAGCAGTCAAAAAAAAAAAAAAAAAACCAACCAAAAAAACCCCACCAACACACCCAAAAGCTGCAAAACTTTTAAAATTGAGATTAGGAGAAGGCAGTTAGTACACTTCACTTGCAAGAGATACCAACAGGGAAACCCTACCAGCTGCTGGTGCTGCAATTTTGAGTAGAAACACATAACACAGAGTATCAGAAGCCACAAAACGTGTTCCGTAACACAGTGTATTAAAAAAAAAATATATATGATTGGCATGGTCTGTTCTGAGACTGTGCTTGGGCGAAACCAAGTGTAAAGGGCTCCCAAAGCTGAAGGGAACAGCTGTATGTGGAGGGACGAAACGGCTTCTCGCCTGCTCACAAGCCACCCATGGCCATCGAGCCCCCGCATCAGGCCCAAGGGGACCTGGCGCCAACGCAGGATGGGGCCGAGGGGAGCATTAAAAATGCTGCAAGGCAAGCGAGCGGTGGGAGAAGGATTGCAACGTTGCAAGCGTTGCTGCAACACCGGCAGCAACGTCCGAAAGGAGGACTCGCTCCTGTCTGAAGCAACGTGGACATCGCGGTGGCCTGAACGCCATGGAGGTGACAACTTCACCTGCAGCTTATCCTGAATTTTGTATTTTCATAGACCGTCTTTTCCCCCAGGAAAATAATTTATTTCAAGCAAGGAGAAACTTGTAAATGAGCCCCCTGCCACGATTCATGCCACTGTGAGCACCCAGCGGGTCCAAGAGCAGACCAGAGCACACAGCTCCGCCAATCATACATTTTGGGTAAGTACGAGAGAATGAAAGTCAGAAGAGGTAGAAGGAAGAATGCCTGCACATTGTCATGTTTACTATCACCATGCAAAAGCGTATTTAAAAAACAAAACAAAAAAAAGGTCTTTCATGCAACGGCATGCAAAAACAAAGGCAGCGGCAGCAGAGGAAGAAAAAAGTTCAGCGCAGATGCAGAAGGTCTAGGCAAACGCAACTGAAAAAAGCTTCAAGTTCATACAAACCTCCAACATTAAATTGCTATGCCTGATATAAATGTTTTCACCATCTAGCCTCTTTGATCTTTTCTGTGAAAATGAAAGAAAAGGGGGAAACAAAACAAAACAAAAAAGCACAAAAAATTAAAATGTTGTTCTTGCGGGATTGACAAATTGGCAAATTAAAAAAGTTAACTCAACGTTGGGAGCGCAGCGCTGTGCCAGTGTGGGGTGGGGACCCAGCTGCAGGGACGCCGGCGTGGGGCCACCACCAGGAAATGGGGGTTCTTGCTCATGGAGAATGGGGAAATGCAATGAGTCCTTTAAAGAGACAGCTCCCAGGGGTTCACCGGCTTTTGCCTTGATTTGTATCAAGAGACAGTTTACCGGTTTTCTGTGGAAGCCTTGCACGAAGTCACGACTTCATATTCCTGACCGCGATGCATGCCCACCCCAGTGTACCAGGCTGTACTGCCTGGTGTAACTTCTACAAGGTCTCAGTGTGCACATGAACTATGTCTTAAACACCTTTCCCATCTCAGATATGTCCCCTATTACTTAATCAATACCAAAAAAAGCATTATACTTGGGTTTTTTTGCATTTCCTGGAATGCACACTATACAGTTTTCTTTGGTTTCTAACTAAATTTGTTACAGAGAGGATAAATTTTATAAATCAAACCCGGTGTGTTTCTCTCAAACATTCAACATGCATAATTTTAGCGATCAGACTGTCTATGGGACAAAACGCTATTCATTTTAAAATCAAATATTTGATAGTTGCAGTTTAAAAAAACAAAAACCCAACCCAAAGCACATGAAGAAATTGGAGCACTGTCTTTTTAAACAGGTTACAGATGCATGAATGATATGGCAAATTTGTTTGGTGAAAGTGTAAAATGGCTAACCTTCCTCATTCTTATCAGTTCTTCCTCTTTTTCTGCAGGCTGCTGCTGTTGGGCAGTGATAAAAAAAAAAAAAGTTGTTGGTTCATTTAACTATGTTGAACCTCACTGTATAACCTTAAAAAAAAAAATGTGAGCAACCTAACTGAATTATTAGCACAAACCTGGGGCTGGTCACCATTCGTGGTGGGTACTGTGACCTCAATGTGCGTTTTCCTCACCTACATTTAAGAAATAAATTGGTAAAAACATTCCTTGTTAGTAGACTTGTTTCAAGAGACCGTTTAGTTTCAAAACACAGCTGCATAAAGTTGGTTTTGAAATGCTGGGTGAACATGCAAAAACCAACATGCAGTCCTCCGGAAAGAGTTAATGACACCGCAGCTCTCCGACAGTCTGTTAGTTAACAGCACGTTTACAATAATTCCTTCGGCTTGAGAATTATTTGCATTTGAAACCAGGGCTCTCTGGTGCTTCTGAAGAAGGGCTTCCCACCTGCATTAGCTTTGCCAGGCAACGTTTTCAAATTTCATTCCAGCTGGATCTCCCAGTGAAATCCGTACCAAAAGCAACATGCTCAAATTAACACAGACCTTCTCAAAAGCAGAAAATCATTTGTTACGCACAGGTATTATGTTCACAGAGTCAGTAAGAAGAGAGCTATCTTCAAAATCAAGCCTAACATCACAAATTAAGTTCTTTACTGTCTGTAAGTAGAGAGCCAAAATTGTCTTAACACTTTGAGGAAAGTATTTTAGGGAAACTGGATTGCCAAATACTCTGAAGGCGAAAGCATCGGTGGGTGTTAAAAGAAGTGATGCAGCTACATTTGAGAAACAGGGTAAATTTGGCACGTTCAAATCCACAATTTCCTCCCACATCTACATTTAAAGAAAAAAAAAAAAAATCTAGTGTTTAAGCACTTAGGAAAAGACCCTGTAGTAAAGTGAGATGGGATGAATAAAATTTACTTTTTCTCAGTTTAATGCTAGGGAGGGTGAGCAGCCGTGCAGGAACAGCATCACAGGAACTCCGTGCCACGACGCACACTCCGAAGTGCCATCCTGAAGATCTCTTCAGCATTTTCATTTAAAAATTACAGGTCTCACAGCAACTGTCCTTTCTTCACCTCCATCTCCCAACCTTAATTAACAGTGATCTCCCCTGGGGTATGTCATACAAGACCCACTGCGTGATACATTATAGCAAAAATGTGGTTCCAGTAATGCTGAGAAGAGCTAAATATTCAGAGTAATGTGAAAATTGTATCTCAAGGCATACACCTCTGCTGCAACACTGGAAGGTTTCAGTCAATAAGATTTGCAGACTATTAAGGACACTGTAATATGAACAATAATTTTTCACATTATTTTCACTTATGGGAACAATACACGCAGATCAACATCAGCAGAGGTCTCAGACACTTGTAAAAAGCTCAAATAATGTTTAAAAAAAATTTCATTTAAACAATAAACCCCCCCCATGGTCTCAACAGTGCCATTCACAACTGAAGTTTTAGTCCAGTTTGCAGAAACATATTAACAGCTCTCCCAGAGAAAGCCTATCAATGTAAAAAACATTTGCATTCAGACGCTGGGCTGCGGACCAGATCTGTATCACTGATTTCACTGGAATTGCTCCTGCTGTCATACCAGGAATCAGCAGAGACAGCTTAGCAATGGGTGAGCTCTAAATTCAATTACCATGAAGTTCTGTGCAATTCCTGCCAGCTTTTTTAACCACGTATCAGTAAGCTGCATTTAGTTTGACTGCAACCACCAAAACCCAGCCGCCCTGGACCTCCTCCCTCCCTCGCACTTGGAAGGTCAGGGCTGGGATTTCCCTGGGACCAGACCCCCGTACCTCACTCCCACCCGAAGCCCGGGCGAGGAATAAACCCCTTGCTGCCCGGGAGGGGAAGGGGCACACAGCCGCTGCTCTGGGACGGCTTCTAGAGCCGGTGCTCCAGCCCGGCACAAGCGCAGCCTCTTCCAGAGAGACTCTGGTCTGCCATACCTTTGACGCATCGGCTGGCTCCGGCTTGGCTTTCTCCGGTGGGATTTCTTCACGCCTCATGTCGGGTTTCACTGCTTCCTTTTCAACTTTAGAGGCAGCGACCACGTCCTTCGCGTCGGGCTTAGCTGGGGCTGGTTCTGCAGCGTGGCTCTGAGCGATGGCCGGGGCAGAGGTGGGACGGGGACTCCTCTCGGGGGTTATCACGGCCACTGCTGAGGATGGGGGAGAGACAGACAGGGACAAGGTTCAGAGCGGGCAATGTTTCTAAAGCACCGGGCAAAGTCTTTCCAAATTACAGTGCTGCCGTTTAAAAAGAAAGGGAGGAGGAAAAAAGGGGAAAAGAAATAAAGATGTTGAGCAAAGCAGCTTGTGCATTTAGTACGTGAAAGTTGTGATTATTTTCCTTATGGTTTAAATAAAATAAAACCCCACAACAGATGGTTTACAAAAAGCAAGCTTGCACTCTGCAGAGAAGCCACACCAGAAAGGCGGATCTATTTTTGACACCGTGCCATCGATTTCTGGGTCCTTCACACACAACAGACACAGAAGTCCATCCCAATGCAGCCATTAAAATAGAAACACTTATAGCTGTGGTGAGTTCTTGACTCACTGGCATCTCCTCAACCAGAAATGGATGGTTTCTGGAAGGGCAACACAGGCTTTCCCCCATCTCCCCATTCTTTTCAGCAATTCAGACAAAAAATAATCAACAAGCGTTGCTCTATAAAACTTTACAGCAGCTTCCAGGTGGGTTTCAAAGCAGGCTGAGGCTGCGTGTCTGAGATGGGTATCTCCTGCTGCAGCCCAAGGCACCGCTGCGAGAAGATACCCAGCATCTCCAGATCAGTGACAGCGCAGAAATGAATAGCATGCTGCCAAAAAAATCATCTTTCCAGAGGATGACAGCCTTAAATACAAGCACTAGGTACACACAAAATCAACTGCCTACTCTTTCCTTCGATTCCTGATTTCCCAGACAGTTCCCGATCCCTGAAAAGCCTGACACCGCCAAAATATTCCAGCCAATACTGTGCGACAAAGCAAGCCCCAATTAATTCACTGCGTGTACCTATAGACGCAATAAGCTATTTAGTTCTCCCAATGTTGGTTTTTATGGCCATTCCACTAAAAATATACCTAGTCACCTGAAAGAATTCCTTTGACGTGGTCTCATATTCCTAAAGTCACAATTTAGGCAGCAAGGGTCACACTGTGTAACTTACCCCAGCCAACGCTAGGTTACTAGTGTCCATCCAGCTAGTCAGACACTAGAAAATTTGGCGTTAAAGAAGAAATCGTAATTTTAAGTAACTCCTTAGTAAGAATTCCTGTTTCACTGAAAAGATAACTGCATCTCCTCTGTGTGTATAAAACATGTACAGAATAAAGTATCCATGTGGCCAAAAACATACAAGGTAGAGGGGCAAAAAAGAACTTGATTTTTCAGAGACTGAAATTACACTTTTAAGACAAACTCCTAGACATACCGTCTTGCTGAAAATCCACGCTAAGACCCCAAACCACCACCGCCATCTGTGTTATCTCCCCCCCTCTTCGGCATGGCAGTTCATTTCTGTGAGCCAGACATTGTGTTATCCTTTTGGAAGGACAACCAGTGCCGTGTCCCGGTGTTATTTATGCCACAGAAGCGGTGACAGCCGCCAGGGAGGTTGTACAGAGGGACGGTGAGACGGCAGGAACAGTCGGGGTTAGGAGGATGCCGGGTGTGCAAAGCCCTCGTGGTGGTACCTGGCTCCTGTGGGACCGGCTCTAGTTCTCTCATCACCACCATTTTTTCTTCCTCCTCCTCTTCAATTGGGCTTATCTCAACATTGCCAAGAGCATGTGTGGCTAAAAAAGTTATGCAGGTGTTAAAACGCCACCTCGAAGATCAAGTCGCAAAGCAAATACTGCCATCAGTAAATCCACAGGGCCACCTCTCTTTAGGGACTCCTGCTTCTCTCACAGCGCTTCAGAGCATCAAGACATGTAGGAAAAATAATAAAAGATCCTACGCTTTTCCTTTGATATTCAGCAACGAGTTCTGTGCTGTCCAGAACCACATTATTTTAATTATATTTTCTTGATTTACTAGCTTTAGCTATTTTGACACATGACGATTTAAACACAGTAAAGAGCACCGCTCCAAAATATGAGATTTAAAATACCAATCATCATCACCCCAGCCAAGAAAACAGTCCCTGCCGGGAACAAAAGTGTCAAGAGGAGGAAAAAGTGCAGGAGGTGAATGAGGAGAAGGGGCAGCTGCAGCAGGAGACCCCTGGAGGTGCTCGGGTCTGACACTGGCCGCTGTCTGCTCCGCTGCAGCCCATCCCATGGGATAGCCTCGAATCTAAGCGCAGGGGCTGGTTTAGTGTTTTTCATAACATTCAAGAAAACAGGTGAAGTTCCCAGTTACCTCCCTCCACGGCTTCAATCTCCTCTTCCTGCAATGACTAACCAACTCTGCTTTTAATTAAGATTAGGGTGTATCTGTCTGCAGCAGTGAAGTTGCTCTGAAAAAAAAACCCAACTAGGGAAGAAGCAGGCTCCCTAGCAAAGAAAAAAAAGCAGAGTGTAGGTGACCTCCAGCAGTCCCATGGCACACAACCTGATTTTCAGGCACCACACATTCCTACAGCTCAGAGGAACGAACCTTCCAAGAAGGGACAGGAACAGAGGAGCGTTACAAGGCCATCGCACACTCATTCCAACACGCAGGCACACAGCCAAGCCGCGGCACGGCACCTCCTCGTCTCAATCAGAGGCACAACCCGATAAAGCAGCGCTCGTGTATTACAGCACACTTGCAAAGCCGAGTGTGATTTTAATGGCAATGAACACCACTGCAAACAACGCAACCTCCGTCTTACAGCACTGCATCACTTCAACCCAGCAGGTCATAGCACGGGCGGCCGCAGGAGCCACACCGATGGCAAACGCCGCTGCGGCTGTACCTGACCATGTCTGCAACGGCTCCGGTAGCTTTGGCTCAGCAACAGGAACCTTAACCACCTCTACCTGCTCCTCCTCCTCTTCCTCCTCTGCAATGGGTTTCATTTCAAAAGTTTCAAGAGCGTGTTTGGCTAGAAAGAGGTTTGCATGCGTTAACAGAGCCGTTGGAGAATCGCACGGACACACCACGGTCGCCACAGCAGAGGAAAGAATGAGAGGAGATCCCTCTCCAAGGCAGCGGCGGAGAACAGCAAGGAGGTTTTTAAACCAGGCAGCTCAATAGTAATTTTTCACCACGCAATTGCATATCAGTCTTTCTAGTGCTGCCAGGCCCAACAGTGTATTGGACGAGAGGGGAAAAAAACCAACACAAATAAGCTTTGCAGGCTTCTTGCCCAGGCAGAGATACGTGGGGACACTCGAACGGCTCGCAAGTGCGGTACTAGGACGGGCTCTGCCTGCAAAGTCTGGGGAGATGCAGGTGCTGGCTGGTAAAATCCCAGAAAAACGCACCCAGGTTCCTCTAGATAAAAACCTGTATAAAAACTAACAGCTTTAATTAAATGTACTTGAGCGATCAACTTCAAATCTAAAAACTAAGAACATACAGCCATCTATCCTGGTGTCTTAAATGTTAATTCTCCACCTCCTGTTTTTACAGCATCAGGCTTCCCCTGCCAGGCGATGCTGACTAGTGAGAATTCAAGGCAAGACAGTGGTGGGGAGACAGTCTGCCACATTACTTTATGAAAGCTTGGTCTAGATTTCCTACCAGAAAAACAGCGATGTCAAAAGCGTGCTGTAAAAAAAAAAAAAAAAAAAATCAGGGTGGAAGCAGGCAAGTGGAGCAGTACACAATGCATTTGCATATGAATTATCTCCAGCCCTAACGCACCGCAGGCATTCGCTATTGAAGTGATGAAGACTGCAAATATTTGACAGCACCACTGCTGTGATATGCTTATTAGTATCAAATATATTGTTGTACCTACACACCTCTTAAGGGCATTAATATTTATTAATAGTACTTATCTAAGAGAAATATAAGCCCCATGTAGCAAAATGGGTGGCACTTCTCAAACCACCAAAAAAACCTAGAATAGGCTTAAAAAATGGCAAGCAGGTCCCGGGATGAAGAATTCCAGAAGCTTTATGAGAAGTTTCAAGATCAAACTTTAAAGTTTTCTAATCCACATTTAGAAAACCACCCAAATTTAATAAGGAGACAGTTCCCAAGTTCCAGCACATCCTGAACTTTTTCCCCACCTCCCCACAAGAATTACCGCCTGACAAGGTGCAAGATGGAAATTTAACGCATCTCCCAGAGCCGGGGCTCTGCCGGGCTGTCTGTCCTCTGACTGTGAAACTCTTCTTGCAAAGAAAGGAAAAAGAAAGCCGCCAGATTTGGTGAAACTTTAGGTTGTCAGGAACAAGCATGTAAAGGATAGGAAAGGCGCTGCAGAAGAGTTGTAGCCACCACCACAGCTATACCTGGCTTCTCTCGGATCTGATCCGCGGGTTTTGGTTCGGGAACCTCAACCACCACCACCTCCTGCTTCTCTTCCTTTACGGCTCTGAACTCAACTTTCTGAGTCACACGTTTAGCTGAAGAAACGGGGCACATGTTAACGACTGCCCACACAGCAGATGGAAAAAGGCTGCAGACTTCAACGGGGACAGAGGTGTTACATTCACAGGCTGCTCTTTTCCAAGCCCTGACATTTGGGTGCGGGATTGCAACGGGGATTTCTCTACTCATCTAGGATCATAATGGTCTACATGGCATGGCCAAGGGGCAACCAACCTCGCTGATCCCCTCGCCTCCGTGCACCGTGCCTGGGTAACCTCGCACACCTGGACTGCCGGCAAGCAGGCATTTTGCTTTGCTGTGGTACAGAGCTCAAACCAAGCAGCCCTTTCCTTCCCGGCTCTGAGGCATGAAGCCCAGGCTCGGGGTGTCGCTGAGCCCTGTAAACCCATGCCAGGAGCAGGGGCAGCCTGGCTGCTGCTGGCCATGGGGCACTGGGGCAGCCCTTCTCCCTCCCAGGTTGCAGCACGACCTCAGGGCTCAAAGCAACGCTGTTCTTGCTCCATCAGGTGCCCTCGGTGCAAAGGGACGCTCCCCTCGGCCCTGGATCCTAATTTTACAAGCACCCCATGATTCAGGTCAAGGAGAGCAACTTAGGGATTCCCCATTCCATGCCGCACCTCCTCTAGCCTGCTGCTGTCCAGCTCTTTTAAAAATGTCAGGGATGAGCCCACCTGAATGATACGCCACAAACTTCAACATTAGCATTGCTTTAACAGATGCTGAAAAGGTTTCAGTTGCGGCAAAAAATCTCCCTCTCAAGGAAAACTATGTAATTTAAGAAGCTACGTTAAACAAAGCAAATCCTTGAATAGCTTAACTCCTGATTTGCTAAAAGGAAAATGCATTGCGATTGAATGAGGAAATATCTTTACAGCCAGAACTTTGCCATAAGCCTTCAGCACCCACCTACATCCTTTTTGTCAGTCAGTTCTTGCTAGTACTACTATCGGTTTGCATTTTATATCCAGGTCTTGTATTAAAGTGAGAAGTTATGCTTTTTTACTTTTAAAGCAGGGAATTTAGGTAGTATTTAAGGAGTATTTCAGCATCCTGCAAAATCCAGCCATGAATAGGAAAGAGGGACCAGACACTCACCTCCGTCGAGGCTCCTGGAGGCTCGCTTACTTGCCGTCCGCTCGAACTGTGGAGCAGGTCGGTCGATCAAGGCACTCGCCTGCCTCGTCTGCGCCTGCGTCCGGCCGCTGTAGCGGAACTTGGAGCCCAGCGCCAGGAACCTGCTCTTCGGGATGGCCTCGGTGGAAGTCAGCCTGAAAACCACACACACAATTAAAAAATCGTACCTCCAGATCTAGGAAGCGGCAGGTAAAGAGAAATTAAAATACAAGTTAAAGAAGTCTCTGCATATGCTTGATTAACAAAACAACATACACTAACAATAAGCCCCACATCTACATCAGCTAGAAGACCTCTGTCTTATGTATCTTATGAAGCGCAAACTGCCTAGAAATTTATTGCAATATAAACACCTAATGTCTCTGCAACCATTTCACTCCAATTTTTGTGAAACGCCAAGGAACGCTGAAGGAGTGCTCCTCTTCAGCAGCTTATCTAAAGCATTAGTTATTCAAGGCAAGCCTACCGTTTAGAAAACCCACCTGAAAAACGTGTGATGTTCAACACATACTTTCCACAGTTTCTTCGCTGCCCGGTAACTTGGTAGCTTGAACCCAATTGTACTTTCATACTGTTCTTGCTGCGGAAAATAGAAGTTATTTAAGTATAGCAAGAAATAAGTGTGGCAGGAGTCCAGTTCCCAGCCCATCGACCTGTTCTGCTGCGGCACAGACTTGTCTTGGTCTAGCCCAAGAGCAGCTGAACTCACTCCATGATGTGCAGGAGGAGCTCAGGTCCCAGAAAAGACAGGGCTTGCCCACAAGCCCGGGCATCTCTCAGGATGCACCAGGATTTGCAGAGAAGCATGCCGTGGGTTTTGCGGCCATTCAGACTCATCACGCTGCCCAGCTGCAGGACGGGGTTGAAAATTGACCTCCCTGCAAGGCTGGGTCATGGTAGTTGAAGCAGGAGGAAGGAGGAGAGGAGTAAAGAGGCAGAAGCCCATTATAGCCTCTCTCCCCACCGTGTTTCCAGCAGCCAGGCTGTTCCAGGGATCTCCCTGTTCACGAGAGGCAGCATCAGGGCAGCCAGCCCCCTGCCTGCGGCAGTCTAAGTGAAAAGGTATGCTCTGTAATTTTTTTTTTTGTTCCTTTTTTTTTTTTTTTAAAGTGAGACAAAGAGCCTTTGTCTTGCCCTGTTTCCAGAAACAGAGTTAGTCCTCTGCCAGTCTCAACTGTGAACTTCCCACTGCTTTCCTCTGGATGCTGGGAATACCACACAGTGCCAGGAGGTGGTGCTGGATGACACGTTGTTTAAATTGTCACCTGCTGTTTTACAGCTTCAGCAAGGTCAGCGGGCACTACCTGAAGAGCTGAACTTAATACCAAGCCAAGATCAGAAACCCAATAGAGTGCAAAATGCTCATTCAAAGAAAAGCTTGCTCCCTCCCCCCGTGAAGCATACACGTTAGTGATAATCAGAAGGCAATTAAAGAAGGCACGAGCACAAAGAAGTCAGGACGCACCTCCCCTGGCCGAATCTTGATAAAGAAGCTGCTGCGTTTGTAGGAAATTTTCAGGACTTTGGGCCAAGGGAAGCGGTTGATTCTCAGTTTATCTTTGTAAACAAGAAGGCCACTGGAACAGACTCCCAGAGTGATATCCACCCCTTCCAAGTCCTGGGAAAACAGATGAGGATTTAAGCAGTGTCAGAGTTACAAATTTCAGGAGAATGTCTGTCCTCCAAATTACCCCTTTGGTCTTCCCCCAAGGCTCTCCTGAATTCCTCTCCCCACCACCCAGACCTCAGCTTCTAGCTCCCTATGCAGCCAGGGCCAGGCTTGCTTTTCCTTCACGCTTCTCCTTACAACCTCCTCCCTTCTGCAGATCTCTCCTGCGATGCCGTTAGCTCAAAGGGCTGCTCTAGAGTCTACCCTGCATTTCTCTGAGCAGAGTAGCTCACCTTGCAGGGTCAGAGCCTTATTCTAAGTTCCTCAGAGCAAGGGCCTGTCTACATCAGTAGCTTTGTAAAGCTTCCTGTAATATATAAATAATAAGCAATCGGGAAGAATCATTTCTCTTAAAACACTCGCAACGGTGCTTGAGGCATTTCTGTTGTGTGTCTGTGTTTCTGTACCAGTAGCCAGCTTACTTCCTATATCTTTCAAAAGGACCCCCTTGAAACTTGCTCCTGCAAAGGAAGGATAATCAAATTACAAAATCCACAGGCAGGTGCACACACGTTGATTCTCACCTTGGCTTGGTGAAGGTCGACTCCATACATAGACAGCTTTTTTGCATTCTCAAGAAATTCCAGGTCTGCTTGGGCTGGAGTCATGGATCTGAGGAAAGAGAGAAAGGGCTTCGTATTCCCATAACTGTTGCTTTTAGGAGGGGACAGATCAGACTTCACAAAACCATTTACTCGTTAGATTTTCTTTTGCTTTCAACACAATTTGTGCCCAGATGAAAAATTACTAAATTGCTCTGAATGCACAAATTTATGCTTTGAGACATCCTCATAAAAGAGATGCACCTTATTTCTGTGGAGCTGTACAGACCCCAGACAAGAAAGCAAGTTATCCAGCAAGGAAGTGCGGTACAGGGTCCAAAACTTGATTCAGTGCAAGAAACACCAATTCAGCTGAAGGCAGAGGGTGACAGGTACTGTCCTCCCAGACCTCCTGCCTCCAGACCCCCCCCCCCCAAACCCAGCTATTGTTCTCCAAACCAAACGCAAGGACAGCTGAGACCACTCGGCAGCGATTCCTACTGGGGCAGACCAGATGAATGAGACGTTTTCTGGGAACAGATGGTACCCTGTCTGCAGGAGGGGCAACGCCACACAACTTTGCTTAACAGAAACATCCTGATAATGGAGGCTATTATCAACGTTATTGAAGTGCCCTTGTTAATAAGTTTCTGGTGTACGAGGTACATCTAACAGCTCTGCTGGGAGAGTACTCGGCTGTATACATTTCATTTCATTCCCTGCTTTGACGTCTCTCTTACTAAGCGCTCACACACATCTTGTGTGCGATGTAAATAGAGGTTTTAGTGGTGGGAGACGGGGCAGACAAAGACGACTGTAAGGACAATCCTCTAGGAAAGACCCAGGAGCAGTCGCTATCTCCGACACGTGCCTTGTGCTTTGCAGATAAAGTAGCAAGAGATGGAGCATGGTTTAGCAGAGTTTTCCCACTGAAAACCCTCTGACAGTTTAATGTCCACAGAATACGGGCCAGAAATTAAACGGGTGCATATTGCCTCCTCCCTCCTGCACACACAAGTAGATTAAATATAACTACATCCTATACCTTGAAGTATCCTTCTAATGAAGCCATGAATAATTCAGCAACATGATCTGCCACTTCTAGCACAGCTAATGGCCTTTGACTTCAAGTCATGAAGCTTGTCAGCGGCCCCATACTTATTTTCCCTCATTTCCTCTCCTCTCAGTGCAAATGGAGGGGAATCAATTTAAAGTATTGATTTGCGGGGTTGAGTGAGGTGTTAGTTGTAGCTTTGGTCACAGCCCGGGGCACACGTCCACCCTTCCCTACTGCACTCAGGTTATTAGTTCCCATCTGCCTGCGAGAAGGTCTCGTCTTCGCTGTTCTCGTTTTTAGTGCATCAGCCAGCAGCTTTTCACAGGTCAAGGGGCTGCCAGCTGAAGGCTTCAGTATCATGGAGTGGTTTTATGGGCTTTTTTTTTTTCTCTTAAAACCCAAATGTACCTCTGGGAGGGTGCAGAAGCTACCGGCTGGCTGCTCTCCACTGCAGCCCTCTGCGCTGGCGAGCACACAGCTCCGCACAGCTTCTGCAATCCAAGCACTCAAGAGCATCGATGAAAATAAGCTCAAAGTAAAGCGAGGAAGAGGTTCGGTTGCTGTGACCCTTTAATCTGGAGTCTCCAGGGGGACTCCCAGAAGTCCTTCAACCCTGCCTGAACAAGACACATCTGCCCAGGTCATGGCCGCACTGGGAAACACGAGGAGGACAGCCTAACTGCAGGTTTACACCTCCTGCGTCATCTGGAATACTTCCACGTTAGGAAGTGTTATTAAATGTGGCAGCAGAAAACCCCAAACATGCTGTAGGCTATAGCGTATACACAGAGACGAGATCTGCTCCAACCAGACTGCAGTCCAAAAATGACGTAAATCCCAAAGCGAATATTTAAAAAAAAAAAAAAGACAAAGGGCAAGGTTAAAACAAGCAAACTTTGTATTTTCACATGATATAAAACCACTTTCACGGCTACACTGTTGAAAAAGAGCACATATTAATAAACAATTGCAAGGCTTTGCATCTGCTTTCTAAAAACAGTTTCTTCTTCACGCAGGAAAAACGAATTCCAGCTTCTAGAGAGATTTTGTTATAAAGTATTAGATCTTTTTTAAATAGCTGGTGCTCTCAGTAGCTGAAAATTCACACCTTACTGCTAAAGCTTCTGTTGCCAACATTAAAAAATTGGTGCAGCAGGAAATCAAAAGCATACAACAGAGGTGGGGAAAATACCAGAAAGCCCCATTATTGCCATTATTTCAGGCTGCTGTGCACGAACAAGTCCTCCAGCCGCCGCACCTTACCTGTATGTTTTATGAAGCTCCACAACCTTCTCTTCGAGCTCTTTCGTCTGGTTTGGGGCCAATTTAAATTCACTGATGTAATCTGGGCTGTGTAGATCGGGATCGTAGTCTCCCAGCTCGGACTGGACCGTGTACGAACCCAGCAGAGCCAAAGTCGCAAAGGAACAGGGCAGCCGCCCCGTAATGATGTCTTGTCTAAGCTGAAGACACAAGTAATACCTGGGGAGGGGGGGAAATAATCAAAATACTATTTACAGAGAGCATAGAGAAACTTAAGGATCAAACAGAATCTCTGGTTTTATGCCACTGATGAACGCAGCATGGTGCTTGTTTCTAATTTCCACCTGTATTTTTACTTATGGGGCGATATTCCCTCAGTAAACAGCGTGGAGGACAGGAAGACTTACTCCACTCTGCAAAGGGAGTAGAGGACACTTACAATCAGAAAATCTTATTTTTAAATAAAAATGTACTTTTCTACACAAACACACACATGCCAGGATTATAAATGACACTGCTTTACACATATGGACTTCGGTGAAGAGAGGAAGCATCCCACACATCCACTAAAAACAACCGAAAAACCCCTCAAACTGTTATCAGACATCAGATCTCCTTGCTGAAGCATGGAATAACACCCAAATATTAAAAATTTCTATTCAATATTCATTGCTTTGCTGAGCGAGCTCCCTGGCTGGTAGCAAGATTCCCAGGTAATTCACCTGGTTATGTCCTCTGTCAGCTGTGCGGGATCCGGTGGATAAAACTTGACATTGAAGGTAAAATCCCAGGGACCTCCTGCAATTACGAAGAAGAGGTTGAGAAAAATAAACACACCAGAACAGCTTCATGATAGTCAGTCGTTACAAAAAAGCTGGAGATATCCAGTCTGATCTTCAAAATACGGCCAGCGGATCATAATACTGATATTAATACTGCTCGCTCGCCCAGCTAGCTGCTGCCTAGCAGACAGTATAAGATACGATTTCATTTACAAGAGCTAAGATACAAGCAGGAGAAAACAAAGCAGGGCAGGCAAATACACGGGAATAAACCACAACTTGTGGAAAAAATTAAATTCATTGCTAAGAGGCTAAATTACTCACATATTTTTTCACTGATTGGGAAAAAAAAAAAAAGATAGATTCATGAAGAGAGGTCAGCCGTGTGCTATAAGTTAATGAATTAATACTGTTTTATCACTTGACCCAATTTCCAAATTTCTCATAAGGAGCAGATGTGCTAATTCACTCAGCAGCCTAATGCACTGTAGTCGGGCGGTCAGACCACGGTTTAAACTCGGCACAATATGAGCATCAAACTCTGGAAGAAACAGCAAGCACCAAGACAGGAAAAGCTTTACAAGTCCAGACCTAAATGCTTCAATACAGCTTGTTGCAAACCTTGTATGGCACCGTTACAGGCATTAGCTGGAGTGAGAATCCACATAATCACACCTAGAATTGGCATTATATGTGGTATGGACAGTCTAGGTGACACAGCTGAAGGGGTTACTCTCTCTTTTTCTTGAAAATAATCACGTTTACCTGCAGAAAATAGTCCTGACCGACCCATTAAGCACTCAAAGTAATTTTCATAGTTACAGCTCCCCCCTGCTGTGCCTTTTAACACTAGTTCAAAATAATATTTATGTCAGAAAGAGACGATACCCCTGCGCTTAACTTGCTCAGAGATTTATCGCAATCTCAAACAGGGAGGAGGGGGGACGTAGCATTCATGGATTTACTTCTTACGCAACGCCATAACTGGGATTAAACACAAGGCATATTGTTTTCATTATACACAGTTCAAAACAAGTTATTCCAAGAAGACATTTTAGGTAGCAGAGGTTTCCTACGTATTGCAAGGAGGATGCAGAGACTGACTCCCTATGTATGTACACCAATATCTATCGGTGCACACATATTCATATGTACATTCAACATATATTCAAGTAAACTCAAATAATTTGCCATTTAACCCATCTCAGGGGACCAGATTCCACAGCAGGTTGCTCATTACACTTACGAGCTGAATTTTACCTGCAGCTCATGCCCTTTACACACATCCTGCTATCGATTCAGAGAAGTTGACAAGGGCAGGAGCTGTTCCTACTCCGCAGCCCTGCGGCATTTCCCCCCTAATCTGTACTTAATGACACATTTTGTTCTGCGCCCCCCACCAAAAGCATACGTAAAACAGTATTTTACTTTCGTAAAACAGTACTTTCAAAGCAGTCAGACTTGCTCCTGAGAGAAAACAAAAGCCTCAAATTTATTTGACACTGCCCTCATCTTGAACTAATTCAGCGCAAGCAGACCTTAAAATACATTTTTGGAGAGCATCTGGCATTCCTCCCGATACTACTTGAGCCATTTATCATTCCTATTTGGACCCCAAAACAGCCTCAGAGTCCATAAAACCTTGCTACAGCATGCAATTTTGCTCAGGCTCTCCCAGTCTCCTTTGAGATTTAAATGGTTCCCAGACACCTATTTTCCCATCCTCCAGCAGGGAGCAGATCTCCCATTTCAGCGTCGCATGGTAGTAAGGGTAGCGTGGGTTTGGGGTGAACACACCCCAAGTTACGTTCTCCCAAGGAAATTACATTTTTTCCTAAATCTAGAGCATCACTGAGTACTTAAGAAGAGGAGAAAGGATGCGCAGGCTGCTTGAACTTGTGCCAATCCCTGCCAGACACCCTCACCCGAACTCTCACCCATCCTTGGCCCCCCAGATCACCCATCAAAGCCACGCTTGCTTAGGGAAGGGGGGAGAAACCACACACCCCCGCATGATAAATTCAATCTACTTACCATGAACCTGTTTTTTTATTTCTTTGGCAGGATCCAGCCACGTCTGTAAGAGGATAAAAACATTCACAGTGTAACAGACGTTCCAGAAACACCACAGAAAACTGCAAATAACTAAAAATACGGCAAAAAGACAACATTTGACACGAATGCAGCCATGGAAACTGGAGAGACGGTGCATTTTTCACAACTTTTACTCCAGTCTGTGGTCTCGGTGGGTGCATTTCCAACTCTTCACCTACCAGCTACTCATAGGGGAGGCAGGAGGAACAGGAGGAAAAAAAAAAAGAGGCAGCATATTAGGGCTGCAAGCACATAGCAGCAGGTACGGTTGCAGCCACATCCTGCTACGAGGGGCAATTGTACAACACATTTTTTTCCTCCAGCACTTTTAAAAATAGGCAAATAGGATGTTTGCATTCATTTTAGGCACCCTGTCTCCATACTTACCCTATTCAGAACAAAGATTGCCAAGACTTTCTATTATTAGCTATGGTTTTTAACAACCTTATCACTGAAATACGAGTGAAAACATCCAATCGCTGTGAAAGGCTGGAATATTTTACAGGAGCGTGACATAAACTTCGTCTCTTTTAAGTATGACTCAAGTTTCTAGCAATTATCTCAGCTACAAATTTAGAAATATATCCTTTTTCCTCCCCCCTCTGTAATTTGGGGTTTTGTGGGATCGTGGTGCAACATAAGCCTCAAAAAACAACTCCTGCTTTTGCCAGCATGGTCTGAGCAACTCCCGGCACGTCAAGCCTGAGCCTTTGCCTTTGCAGAGGTCAGGGTCTGCCCCACTGAAGGTGACGGCGCAGTGCTAACAGCCCTCCTGGAGAGGCTACATTAAACCACCTTCTTCATTTTCACGAGCCCTGAGCAGGATTTGGATGTCCAGATCTCCCAAGGTGAAGGAATTAATTCATTGAATCCCCCAAGCTAATCTGTCTTGACCAGAAGGACACGTAACTTCATGGCAGGGAGACAGCGATACTTACATTTAATCTTATCTTTTTATATGCTTGTCCCTCTAACCTATAAAACTGGGGATACAAAATCCATTTGAAAGGTAAACGTGCCACTTGCTGTCTTTTTAGGGCCACCGTTTTAAGCAAAGCATCTCTACGTCCACACTGGTGCCACGACTGCTCGTTACTGCAGTGATAAGGGCTGGGTTTCGGGCAGCCGAGCCCGGGGTGCAGTCATGCATCCCCGGCACTCACCCTGCCTGATCCAGCAGACAATGACGGGTACAGCAATTAACGGCACTTTTATCCACACTGTGTCATGAATCAGTGGGAAACAATCCTCCCTTTCAGAGCAGCATGAGCACCAAGCTCCTTCGGTGCTGACCAGCTGCTCTATCCACTGTCACAATCTCCTATTCCCACTGTCACCCTCTGCTATCCCCATGCGGGAAAATGCCCGTCTCCAGGAACGTTTATTCCCTAAATACCAAGGTGGAAAATCCCACATACAACCCTTCCCTGTCCTGGAATACACACGTGCATCCCCGTCTGCCCCACACAGCTGCGGGTGAGGCGCAGAAGCTCATCTGTTGGATTCCTATTAAGATGATTTCTACCCGTGAATCAGTAACTCAGTGTCAGGTCTTGTTTGAAGTTACAGCAAGAAAGATGGAGCTTCAGATTTCGAAGTTCAATGAAACGTAACCAGAAAAGATTCCCAAGAAAACGGGGTTTTCCCCCCATCAGAGCAAACCAGACTTCCACCGAGCAGCTTACTCTGCACTGGAGCTAAAACTCACGCACAGCGGCTTTACCTTCCTCAGCTCCCAGCTGTGGGACACAAATCTGACAAAACTGTCTGTTTTCAGTCCCTACAGTTGAAAAGCTCACAGCCCCTTAGCCCTTGTTGGCTGGGGGGAAGGAGGTGAACGCTTTTGCCTTCGGAAGAATCGACGCCAGCATGCCCGGATGCAAGAAGAGCAAGTCCCGGGGGTCTTGGAGATGCAGCAGTGAGCTACCCACAGCACAAGTGTGAGAAGTTGAGCTGCTCCAGCTAAACTCTTTTTGCTCTTAATTGGATCAAAAAGTACACCCATCCCTCCCTCTGCAAGCACAACAAACTCCTAGAGTAGAAAGTCCAGGCTATATACATGGAAGCAAATTTCACATACAAGAAAATAGCAAGATACCAAAGACAGTAAAACAAACCCAAGACAGAGCTCTGCCTGCCTCAAATAGCGATGGGGTGTTGTTTTGCCTGTGTATTAAAAATTCACACTTGCAATTATTAAGTATTTAATGACAAATGTCTGTCAGCCACGGTAACCTGGCCTGTAAGTGACTGCTGTAGGTGAAGCACGAGACTAGTCAGAATGTGGACCAGCGTAACTGGTCTAAAGGACATAAAAGTGGGCCCCTGATTTCAATTTAGCACACTTTTGGCTAGCTTCATGAAACAGAGCTTGAGTAATTGCTTGAGTAATTGCTTGAGTTAAAGCGTAACCAAGGATTTAAAAGATAAGACGCTGCTTGAGCCTAACCAAACAAAGACCTTAAACTGAAACCGTATGAGTAAGAGTTTTGGGATGAAGAGCCACGTGTGTTTTTTCGCAAGGCAAAGCTTCGACTCAAAACGGCTCTGGATGGCTCCGACCAAACATTACAAAAAAATGACACCAGTGCCAGGGCAGCCAGCTTTTACTCCTGCCGACTGCTCAGCCTTACACCTTTGGTGAGCGCAGGCTCCAGGACTGTGAAGTTCCCCTGCAGTGTGTCGACATTCAGACTCATCTTCTATAGCCTAAGAGTGGTTAACCTATTCTTAAAATCACAATAAAAAAAAACAAACCCTGCTGCTTTTCTACAGTGAGAAAAGCCTCATCTTCCCCTAACTTCTTGAGCTATAGTTTTACAAATTAATGGCATCATTTTGCAGTAAACTAATATAATGAATTTTCTCCAGGTGAAGATACAAGTTCATGTAGCTTTTTAACTAAAATCCACACTCCTGTAGTCATTTATTCACAATTTCTGCCTCTGTGATGACCCTCTTAGTCCTTTTTTGGGGAGGACACCAAAAGGAGTTTTAAGAAGAGCTTATGCACCACCTCCTCCCCAGGGGAGATTATCCTTTTGAAAGAGCTGAACCCACCCCGGTGCAGAACACCCACGCAACAGCAGCTGCTTACCCTGGAGGTCGGCGTGTCCCATATGGCCAAACCAAAGTAGTCTTCTTCCAGGAGATTGAGGTGGTCACAGACTTTTTTAAGTAGATCCTGCCCCTTGGCGTGTTTCTGCAAATAGACAAAAGAAATTCTGTAGGACGGGCTGGTTTTTGCCTGCCCTCGTTCACGGGAGAGGGGAGAAAGGGAATGTAATCAAACCACACTGTATGTTATCAAGAAGGGAAAGAAGTCCTGAGTAGCTCCAAATCAGATCTCCCGGCCTTTTCTGAGCAAGCACCCCTTATAGGAAAGAGCATCAGGCATAGAAATTCAAACCGGAGAGGCAATGGGAACTGCAGTGGGTCTCTCTGCTACCACTAGCTCCGTGTCTGAAGCCCCCCTAAAGCTGAGCTTCTCAACACAACTCAGTAAACACCAAGGATCGGTAGCGATTCTCCCTCCCAAAGTACATCTGCTGCACTGGTATCTCCCAGCTCCAGGCTGTCAATCAGGCACTGATCAGAAGATGATCAACGCGGGGTATGAAACTGCTGCTGCAACCCACTGCTATAGTCCCCCATTTTGGGGGCAAGCTGGCTCAGGAGGGTCACAAAAGAAACAGCGTCTGAGAAGCAAAGACCAGCATTTCGTGACCTTTTCATCAACCCGATCTGCTGATGAAACCCAGCTTCTCCAGTTTTGCCTTATGCACGGAAAGCTGCTTAGCACACAACTTCTTGCCTCCAGAAACACACTTTGAGCATTCCTATCTCCTCTTTTTTTTTTTTTTTTTCCCCAAATCCTGCAGGAGAGAACTGGCCCTAGGAACAGATACCCTTTTAGTCCGAAAGCATGAAGGAAAACATCCCTGAGGCACAAAACTATGGTAACCAGAAGCAGCTAATTCTATTGGAGGCTTTGCTAAAAAGAAAGTGCAGTTCCAGTGACGCAAAATAAGCTTTACTAATGCATATTGCTTGGGCCCGCATCTCTCCTTTCAGTCATATTTGCATGGCAACTGATTGAAGACCATAGGTTTGTTTTATTCCAGTCCTTCAGCTGTAAGGTCCTTAGTGCATACGTTGCAACTCTATAGGTAACACAGTGCATGTGTTAGCCTGGATATTTCTCAAGGAATTGGCACTGAAAGACATTCAGGAATTAAAAACCTCCCATGGCTGTCAATTGGAAAGGATGCCTGAAAGCACTTATTCTTCTTGGAGAAAGGCCTTTGTGCTGGTCTTTGCCTACACCTTTGCAATTCCTTCCCAATTAAGTCTTAATAAGTTCTCAAAATGCTAGAGTAGGATTATACTGGCGTTAAAGCCAAGGGTACTTGTCAAGTCAAGAGGGTCTCACCGACACAGCAGCCCCTCCTAATCCTCTCCGCAGTGCCCATCACCACTCTCCGGACGTACAGAAAGAGACTTCTACCACCCTGCTCGAGTCAGGACCAACCACACCACCACCAGCCCTCCCACCAACAGCGTCCGTGCAGCCTGCTGGTATTTGAAGGCATCGCTGCAGCAAACTCATGCACAAAGCCACAGCAAGCTGACACCGGCGGAGACGCTGCCACCAACGTTTCGGGGAACAGTTTCTTTTCGGGGGCTGCACACAAAATCCCTGGCAAAGGCTGGCTGCAGGTGGGGAAGACCATCGGGGCGGTGATGCTCCGAGCTGATCCCGGGCAATAACAGCAGCGACGCCGTTACACAAACGGCCGGCGCTGACCTACTTGCCCAGGATCACCCAAGGTAACCGCTTTCACAAGGCGCCCTGTGCCCAGATACCCTCTCCTGGCCCATTTAGCCAGCGGGACTGGGGAAAAACAAGCTGATGGAAGTATGCTCGAATGGTTAAGTACCAGATTATTAATATTCTGGACAAGTGCTTCAATACTGAAATGGGGATTTCTGCGAGCTTTTTATTGCCCTGACAGCAAGACGGCCCTGTGAGAGAATGCACAAAATAAAGCAGAAGAAGAGCTCTCAGATGAAGGGGTTTGCAGTGCTGTAAGTCAACATAATAATTTTAAATTGTTTACTGCAAATATATTCAACTGCAGGCTAAACACAGCATGTTTTTCTTTACATCCAAGCTCCAGGAGTTATGTTAGCCAGCACCCTGATAAGTGAAGGTACCTTGGGTGAACAGAAAAGCACAAATCAACTTGACAACCCATTTTATTCAAAGGAAAGGGGCAGAAGATATTTAGGCATGCCAACCTAACACAAAAACCTAAACTCTAGTCTGGGATACAAATGAGAGAGAAGATGAACAGCAAGTAAGATAACTTTTTTTTCTTTAAGCTTCTCCCCACCTTTAGAAAGCAAGGCACCCTGGAAATTGTAGAACAATAAAAAGAGAGATTCCTAGGCACCCAGAGATTTTTACAACACACTAAATAAGCTGTTATAGCTTACAGCAAGATTGTTCTGCAGTAAAGCCTGTCATGTAATTCACTGGCAGCAAATTAGAGCCCTGCTAAATGGTGTTTGTGGTGATTTTTCAAGGGGAGGAGAAGGGAGAGGGCAAAGAGAAGCAGAAGCAAACCCCACAAGTACTTACATCCACAGCACACTCAAAAATGGTGTCATCCAGCAAGACGACTTTGCAGTACATGTTTCTGTGTCTTTTTACTGTTCTCTGGGCAGCTTTCAAATCCTTCTCCGCTTTGGTCTCCGGAGTCTCTTGTTTCGGCTCTGGCTTGGCGCACTCTTCCTTCGCTTCCCCCCCTTCCTTGCCCCCAAGGTCTCTGCTGTCCGGCTCGTCGTCGTCCCTCCTCTCCTCCTGCGCAGGCTGAAACCCCCACATCACCCAAGTTGCAATTTAGACGTGTCAAGCAAAAAAAACCATCACATGAAACAAGCATCGCATAGGTGCACTGCAGGGCTGGGATCTCACCCCAGAATTAGTTATCTGACTTAAATGTGTAACCCAGGACCTGGAGCAGCAGCTTGGATGAGCAAGGTAATGATACTGATTTTTAAAGACCTTCAAGTCATTCTCAAGTCCTCATTTAATAAAGTATGTAATAAAAAAGAAAAAAGGGTTGATTAGAGAAATCAGGGCAGATTACATCATGCAAATCTTCACGGTCTTAACAGCAGCACCTTTTGGACCAGTAAGTTTTTCTCCTCCTAGGCAAGACACCCAGCGCACCCACTGCACGTGCCCCCACACTCCCACTGCCGCCCTGGGCTTTGCTCCAGTGCACTGGAGCACTCGGTAATGCAGCAGTGGCATTAAAAGCGGGGGTCAGTGCTGAGATT
This sequence comes from Pygoscelis adeliae, assembly GCF_000699105.1. Taxonomy (NCBI): domain Eukaryota; kingdom Metazoa; phylum Chordata; class Aves; order Sphenisciformes; family Spheniscidae; genus Pygoscelis; species Pygoscelis adeliae. The sequence goes on from NW_008824591.1 coordinate 2,445,238, forward strand.
TCACGGCCGTCTGAGCTGACCGAGCAGCTCTCTGCCACCAAAAAGGGAAGGCAGCCTTCATACCACTCTGCCTTTGCCTACTGAAGCACTTTGCAAGCCAGTTTAACTCACTAAAATAGCAGAAAGAGATGCAGTTTGGGGACAGGAGGAGGAAGGAAGTTGGGGTTTTTTTTCCACTGCCATTTCAGCAGGTTAAACGAGTTCACGGCAGGCTCTGACAAGTGCTGGAAGTGGCTCAATGCAGCAGGAGCACGCAGCCACGGCAGAGGAAGAGCAAAACCCTGCCTTTTCAGCCCATCACATCTCATGAAATCACACCCAGGCACAACTGCACGGAGGTATTTAAAAACTAAATAATGTCCACAAGCTGCTGACTTCTGTTCCACCAGGGCCAGGACAATCGGAGGCAGGGAATCAGTCAAAGCTCGTAATGCCCGTTGGTCAGCATTTATCAAACAGGCAGCACTTCGCAAATGCTTTCACAGCAGAAATATCTGCCGAGTGTCACAGTTCAAAAAGCCACTGACGTTGATCTAAATTAAGAACTAAAAAAAAAAAAAAAGGCACAAATGCTTCGTCTGAAACGAACAGCCCATGGTGAAGGAAGGCTGTGGGTGCACACTCACATGTGCTCAGAAGCAGCAAATCAGAGTTAAACAGAGAAAGAAATCATGCATTTCCTCTTGAAGACACAATTTCTGGGCTGAAACTGCCTGAAAATTTCCAGCTCCTCCCCATTCTGCTAATCCCAACCCTCAGAGGTACAAAACACGAGCAGAGATCATCCCATGGTTTTCACAGGCTCAGAAATTTGGGAAAAGAAAGAAAAAGGTGTTACCTACTACCTTCTCTACAACTTTGTAAGTTTAAGGAGGTGGATTTACAATTACTGCCTATGGTTGGCAATGCTCTAACTTGTAAAGTACTGCTCCAAAAGTCAGAGTTTGCAGATATGTAACACCTCTCTGGAGCCCATCCAAAACTTCAGGCAGGGGGCAAGTAATCCAGATTTTACCACGAATGTGCTATGACTCCAGCAATACACACAGGTTGGTTGGGTTGTAAGAAATCCCCATCTCCAGAGAAGGGGCACCCGCCTTTCTCTAACTCCAGGCAGCCACACTAGTAACGGCAGAGCTGCAATCACCCAAGGAGTAAGAGAGGGCATCCAATGCCCTCTAATCAATAACCCCCTGCAGCTTTGTGAATGTCTCCCTCTGGGTGTGTCTGCCTCGGTTTCTACCATGCTTTAAAAACTTTAAATTTTGCATGAAAAATGACCCTGGCTGTAAAGAGTAGACATCAGACGGCTACTAGGAGCTGGGTTCAGCCCACGTGCTGTGCAGAAATCCCTGTCTACATGATGCATAAGCAGAAAATATTTGTATTTGGCAGGCTCAGCACCAGCCCGGACTGAACAGATGACCAAGTCCTGAAATGCCACGTTTGTGCTCCTTGAAGTTGAAGAAACCCTCTCCCAAATCCACGTCCTCTTGCAATCCCCACCTCACGCCACTGACCTGCCTTTATTCTGCACACACCAAGGACATCCCGACGAGCAACCGCTCCGTCGTGAATTATGAATTTGAACCCTAGTTCTGATGTGACTTCCCACGCCTCAGCAGAGTAAAGAGTCAGCACGGGGCGTTTTAATTTATACTGTGAAGTGTGAGCACAATTTCAGGAGCAGGTACTTTGCAGGACAGTCTGATACAGGAATGCAAGAGTGGGAAGTAAGAGATGCAACACGGGGAGCTGACAAAAGCCTTTTTAGCATCTCATGAGTTTTTCTGACCAAGCTTACCATCCTAGGATATGAAGTTTTTATAGTTTTGGCTGAAAAGACATGTTTTCAAGAACAGAAGGGAGCATGCCACGTGGAGCAGGGTGTTTTACCTGTGTTTCTGCACTGCTTAGGGAATGGAGATCTAGTGATGGATCGGTTTTGAGCTCAGGCTCAGGAGCTGCAATTGGGGCTTTCACCAGGATGTCTTCATCAGGGCTGGCTCCTAATCCCAGGTCTTTCTGGTCCCCTCCCGCCTCTTTAGGAGCATCAGTGTCTTTGTCCTCTTCAGACACCTGAGACTTGGGCCTCCTGAGAAAGGATGAGAAGAGGCGGGAGAGACCCCGGCCCTCGGAGGTGCGGCGCTCCTTCTTGCTCTGCTCCTCGTGCGTGGGCGTATCGCCGTTGGAGGCCTTCTGCTTCTGCCCTGCTGCAGGCTGTCCCTCCGACGTCTGCTGAGCCCCTTCTTCTAGGGAAGCCTCTTGTTTTTGTGTTTCAGCAGCTCCTTCCTCCTCCTTGGCTTGCTGCTGCTCTGAATTGTCAGCGTCCGCCGCTAGACTCTTCTCTGTTGTCATGATGATGCTGTAAGAGAGGTGCGAAAGGTCTCAGTCAAGAGCTTTCCAATATTTAAGTTTGCATTAAGCTATTCAAACCAAGCCACAAGCACAGACACGCCACGTTCCCCAGTCACAGCACCATGTCCTGCCAACTCCGGCCTACAAAGTCACTAAGAGCAAACAAATCATTCATTTTGCTAAGGTTTGCTTTGATAGAAACATCTCTATCGACATTTGCCCATGCATCTTCCACCATTTGGATGACGCCGACTCCAAACCGCTGAATGCCCTGGCACCAGGTCTGCAGCCTGACAAGAGCAAATGACTGAAAAACGGAAACAAGATTAGGGAAAGGGGAGGAGATGGCAGGAGGTCTTGCCCCACAGGGCTGTCCTGAGGTCCTCTCTTCCTCCAAGTCCCTGTTCCCCTCTGGCAGTACTGGCTGTGGGAGCGGAGCAGATGAGAATCATAGAATCATTTAGGTTGGAAAAGACCTCTAAAAGATCATCGAGTCCAACCATATGAGAACACACACATGAGCAGGCAACCTTCCTCCTACCACGCCATGCCAAAATCCCAGACGGCCTGCGATGGCTTGCTGTGTTAGAGCATCCTTCTCCACAACCGCAACTGGAGGGAGAAATCTGCTACTTGAGAGTCAAAAATTGCACGGCCGAAACAAATTTTAACAGCTCCTCACTTCTAAATGTCCCTGAAAGAGGCCACAGATCCTCACCATGAACTAAAAAAGGGGATATTTAAACATGATGAACCACACTGATGCTCTGCTCCAGATGGGACTCATCAGTGTTGATCAACTACATTGATCTGCACAAGAAAGGTCCAGTGAAACAGAGCAGGCTTCAGGATTCACAAGATCTTTGCATTGCACATTGGAAAAATGTAAGAGGAAACGGCTTCCAAACAACGCCCATAACAGAGAGCAGATTTCTTCAGAGCCTGTGCTATCAAGCTGATGCAGCGTTTATTTCAACTTTAGCCTGGGCTGTTGACACAAAAAGGTGGAAATCACATGAGAAGAATATCTATTTAAGGTATAAAGAGGACCCAAAATAATCATGCTGTAGAGAGGATAGAACTAATCTTTGCACGTTGCATCACATGTATCTGCAGCAATAAATTGCCACTGCTTGCACAGAGCAAATAGCATATAATCCAATACGCCTTTCAATCCCACCAGCCCAAGCCTCGGCATACAAACATTTGCTCAAAACACATACTTAAAATTAAGAAACACTTCAAGATGTCACCCTCCTACATATTATTGCATTCAACAATTTTAATTTAACTCATCCTGATTGCCAAAATAACCAGAGTGCTTGAAAGAGAAAAGCCCTCCTAGCTTTCCAAAGTACTCTTCCCCTGCATTTAATGCAAAAGCTTACTATTATTCTTAAAGCTGAGGTTAAAACAAAGCAGCATTAGAGAACTTCACTGAATTTGTTTCCCCAGCGATGCAAATTTCCTGGGCTTACAAGGTTTGTTTTGTTTTCAGTTTTAGTTTTTTGGGTTTTTTTTGCAGGGAGGTCTTTTGTAAAAGCAGGGATGGTGACCCGCAAGGTCTGTGCTCCCATCGGAGTGATCTGGAGCTGCATCAGATTTGGGACAGGCTCTCTGAACTCTGTGAAACCTCTTCACTTGGACTTAGCCCCACCAGCCAACTTTGGGGATGAGCTGCAGGGCCCATTTTAGCCTGGTCTCCTGCAGAAGCCAGGTTTAAAGCCTCATGCCCTACACACCATCTCCCCTCAGTGAGCTGCTCTGGGTTTCTCCAAACCCAACGGAGAGGTGGAGGCCACTGAAACAGCAGCTTTCTACCTGCACTGAGAAAACGGGCATTCGAGAGCAGACAGCCTGCACGGGCATCCGCGGGCACCTGATGCACCAGGGACATCGCAAGGCAAAGATGGTGCCAAAACCCAGATGCGTCAAGGCTCCGAGCTAGATGGAGACGCAGATGCGCAGAAAACCACACTGCATCGGTTCTCCTCCTCCGGTGCTTTGCACAGGAGAAGACCAGACAGCTTGGCATAGCCCAACCAAGGCAGCGAGAGCACGCAAGGGTAATTCTCCAAAACGCTGTTGAGTTGGGCATTATGCCACCTCGTTTCCCCAGCAGTCTCGCAGGAGTTTGTTTTTGCAAGATTATCACGGAACAGGCTCTGTGAGAAAGCTGTAAAATCCAAGTTAAATGAAAGGCTACGACGGATTCACACAGCATCCCGCTGGCTCCCACCACCACCCTTGAGGAGGGGACAGCTTCGCGCCTGCCACTCACTTCGGAGAGAAAGGAAAAAACAATCTGCAACGCTGAATTTCCTTCTCCCCTAAACCAGAAACATCCGCAGTTCGGTTCAGGAGAGGTTTTGAAGGGGCTGCGCACTCATGGGGGGGCACAGGGCTGCGATCAGTTTGCGGACGCAGCAGCCGGTGACTTGCTCCTGCAGCTCTTGCTGTTGTTTCTGTTCCTCCCATGATCCCTTGCTAGCGCGCGTGGATGCTGCTGGCCCCGTTAGCAACACACGACTCCGTCTGCAGAGTCACCCCAGCCACCACGCAGCCAATTCACGTTATCAACAGCTCTCCAAAAACTCCTAGAGATGCTACAAGGTGGTGCAGCGGGCAACAAGCTACATTCAGCCAAATGCACATCACCCCAAGCCCACGATGCAGGACATGCATGGCCTGGCAGGCCTGGCATGGCAGGATGCCATGGCCAACTCCCAGGGCAAAGCTCCTGATGCCCCGGCTTGCACAGGGATAGATGCGTTGCAAGACTGTCCCACCACGAACCCATGAAAATAGCGAGCTCCCTTTTGCACCAGCTGCCAGAGCAGTCTGCTTTGTAGTTGCTTCCTACTGTGTTTGTTTTGAATAAATACATTTGTAAGAATCATTATCTAAACACACACTGGAAGCGCATTGCTCTTGAAAATAAAAAAGAATTGAGGCTCTTGAAATGACGACTGCAGGGAGGGCACAGCTGAAGAGCAGCTCTTATCAGCCACAGTAAACAAGAGGGACAGTCGACAAACAAACATTTCCTCTGGAAGTAGTTTTCTCTCTTTAAATACCAACCTTTCTGGAACAAGAAATGTTTACTTGTTTGGATTTCAAAGCCGCAGTCGCAGACCTTTCCTGGTGCGGGAAGGTGGGTCTCGCTGGCAATGAGCAAACATCTCCGCGTCTTTCCTCCATCCCCCAGGAACCACCTCACAGCTCGGCCAGAACCCCTCAGCAGGGCTGGGGATGCGGAGATGGGCACGTGGGAGCCCTTCCCTTCCCGCCCCTTCCCAATAAACATTTCATAGCGGCCGCCAGCACCAGTAACTCACTGGGTGCGGGCAAACATCTTGCTGCAAGACCCAAGCGCGCTCGGCCGCTGCGTGGGCTCACAGCTGGTTCCCTCCCTTTGAAGTTTTATGTTCAGAAATGGTTTCCCCAGACCAAAAACAAAGAGATCTGTAAACAAAGAAAAAAAACCAGAGGCCGTATTATTTAAAAAAAAAAAAAAAAAAGCACCTTTGCCGCACAGAGATGTTTGCTAAGCAGCATTTTGTTTCCAACCTAGCCCACAGCACAGCTGACATGAAGAGCGAGGTTCCCGCTCTGCTGCTCTTCAACTCATTATTTGGAGAAAGCACTGCCCGCAGCCAAACCACAAGCAGGTTGGTTTGGTTTTTTGTTTGTTTGGTTTTTTTAAACTAAATTTTCTCCCATCGCTATTCCGCAAGGCAACTCTGCAGAGCCTGCAGGTGCTTCAGGAGCTCCCTGGATGCCGGCAGAGGATGCTCTGCTCTTGTAGAAGCACCCAAGCAGTGCTGCTCACCTCCTGCTCTGAGCTGCCACACTTGTAAATGCTGGATTTGGGGATTTTTTTGGTAGAGGATGAGGGTTTGGTGCCAGACAGCCTGTAAAAGGCAGACTCTTCACAAGTCTAGTGCAGAGAAGGCGTTTAACGCTACGGAAATAAGCAAATCACAGCAAAACTTAGATATGATCCCACATAGAGATTTCAGAGTAAAAATCTCATCAGAAAAGAGTTCAAGTATGTATTTATATTTAAGCATTTTTAAGTTTAAGAACATCCTACTCCAGACTTTAGCACCAGGAAGCAATCTGAAGAAAAGGTAATTAAACACACCCAGAGCAGCCTCTGGGGAGAAGAGGCTTCTCCCACTCGAGACCTGCACCGCAGGTTGACCTTCCCACCAACAGCACCCCCCTTCACCTGCACCAGATCAGCCCCCAGAAGAGGACCTGGACCTCCAAGTATCCCACAGCACTACCGGGAACATCAGTGCTTCGATGATGAAGAGGGAGCCCCGCACAACTCTTCTGAAAAGGTATCAGCATCTCTGAACACCAAACGTCAAAGCGAACGGCTACAGGGGCACCTTATGAACCTGTTGTGCCCTGCACAGCAGACCCTCCAGCCACCCGAATATCCCAAGCCCCCCCCCCAGCCTCAGGGCTCACCCCCGTTTCTATCCAAGGACATGGCTGTAGGCAACACACAGCATCTCTGCAGGCTTGTCGTCACCTATACACTCACTCTGCTTTTCTGCATCAAGATCCTTTAAACAAAAGAGACTTAAGGCTTAAAAGGAGTACAATGGCTCATTGCTCATCCTGTTCCTAACATCCAGGGTTTGATCCAACGCTAATTAGTATTCGGTGAGCAGAAGACAGCAAAACTCGGTTTCAACCCCACACCGTTCCACGGGCTCTGCTCTTGCAGGCGTCGAAAGACAACCACCCTCCAGTCAAACCATTCCCCTTTTCCCGCCCGCACACACGCACAACAATTTATCTAAAATGTGGATTTTAGAGTAGCTCAACAGATCCCAGTAGATCCCTGTTGAGAAAGCCTTCAAGCCTGGAGGATGCAGAATTACCCACTCACTGCGCCTGTGCTCCCGGAAGGTTGTCATTAAGTGATGATGAGTTAGTTCTCTGGAAATAAGGATGCTGCTCGTTTGGGTTGTTTCGTGACAAGTTACAGAGGCTCAAAGAAACACTAATATTTAGATACATGTCTATCACTGTCTCCTACCTGTCAGCGTGCTCCAGCCTCTCTTATTTAGGCACACAAATAAGCACAGTAATAGTAAAATCTAACTTATCCCTGCTTCCAAGCCTGGAAAAACGATTTATGGCTCATGCCATAACTTACTTAATTCCCAGTGTTTTAGTCTTTCAGAGAGAGAAGAAAAAGGACTGTCCGCCGGGAAGGTTCATTTCTCGGAAACACAAACCATTTCGCAATGATGCCCAACACCAGATAATGGTAATCACGCTGCTGGAACAAACTGTCTTGACCTTCCTACCCAAAAATGTGGGGCTTCACTGAATGCTACAGCTCCAGCAAGAGCTGGAGACAATGATAAGAAAGAAATTTCTGCTAAAAATAGGCAAAAATCAAATAGTTTCAGCAACAGTGTGGGTTTTTTTTAAAAACGCATTCCTTCCCATTTCATAATATGTGTGAAAAGCACACAATTCACCAGGGAAACTACACAGAACATTGCTCTGAAATAGATTGCGCAGGCTGAAAATTCAGTTTTTTCAAGACCTGGTGCATGTGCAACAAAGCTGCGTCTGTGGGTGGGAGAGGAGGAAACTGCAACCACCACAAGCAGGACTCGCCCCACGCGTGTGTTCGAGTAACACATCCTACACGTGATTTTTACTACAGTTAGAAAAAGACAGCAGAGAACTGGTTTGGGGGGGTGGGGGTGGTGATGCTTAAACAAAATAAGAAATTCAAATGCAATAAAATCAGCCTCTCACTAAGAAATTCAAACAACTTTAAAATACTGTAAAGCACCAGAACCTTTCAAAAATTATTTAATATATTTTATTAGAGGAATAATTAGCACTGGCATTTTATAACCACTGTTAGCATTAACGTGCATCGCCTTTTTGTGCTGATACTTTGGGTCCTGAACAAAAGGGATGCTGTTGCTCAGCCAGCAATGCTGCCTTACCCAGAGGGTAACAGGAGACTTCAGGAGCCTCATCGAACAGGGGAAAAATAAACCACCCAACACAACACAGATGGCACATTACAACCACACGGATTTAATTCTCACAAGACCAGCCCTCATAATCTACTGTATGTCGGCAGCACCATGCCCTTCTTTCATCTTCTGGTATCGTACAGCTTTCCTATTTAAATGAGGGCAAAAAATAGTAGCTCACCATCTGCTGAAAGCAAATCATTTATGTCAAATTGAAGACTGGGCTTATAAAATGACCTGACTAAATGGAGCAGTAAGTGCATTACAACCAAAGGGAGCTGGGAGCTCCTCCCCTCTATCCTCAGAAATCCTCCTGGATGCTACAGAATTCCTTACGCAGGAATTCACGGGCACTGCTCATCGGTAAAGCACTGAAATCTAAATGAAAACATGTATTTGTCACTGGAGCTTTGTCTACAGCAATGGGTTTGGAAAAGCCGCTAATGTGGGACCTGTTAAGAAAACTCACTTGTACTTGGAGCAGTTGGACCCAGAACAGAGCCATGGAGAAGGCACACGCACCAGGCTGCCAGCAAACGAAAGCTGCTCATAGACTATCCCTTCTCCTGCTGCAACGCAGAAGCAGATCAGTAGTTTGCTAAAAAGACTAAGAAAACTGTCAGTTTAATACAAGTGTTGCTTCCTATCCCGTAGGGAGCAGCAGAAGTGACTCTCGGGGTTCCCTTCCCCTGCTTCAACAGACATCAGAGCAGAAACAACATTTTGCCTCGAATGCACGGTGCCTGCCGAAGCTTTCCCTCTGCAGAAACAAGCCTCCAAACCCCTCGACTGCACCAAACCCCTCCCCGCGGAGCAAACCACGAGCTCAGCCTCGCAGGCGGCAGTCGCACCGAAACCCTCCTTTGCAGAAGGAGACGGTATCTGCCTGACCTCGCGGAGGAAGGGAGGGACCCCCGGCACCCATCCCCACCCCGCAGGCAGCTCCGGCACCTGCGCTTTGCAGATAGCATCCCCGGGGCCTGCTCCGTCCCACCAGCCTTCCGCAGAGGCAGGGAGCGTGGGCAGCCCAGCACACACGAAATGAGGCAGGCACCAAAAATCTGTGCAAATAGAAGCAGCGGGAACAGTGCAGCCTGCACGCTCGCAAGAGCGCCACGAGCGAGCGGCACTTTGTCAGGAGCGAGCAAAGCCAAGGACGCGCGGGCTTCATCCCAGCAGGTCACTCCACCAGAACCGCTCCTGACTTTGCACTGAAGGAACACCTAGGGTGGCTACGACAGCAAAACAGAGACGGGAACGCCAGCGCCGCACGTGACAACAGCCTTCTTCCTCCAGCAGCACACCGCTTTCTAAAGCAACAGTTAAACAGAAATAAGCAATAGATCTCAATCAACTGAATAGGAGGATTTTTGCCATGCATTATTCATTAGAGGTTTTTTTTTCCCCCGCTTGAACACAGATGTGTTTACTCACACTGTGCCTCATTTACACTCAAGGTTTAACATAACAGGGCTCATTTTCCTTCCTTACAGTTTTTCAAGCACAGGGGTAAAGCGCTTTTTGCTTTTGTCATTTTCCCTTTGGTTGTTTCCAAACCAAAGCTATAATTAGAACACAAGAGGGACCTGCACGCTCCTTTGATAAAGAGCTGCCTGCTAGATAAATACCACCCGTGCACACACACCTGCCAAGTACGTACCGCTGCAGCACCGAGAGCCAGGAGGATGTCTGATGCTAAAAGCTCCTAACAGGCTTCATCGCCTGCTGCTGCTCTGCAGCGGGTGCCGGCGGCTCCGGCCCATAACACGCGAGCCGTTCCTCTGCTGTGTGCTGGGGACAACGCGCTTAACCACTTGATTTGTAGTTATATGGCTGCAATACAATTTGCATTCATCCAAGTGCCTCAAATACATCTGCCACACCCTGGTACAACACCCAAAATTCATTAAAAATAACCTATTGCGCCAGTTATTTTTGCATTATTAGTTGCACAATACATGCACAACATTTAAACTTATCTAAGGGAAGAGCTTACAAGAAGGGCTGGCATGGCCTGAGTCACGCTAGGCTCACCCTCCACCAAGCCCAGGTAAAAGCTACCTGAAAGCATCCTCTGCCCGGGCTTTAAGCTGGGTTTACTGCTTCAAGATTGCCACCGAATATGAAGAATATTTAAACAAGTTAGCACCTACGCTACCCTAAGCTGATTTCAAGACCTTTTCTCCTGTAAATCAGCCATTCCTTCTCCTCCTCGTGACACCAACACTGCAAAAATACTCAATGCAAAGGAGACTCATTCTCCCCGGCAAGTGTCTGCAGGGAGGATACCCCCAGGACACACTGTCTAGACCAGTCATACAGGGGTCTGCCCAGAGGCAGCAGCCATGTAGTTTTGTTGCTGTTTTAATGAGTTGGTGCCAGCCACAAAGCTGAGTTTCTTTACACGGTTTGCTCTGGTGTGCTCACTGCAGCCATCGAGCAACAAGCACTGAAGAAGGGGGCTGCAAGGGGACAATTGCATCTACAGTAATTATGAGCAAGCCCTGAACATTGCACTTTTAAAGTTTAACAATCCCCACCCACCTAGGAGTGCTGGAAGGCACTGGCCAGCTGCAGGTTATCCTACTAAATTCCTCAGTTCTTGGTTTTCTCAACAGGACAGCCGAGCCCCGGGCGCTTACACCTGCAGAGCAACACAGGGGATGGAGAAGCTGCAGACCTCCTCAGCATCCACCAGCCCGGAATGACGCAGCCCCACCATGGCCACTGGCTCCGGAGACATGACTGGGATGGCTGCAAAAGGTTTAACAAGCCCAGGAAGAATGAGTCAGCTGGCAGGGAGGTTTGTAAAGCTGAGTTTCACTGGGTGGGAACATACCACCACAGGTATCGTACTCACAGCAGCAGCAGCCTGCGCTTGCTCCCAAGCAAGGGCAACGGTTTGTTTGAAGAAGCTGCCACCCTTCGGCATTTTCCCTTTTCTGAAGTCTCCTCTTCTTCTTCCAGGGCTCAGGATCACATGCAGCAACACCAGGACAGCGAGAGGATTTCTCCTCATGAAGGAGGAGAAATCTGTTCCCACCACAAACCACAAGCTGTATACTCCCAGGATCACAGAAAGAACCCAAACTTTAACCGTTTGAAAACTCACATGACCATGAAGCTTAGCTTTAGAAACCACTAAAAGCTAATTAAAGTCCCCTAACAAAACCAGAAGAACCTGCAGAAGCACAAGGCCCACGAGCCCTCTCTGAGCTGGCTGCAGCTCCCCAAGGCACACAGCAATGGGGAATGCAAACTGGGATGCAGACCCCCAGCCAGCTGCTGACCTTGCCTCAAGACTAGGAACTGCAAAGCATCTTCTGTTGGCACCGTGCACAGAAGGGAGGTGGGGAGACACCCGCTCCAGAAAGCTCCCCT
>NW_008824591.1:2457039-2472874 GCF_000699105.1 Pygoscelis adeliae
TTGTCTTTTTTAAATAGTGCAGGTGATGAGTTAATTCAAACTCTGCACCATTCCCAGAAAAGCATCCCATGGGGATGATCCCACTGCACATCTCCAGGCTCCTGCGTGGGCCCAAGGATAGCAGGCAAACACTCAGCACCATTTAAAGCCTGGGTGCAACCATGTTCTCAACCAGACCTGTTCCATGGGTAATCAACAGGCAGGCCTGCAAATCAGTCATTCAGATGTTTTCCCAAATACTCGTACCCAAGAGTCAGATCCTGTTTGTAAAGCCTCAAGGTGTTGGCTCAGTTTGATTGAGACAAACTCAAGTGCCACCAAGGCCCCAGAAGGACGTTGCCCAGATGGAATGCAGCATCGTGTATTACAAAAGAGCACTGCACGTCCCAGGCACGCACTCCGTCACTTAACACTGCCTCCACAAGGATGGTTTTCTTCCCACCTTTCCTGCTCATGATGCTCAGTGACCCCAAAGTCACCCTTCCCCCTGGGGTAGCTTCACAAGCTGGAGAGCAAAGGAGAAGATGGTTCCTGGAAAATCACAGCTGGCATTGCAACACGTCCCGCGCAGGAGGTGTTCCCCCAGCAGCCCTTCAGGGATCCTACACCCACACAACATCTAACACCCGCCTGGAGTCAGATAAGCAATGGGAGATCATAGCGTCAACATCCTCGTTGGCAGTCCCCATCCCACAACAAAGTAGTTCTCTTAGCAAGGCTAGGGAGAAGCCCAGAGAGAGCGCAGCTTTCTAATATTTCCATTACACAACATTCACTGTCCCAGATTTGGCACAATACTGCCCGTTTTGTGCATGCAAAAGCACCTCACGGATGCCTGAAGGTCCTGCCCTGTGTCCAGCACCTCATACACACATCTCGCTTCTGCTTCTATGCAACAAGATCCCACACCACCGTCCCAAACAGCCAAGAACTCTTGGTAATGGGTACCGAGATGGTGGAGAGACACCAGGGCACCAACCCACCAGGGAGTGACACGACTGTGACCTCCCCGAGGCTGCATCCCAACACAGCTGGCAGGGGATGAAAATCCTCCCATCCCGAACAGAAACCAAATGGGAGGCAGTGCGAAGCAGTGATTAAATATCTTCTTCTGCGCTCAGCAGTCAATTACACACAAATTACAGAGCAGCTCAGCCCCGTCACCCTCCCCAGTGCTGCTCCTTTCGGTACCCGATGTGGCTGCAGCAGACCCACCCTACCCAAGACTTGGCCTCCCAGCTGTTTCCACCAGTCAGTCTGTCTGTTTTTTCCACCCAGCAGTGAAATCAGGCAGCTTTAGTTTTTAATCCCCTTAATTAGGGGTGTGCAGCAGCCTTCATTCCTTAATTACATCCATTGACACATCTGATGCAACACGTTTGCAAACAACCATTTTCACTGGAGATGGCTTTGAATGAAAATTGCCGTCTTTCCCACACTGGCTGCGCTGTGTCGCCGATGGGGAGAAGACACGACCTGGCTTTCCACATGCTTTAGCAAGACACGCTCGCGCACAGCTCGGAAAGGCGATTTTCATTAAATAATCACCTCTTTCTTTCGCAGGGTTTAAGCACGAGGTGACTACAGAGCTGAGAAACCACTGGCGGTCTGCTTGAAGCAGGAGCGTGGGAGCGCAGCTATTAAAAGTTTGCAGCAGAAAAGTTACCATTTCAGGCAATACTCTTGATATTGACCCATGGGACAGAGGGACGACATTTCAGTGCCTAACCCAGTTATTTTGGTACTTTGCCTTTCGGTAGCTCGGTTGAAGGCAGACAACGGCGCACTTCATTTCAGTTGCTCAGCTGTCAGGAATCCCTTTGATCCTCTGGGAGAGCAAATACCCAGCGAGCACTTTATTACCACCACTTCTGCTGCCGAACCAAAATAATTACGCTGACACCTTCTGCCTGCCCACGGAGCCATTATAGCGTTATTCCACGGGGTGCCTGTGTTCACTCTTGCTTTGAATTACTACACCGGACTCCCATCCTAATGCACTAATAGCTCACTAGGACGCGGCAGCTGAGCTCCAGCGTGCAGCCTGTCCTATCAGCGATAGGAAATAGTAAGCAGGATATTAAATATCGTCTGGGGGGGAAGGGAAAGCATTGATTTAAAAAATGGAAAGGAAGATAACATGGCATTGCGAGGTTTTTTTCCACTGCTGGAGACCCAAGTAAGCATCCTCGCTGGTCCCCACAGCAGCCTCTGCTCAGCTCCAGCATCAACCCTCCTGCTCACAGTCGTTGCAATCATTTGCATGGAGGAAATGTGCACAAACGTGGCTTTCTTCAAACTACAGAAAGAAAAAGGAAGCTGTGTTCACCCTCAGTACCTGCAGAAAGGGGGTCAGAGACACAGTTTGCACCCACATTACAGGGGCTGTTTGCTTATATTTTCGGTTGCTGCCTCCCTTTCTGCACTCGATGGGTTGGTCTGGGAAGGGGTTTGTAGGTTTTGATTTCACTGAACAAACACTAGCACTGCCATGTTTGAGCAGTTCTCGAGAGGTATTTTTTACTTCTTCAACTCCCACCTTTGCCACCCAGCACACTAGGAGGACAGTATTAGTGCCGAGTCTCATACTGGTGCTCCTGGATGGCCCTTGTATTTCTGAATAACACACTGCAGCACCTTCCTCTCCAGCCACGCTTAATTCTGCTGATCCAAACATTGCTCCACCCAGAAGCCCGTACGCTGCTCGATGGACAAGATGCACTAAAAGGATCTCTCCCCACCCTCCTGTCCAGCTGCACTAGACCTGCTCCCTTCCTACCCTCTCCCTGCTCCCGGGGGCTGCCCGGGTCCCCCCTTCCCCAGCCCGCTCACACCTTCCCCCCGCAGTCCCTTCAACCTTCTCCCTTTCATTCTGCATTAAACGCCGCACCAGGAGAAACTTAACGTCCCTGAAGGCATTAAAGAGAGCCTGGGCGTAAAGACAGGCGGGCAGACCGCAGGCGTGTGCCCTGGGGAAACCGGGGCATCGCTTTGAAGTTGTAAACCAGCTTTCCTCCCCTCCCACCGGTGCCAATGCACACCACCGGTGCCGATACACACCACCGCGGCACAGCCAGCACGCTGCCGGCCACCGTCCAGCTGAGAAGACAACAGCAAACAGCTCACAACTTTTTATACATTGCAGTGTTTGAAAGTAAATGAAGAGCCATGCAAGACAAAATACTTCCTTTAAGCATATGCAGGACACAGAAAGCAGCTGGTTTAAATATCTCCCTGTTAAAATAAATCATAGCTGAGGCTAGCGCTGCTTTCTGGATAAGCTACTGGTCTTGTGTACACAATTTAGCATCCCATTGATACTTATTTTGCAAGTTAGGTCTCAGAATAATCCTTACTCTATTCAAAGCGTGCGCGTGTGTGTGCACACGCACACACCCAACAATACAGAGGCGGTATGAATAACTGCATGTTTTTCTGGAGAAGCTTTGCTTATTTTTCCCTTTTTTATATTTAAATCCCAGTTGTGCAATTGCCTCATGCACAGCTGAAGCCTCACTGAGCCCAACGCCGCTTCATCCAGCTGAAAGCTCCTCAGACTCATGGGGACTCAGCATGGCTCGGGTATTTATCAAGTACCAAAACCACCAGAAAATTAAGAATAAACCTTATTATCCTCGGTATTTTGGACTCAAAACCTACTGGTCTTGTCCGGCACCCAGTACTGAAGACTGAATGGAGAGCCCCAGCTAAAATTATGCTGCAAAAGGGCTGCGAGTGCCCCAGTCGCAATACCAGACAAGTGAGCTACTCTTTTCACTGTGCTGCTGACAGCAGGAGCAACACAACAATATCGCTGAAATCCACATTCATGCAGCACAAGGGAATAAAATGCCACGCAAATCCTCTTTTCTGCAAGCTCTGTTGATATCATTGTTCGGGCTAAAACTGCCATGAGAAGACCCTTCAAATGACGCCAGGGCGAAAGAGTGGAGAGAGCAAAAAGCATCGGTGAGCTCAGCCAGGCTCCCCGGCCAGGCGGCTCATGCCAAACCAGCTCTTTACTCCTCCAATAAATACATTCTTAAACCACCTCCTTTGCACTTCCTTCATGTTCTCTTTATATATACACAAGCTGAAAGGTAAATGGTCGCCTGTTCCTCCGTAAGATGAAAATAATGAACATGCAAACGAGGTCTGACTGGGGTTCAGCTCGCTCCAAGACACCTCCTCGCCAGTGTAAGCTGTTAGCAAGGCAGTTCAGAAAATAAGAGTAGAGAAAAGCCACACCAGCTCCAGAAAGTAGGTTGGTTTTTGCAGCCCTCACAGTGGCAAGAAGTGTGGTTTAAGAATAAAAAGCAAAGCAAAGACAGAAACAAATGTAATGAGCTGGTCTCCCACTTAGGACGTTGGTGCACGTGCACACAGCAGCCTGAGCTCGTTTCAGCTCCCCAAACTAAACAAGTTGCAAAAATTGTTTAGAAGTGAATTACAACTCCACATCAACAACATTTCATTATCTTATTCCTAGACGAAGGAGATGCTTAAAAAAATACCTGCCTTACTGGGTGGTGTCCCCTCTTCAGCACCCGGGGAAGGAGGAGAGGAGCCTGCCCCTGCTCTGCTCTGCACGTTTTGGTTTCGCTGGGTTTGCTTTGAAGCACGCCTGCATTCGACACCGACCTTGCTTGCGGATGCTCGCAGCACGCGTCATTGCTATGTGGATTTGCCGTTTCTCAGGCGTTTTACCTGCTGACACTACGACTGCAAGCCTGTTTGTTTTATTTAACTATGCTCCTACTCTTAAGCTACCATCCAATTATTGCTCCCAATTACTCGGCACTCTAGAGCCAACATTAATTACAGAGTTCCCTGCGCACGAGGCTGCTGCCGGCTGCGCTGCACGGAGTTGGAGGCACTGCTTCAAACCCACCGGCATCCAGGGCCAGCCTCTCCTCTGGGAAATGAAACAGAGATTCCCGGTCTCACTGGCGGACTAACAGCCCTGAGCAAGAAGAGCAGGTTTGGTGAAACAGCGGATGAGCAGAAGGTCATCGTAGCCTCAATGCCCAGATCTCAGCAGCCTCTGCCAGCCCCTCGGATCCCCCGTGCACCCACACGTTAAATGCCTGTTTTCTTCTTTGGGATTCAACAGAACACAGCACCAGTTCAGGACTGGGGATGTTAACCTGGAAATCTCCAGGATATGGGGCATACATCACCATCGGCAGCCAGCGCCGTACAAATTCATGCGAGTTGCAAGTGCCTTTGGCAAGCCGTTCAAAAAAAAGGAGGATGGAGACCCCAAACTCCCCAGACCACGGGAGAAAACCATCTCCCTCCAAGCACAGGTCACTTTAAACTATGAACTGAGCCTGTTCAGGCATTAACACCGGACCTGGGAGGTAAGACCCAAAACAACTCCCTGTTGCAGAGCCCAGGGACAAGGGAGCACAGCATGAGCCTTAGGAAACGGCGCAGAACAACTCTTTGCAGCTTGCAAAGCCTTCACGAACACATTGGCATCTGCAGACAGCAGCGCAAGAAGTTATTTTGCAACTCACATTGCTCAGATTTAATAATCACCCCTGTGCAAGACATCCTTCTGTCGGATTTTGAGAAAGATCCCATAAACTTTGGTCTCTTTTTTTCCTTTCTACAAATAGATATCTATTGCACAAAGGACTGATGCAGTGCCACTTGTGTGAAACAGCTACACACCAGAAGGAAATATCACTTTACCACAAGTATCTACTCATTTTTTAATTGAATACTAGATTATTTTTTTTGAAAACACATGTTTCTCTCTGTGTGGTGCAGTGCACTTTCAAAGCGTTTCACGAACAGCACTGCAAAACTCATTCTTGACAACAGCAGGGAAGGTCAGTGCTAGACTTCTGTACACAAAAGGAAAAATAAAAAGGTAAATAGCTCTTCTCTGTGCTCCATTTCTGCTCCCAGGCCTTGCCTACCTTCCCAAACACGAGGTTTTTGAGAAAAACCCATCTCGTTGCAGGTTTGCTCAGCAGCAGGGCTCAGAGATCCCGCTGGACCACGAGCAGGGAACACCGTGGTGACATGAACTGCTCCCATCAGGGATGTGCCTGCGTGGGGACACGGGGAATGTGGACGACTCACGCACACCTGGGACTGCTTCGGTCAAGTACGTTGGGGCAGCAGAATGCACCTTTCTAATCCACAGTATATTTAATATTCAGAGCGGCAATTAAATCAATTAGTGGTCATCCAGTGAGCTGCTGGTTTACAAGAGGAGTTCATTTTAAACAGCAAAATCAACTTGTAGCGTGGTTTAAAATAGGAAGATGCTACACAAACATAAACATGCTCATGCCATTAGGAATCAGGCAATGGCTGCGTAGGCTTTTACTGCAGGTGGCATATACCAAACACTCGTTCAATGAGAGATGGGTGGATCTCGGATTTCGAATGAAACACACGCATCCCCATTTACAGTGATTCAACCAAAAAGACAGTCCGCCTACTAAAATGCAAGTGCCACATCCATTTTTCCTCGCAGTAAATGCGGATCACATATACGATCACTGCAATCCTACAAAGCCATAAGGGGCCGTACCCGGTACCACACTGGCTCATTACTTGCCCGACAAACTATCAACTTAAAAATCAAGTATCTGCATTGCTCCAAGCTGAATTTTTTCCAATTTGCATTTTTAAAAAAATTATAATTCACTGCTTGGAGCAACAAAGACAAATTTTTCTTAAAAAGAGAGCAACAAATTACAAGCATTATTTCCCAAAGCACCATTAAAAGAGCTCGTAGCTGCCAATACCAAGAGGTCTGGATCTTTTTGTGTCTTGGAGTCAGGCTTTAATTTTAAGCTTGTGCAAAGCCTGGGGATCTCCCAGGTTGTTTTCAAGAAACTTGCCCCATCCTGAGCTCTAGTGACTCATTCCCAAACATCCCTGTGACTTGCAGGATCCGAACCGGCTGCACCCATGAAACACCTTGTGACTAGGCAAAAACACAGTAAATGGGTGGGAAAGCAATGCAAGGAGATTAACCCAGAAAAGCAGACAAAAGCTGCACGTTCTCCAGTTGCTGCTTGCTCCAGAGAGGAGGAACCCAGCGACTGCTGGGCTTGGCTTACATAGGGATCTTGAGATGATGCTCAACTTCGTGGGGTGCAGTCAGCTGCATTTCTGCATTGTTTTCATCAATTGCTCCATCAGAAAAGCTCTGATGACGTTTTCCAACTGCAGGAATTCAGAGAGGCTTGTGCTTTTCTCCATTTGTTTTTTGTTTTAAAGAAATGTCTCAAAATACTTTCGCAGGGAGTGTTTCTGCTGAAGTGGATCAGGGTATTCAACACAGATGAAAAAATAAGCAGACCCTTGAAGAACACAGAAACAACCTACCCACAAACCTCGTTCTTCAGAGACACACGGCTGCAACTTCAGTCTACATCCTCTCCACCCACAGCTAGATTATAATAAGGTGTAATAGAACAGCTGGTTTTAGTTAAAAAAAAACAACTAATGTTCTTCACCTATCCCAACATATTTTTATAGTGGTAAAGCTGAAGTGTTATGGAAGTTACAATTAACCAAACTTTAGTTTCAATATAACTAATCACTACTTGGTTTTTTGCCAGAGTCAGAAGTTTCAGAAGGTTAAACCGTTTCCAAAACAAGCACAAGCTATTGACAGTTTTTCAGTTGATTTTATAGCTAATGCATCAAAAGGGCACAAATCTTTGTTTCCTTACAATTCTGTTTTCAATTTAAAAGACCCAGGCCGGAGGTGGTACGCTGCACAGCAAAGCCAGGGCTGAGGGCTTTTGGCATCTGTTCCTACTACATGAGCGATTTACAACTGTTTGCGATGAGAAATCATGAGAAATAGTTAATGTGCAACCACTTCCACCAGCAGCATTAGCCCAGCAAACAAAGCTAACCCCGTAATCAGGCTTGTACCTCGCCAAGCCACCGATTAGCTCTGTGCAAACCTTACGACCTACTGAACTTGTGCGTGACTGATCTCCGGGCACGGGGTCCTGGCAGGTCTCCCTACACCGGCTCCGCTGCTCGCTTCACCTGTGTTTGCAATGAGTCTAGTCACTGGCAGAGATGCAGCTGTGCATCTACCTCAAAAAAAGGAGAAAAAAGTTTAAGCCCACTGTGTTTGCATTGCTGGATCGCCTGCCTTTTCTGTGATTAGCACTGCAGGGATCAAACCCAGCCTGAACAACCCCGCCAGTGTAATAACCAGGCAGTACTGATGCTGGAGAGTCCAGTACAATTATAGAAAGGAAGAAAGCTGCAAAGAAAAGCATCATAGGGAAATACCAAATTTCCCTGTAATTGCAAGCCTCCTTGCTTTGCTGAAGTCATCTCTCATGTTCATTACGCAGTCCCATTCCTGCCTCTGGAGCCACACAGGCACAGAGCACTAACAGATTCAGTTTCCCCCAGCTCTCCCTCTCTATTCATCATGCAGTGGGAACTCTTTTTTTAATAAACTACATCTTTACAAAAGGAATATTGCCATTTGTCATCATCAGGTCAGATGGAGAGTGTCAATCACCATTTTTAAATAAGCCAAGAGCAGCAGCTGCAGAACATGAAGCCCGTAACACTGCCCATGCCACTACTGGTTTCCCCACCAGCATCCAAGATGCCGTTCAGCTGGGCGTTTGCAGGTGGGGATCGAGTGTACCTGAATGCAACTGAGAAGAGGAATGTTTTCTACATCAGTGCCCCAAAACTGAGGGGATGGGAGACACCAGCTACTCAAAGCACCTCACTTCAGAAGCAAAATAAAATAGGAAAAAAAAACTTGCTCCAGCGTGCAAGCAGGGGGAAAAAGGTCATTCTTCGAGACGAACACGCTCGGACACTGCTAGTCCCTTGGGTTCTTGTTACCGTTTGTAACGAGGGGGCGAAGCATCCCAAACCACGCTGCAGAGAGGGGCAGGGCCGCGATCCCTGCACCAGGACGGGCAAGACGCTGCTCTGACCTCATCGGCCAACTCCAAGCTTTTTTCCACCATTTCCTGGAGGAGGGAAGGGAAGCGCAGAGACAGGTGGGAGCAAACAAACCAGATACTGCCGCCCGTAAACAAAGGAAGTGTTTTTTGAAGACAGCATCTAGTTAGACAAGAGGGAAATGACAGAAGCAGCAGTTACAACAACAACAAAAAAAACCTCAACAAGTCGTCTAAAGAAACTATTTCCTCTAACGAAACACGCTGGAAACGGTATCAGATGCTGCTGAAGTCAGAGGAATTCAGCACGTGGCCATTTCCCCGTGCTATCAGCAGCACGCCCTTCCCATGTTGATGCAATCGCCCCTGCTGCTCCTCCTGGCTTCACCACAGATAAACCCCCCTTCTCCAGGGTCCATCCTATGCTCGTCCTCTATTAAATTATTTTTCAGAAACTCCTGAAGAACGAAGCCAGCCAATCTGTGTAATTAACTCAGCAATCCCATGCATCTGGGATCAGAGCTCTTTTCCACCATGTTTAAACACCCCAGGAGGCCTGGCTGCACATGAAAATCAATGGAAAACAACGTGTACCTAGCCTGCATTTTTCCCCTCCCAAATCAGTTTCTCTTCCTAGCTGTTCCCCCTCTCCAAGAAAGCATGGGGGTCCTTAAACCCTTTTGACTAGAGCTACATACAACAAACAGCTGAAAACAGTCGTTTCCTCTGCAGCTGGACTCCTCCCCAAGCCCCAAACGTTTCTGACTTGAACCTAGATGAAAGTTATTCCAGCAGCTGTACCAGGCAGCCCACCCTTCAGTTTTATAGTATTGCTGTTTGACGTGCTTATTCACCAAGAGTTTCACTAGCTTCTCACCACACATACTCGCTTTCAAGTTCGCAGTTGGAGAGAAAAAAAGCAGCAATATCGGCAGCGGCCACCAGCACCAACCCCAGGAGGGATGGAGGGACACGGGGGCAGTGCCGCTCCTCCCCGGGACAAACGGATGGAGTGACATCCTTGGGAGGGTACATCCCCAGGAGGGATGGAGGGACACGGGGGCCACGCCTGGTACTCACCCCACCTGGTCTCTCACTGCTCAAATTCTAATACTTTTGCTACTGAGGATCCTAAGAACACTGTTTCCTCATGTGAGATATGACCCCTTCCTCCTACAAGAAGCCTGGGAACACATCCTCTGACTCCTGCCCGTGTCAGGGCATGTTTACATCATAGATGGCCTTTTTACTGCCTCTATACGCTTACATGCACTCACGCAGGAGAAACGGGAGATGTCGGTTAAATGGCATTTCTTTTGACTTCACACCAACAACCCCCTGCACAATTTAAACATGCAATTTCCATCTTGCACGTCAACCACTGCCAAGCCAACAGTTGTAAAACAAGCACCTAAGACAGAAAACTTTGGCCTAATGCTGGATTTTAAGACTTTTCAGACAAAATGAACAGCTGTGTTTTCATTTGTATGAAGAACAGGAGGGCTCCCTTGTCCAGGGAGGATTACAGCTCACCACCGCTTTTCTCCCCGGTCCGCCCAAGGGGCTGCATCCCCGCAGGGTCCCACCGGCTCGTCTCTAATGACTGATGTGCATGTCAAGATGACGCCGCAAGCGGGACTAGAAAACTACGTGCAGGCAGAATCCAGTATTTAAAAGACAGATTAACAGTTTTTGTTTGGGGATTTGAAGGGGGATTTTTGTCAGACTGCAAAACGCCCCCCTGAGCTGCCTCCGCACCTCTTAAAATTTGCATCTTCCCGTAAAGCCCCGGGGCATCCTGCTCTCCTCTGCCCTCGCGTTAAGAGGAGAAATCAGGGATATTTGGTTTTAGGGCCCTCCTATCATTTGTTTCATGAACTGGAAGGCAGCAAGCAAGGCAGGGTAGGAAGAGGAGAAGCATTTCCTAGCTACAGCAGCTGAAGCTGGACCTGAAAGATTTTTACCCTTCCATGAACCAGCCCCTGCCCAATGACGAATGACTCTTAAAACTCCCCAGGAATGGTCACCAGCTGCATGTTTCTCATTTCCCGAGTTCCTGGCTTGAGGCGCTGCAGGCAGCTCACAGAGGCAGAAACCAGGGCTTGAATATAAAATGTTTCCCCATGCTCCGCGTCTAAGGGATAAAACCAAACTGCCCTTCAAGGTTTATACCATTACCTGTCCCGAAGCAGCCAGCCCCATCTCACAAGCGAATTGCAAAGACCAGCTCATGCTTTTGATGCATTTGCACACAGGCACCGCAGATGAACCCGGGCAGGAATTATTAATCCTGTCTTTGGAGCAGAGATTGAATAGCGGGACATAAATACAGCCCGGAGGCCCGCACACAATGGGACGGCACTGTTCCCACTTAGCGGGCGGCTTTCTGTTATATTTAGCGATATGCAAGCCCCGTGGGGGAAAAGCCCGTATGCAGTCACGCGCTGAGACCACGCTGGTCTGCGCTCGCACAGAAAGACGAGGAGAAGCAGGAGCACACGCCATCTTCTACCTCCAAGTGTTTGACTCTGCAATTCTACTATAAAGCCGCGTGAGCGGCTTAGTTATTTATTTAACTAAAAGCTTTTAATTATCTCTCTCTCACACACGCATTACGTGGGGCGGGGAAGGGGGGGAAATAATCAGCCTACAACCGGTGACTCCTGGGTTCAAAGCAATTGTGTTTTTCATAGAAACAGCTAACGAGCCCAAATCTTCTGCTGCTTCCAAACCATGGCTCCATCCGCAGGGCTCCATCCACGGTGTATTTTGCTGCCGTTACAACCCAGGCTGACCTGACCCCTGTAAGAAGGACCTCAGTTAGAGCAGAGCGAAGGCTCCTCCCCAAGTCCGGGCTGTAGGTTTCCTCGGGCGGCCACGGAGGACACTATTTCATGGTGTGAACCTGCCGGAAAGCCCAGCTAACATCCCATGGCACTCACCCTCACCAACAGATGGAAAAAACCGCTCTCCAAAAATACACGGGTGGGAGGGAAGCACACAACGCCATGGCCATGGCACGCGACCGGCCAGCCACGCAGCTCTCCCACCGCCAGAAAGACACTGCAAGTAGAGACACTCCCCAGAGCTGCTCTTTTTCCTACGTCTTCCAGGCTCTGCATGGAGATCAGGGAGATACGAAATACTCAGTCCCCTCCAAAAGCACCAGCGTTCAAGGCTGTGCGACTTAATAAATTATAAATTATAAACCACTGCTGTAGGCACTTGCTCTGAGCACAGCAGCTAAAGCAAGTTGGCATGGGAATTTGTTTTAAAAGCCCGTATCAGAATGGCAGCAGGGTCTGGAGGAGCATGCCCTGGAAGAGTACGAGTGCTTGAAACACACACCCCAAGCCCACGCAATTTTCCTCTCTGTGGAACTGCTTCATTAAAAAAAAAAAAAAATTTAGTCCATCTACACCAAAGAATTAAAAGTATTTGCTTTTAATACATAATGTTAGTGGCATTACACAAGCAAAAATTCACATAAACAGAAAACAAGCGTAACCAACTGACTGAACGTAAAGAAACTAATAATATTAATCTGGATTAAGTACAAGCCATGAACATTCCTACCTAATCCATCTGACGGACAAAGATAAATCCCTGCTATGCCACATCCTACAGTTCTTTGCAACTTAAGGAACCACAGTATTGATCAAAACAGCGTAGCAGATGAGAAGTATAAGGTGAAATCTTTACATATAGCCACCTGCTTAATCTACACAAGATCACAGCAAAAGCCAAGCACCAAGAAAGCAGAACAATCATTGCAAAAGATCACCAAGCCCAGAGTGCAATTTCCATTCGAGATGCAAAGCTTTGCGTCGAGCTTCCCCAGAGAGATGCACGACAGCAATGAAACATAGCTCCAAGTCTGAACAATCTGAATATTTGCCATTTCTTAACGCTCTGGAAAAGTTGCATGGGGGTGAACTGCAGTTAGGAAGAAGTAGATCCGCAGCGGAGTATAAAAGCACAAAATAAGGCTTGTAAGGGGAAACAATTTGCATCCACAGGGCTACTGCAGGCCCCTCAAAGACTACCTTATTAAAGCAACACCTCTGATTCATCACTGCTCATTACCATGAAGGTAAAAGCAGCTTCAGCAAGCAGAGCAAGTCCAGACAAACCCAGTGGAGCACACAAACACAGCCCAGCCTGAGCTCCCCCCCTGCAGAGCCGTGCACACCTCCACCCGCAGCGGGGTGGGAAGCACCCGCTCTGCCTCCCACTCCAGCCGGGGTTTCTCTATTCCAGGCGACCCCCTGGCCGGGACACCCGGAAAGAGCTCGGAGCTCTCCCCAACCACAGCACCTCTGAGCTGCACCAACTTCTTGGGCTTCTTCTGAGAAACAGATACAACGTGGCAGTAAGCGGCTGAAGAAAAACCCGCTCTGCAGCAGAACAGGTACTGTCACGGTCCCCCCAAATGAAGAGACTCTCATGAAACACCCCTCATTAGAGAACGCATCAAGGAAAGGTGTTTGATGAGAAACTCCTGGCCGGGTGCTGTGGACACAGAACCAACACCTCCACGAACTTCCCCGAGGATGAAGAGCCGGAGGTTTACGCACTGACACCAAAAATCCAAGATTCCTTCAAGACGCTAAATAACTCCTGGTGAAAACCCAGTACAGAGCCACTGCCTTCCATCAGCAACACTTCTGTACGCGCAATTCCATTCCAGCATGTTACATGCCACATTCCCGACATCGTCATCCACCCATCAACATATCAAAGCCCACGGAGCACCCCAACACCCCGTGGCTGGAAGCCTGCAAGCTACCCCGGCACAGCAACACTTCGATCGCTAATGAATGAATTTGTAAACGTGGCTGCTTACTAGAGAAGCCAGGTACCTACCAGCCTACCTCCCATCAATTCAAATATTTGCTCAACGAGCGGTAAATGGGGCGTCAGAACAGATATGTTTTACCGCTTTCCAAAAATCAAATGCTGTCAAGTGAAAATATCGCGTCCGCTCACGCGGAGCACGCGGGCAGTTGGCAGCGCGCTACCGGAGACAGAAGCTGTAGATTTGGAGCATCATTGTCTAAAGCGTTGTTAGGCTTTGGGAACGTAAGGTGTGTTGAAACAGGCTGAGAAGAGTCCTTCCTGCCCTCGCCCGCGTCCGGAGCGCCCGAGAGAGCGCCTGCTGCCTTCCCGTTAAATGCTTTGCTTCTGGTAAGAATTTGGTTTAAATTGCACTTGTGAGATCAGATGAAAACACAGGTAATTCCTGTTCTTCTAATCTAAACTGATACAGGAAATAATTAACGCATTTATGTTAGGAAAAAAAATCATCATTCTCTCTGTTTCATAAGGCTCTAATTTAGTTTTAAAGGTAAGGAGCGCTATGCGTATCCTGATATTTACCTTCTGCAGCAGATTGTGTTTGTCCATGGGAATCCTAGAAAATCCTCGCCTTCTTTATTAAGGCCATGTCAGCAGAGATACGGAAAGGATCCCGCTGTCTTTTAAATCACACCCAATGCTCAGAATTGTCAGGGAAACGTAACTGAAGATGCCAGAGGTTGGCACCACAATGTAAAAAAATAAACATCAAGTGCATTAGCAGCATCGACACCCGACACACGCCGCAAGCGGGACATCCCCGTTAACAACCACCACAACATTGCAGGAAAACCTTCAATGAATTCAGAATATGGTTGTGCCAGCCATTACAAAAAAAAAAAAAACAAAAAAAACTACTACTGTACCTCCACAAAACCACCTTTCCAGGGCTGGGGCACCGAAGGGAGCGGCTCCCGGGGCAGCGACACGCGAGTCAGCTAATTGTGAAAGGAACTGCACTCCGCAGCACGGCCACAGCCATGAACGGCGACAGCAGCCAGGTCAGAGCCCTGCCGCGTCTCCCGTCAATATACGGCCATATTCTCCTCCCCCCCCCGCGACCTTACAGGGATTAATTTTACATTCAGTAACTCAATTGTGAAATGAGCATCAACTAATTAGGGGGACCATGCCTCCGGATCTCTGTAACTTATGCAAACAAAACCTAGCACACTTGGAAAGCCTTAAAATCCTAAAAATAGATAGCAAAGTAAGGCAAAAATTGGTTTTGTGCTGCCCTTCAGAAATAAGATTTTGCTTCGCTTCTCTGTATTTTTACCAGCATCTTAATTGAATTGTAACACAAAGAACTGAATTATAACTGAATTATCCTTTCCAGCACAACACCTGCCCCAGAATTTGGGCAGTCTCTCATTTTCTCTTTGCAGCTGGACATGCAGTTCTTAAATAAACATTTACGCACCCATGGCTGGGAGGGCTGCCGGCCCCTGTCCAAAACCAGCCCCCCAAAACTGCACACAGCCCCTTCGGTGCGCAAAGGGGGAGCAAGTTCCTTTTCCCCAAGAAACACTTAAGCGACGGCGCTCGGGATGTTGCAGACACGGCACTCAGACGTGGTCAAGGTGCGATTTTAACTCATTCCGGGCCCTTTGGAGTCGTTTTCATTGTAAACGTTGCCTCGCTGGAGATAAAAAATAAAAATACGCCTTGGCGGAAAATCCTTTTAGCTGAAGAGCCTTGTTTCCCAGCAGGCTGAGGTGTTTTCTTGAGCCGAAATTCAAGAGGGAAGCGGATGCACGGCCGGGAAAGAGCCTTCGCCCAGCTGGTGCCAGACCACGGCACCCACGTTCATCCCAGGGGTGGGCGAGCGGGGCCCCGCCGGTTTGCGGAGCCCGGAGCTCTTCCCCGCCATGTCTTCTTCCTCCTCCTCCTCCTCCTGCACAATGGACTCTGCACAGAGCTGGGGACCCCGGCTCGGCCGCCGGCAGCCCCGGGGACCCACCACCCTAGCAAGGGGGGGCCACTGGGCGCCAGCTCCCCCGTGTTGCATCCCCCCACCCCCCTCTTCCCCCCCCCGCTTCCCCGCCTCCCCA
>NW_008824591.1:2474485-2484088 GCF_000699105.1 Pygoscelis adeliae
AACGTAAGGCCATTAGGAACCTAACAGGTACTGGTTCAGTCGGCTGGATACCAAGCCGATAAAGGGACAATTGAGATGGCGAGCGCTTGGTCAGCAAGAAAACCCCAGAGCCACGCTGGTGAACGTGCAAAAACAGGAGCACCAGCACAACCCCGTAGAGGAGACCGACCTGCCCACCGCTCTGAAACTGCATGTAACAGCACAGAGTGGCTTTTCCCCACCTACAGCCAAATTATAATAAGTTATTTTTGTCATCCAGAGCTGTCCAGCTCTCCCCACTACAGACACGGGAGCAAAACACTGCCCAGCTTCTCGTCGGCACTGCCACAGGGCTCCAGCGAGGTTGCTGCCAGCACGCCAGCCAGACCAGCTCGGAGGGACCAAATCCCTCTCAAATATTTACACAACGCCAAAAGACGCATGGCACCGAGGCATCTCCGTTTGCCTCCCAAGGAGAATTAAGCTATCAGGCACGTTATTCTGCTTGCATTAACTGCAACTGTCCTACCTCTTCATCAGCAGATAATACCCTGGGCTGATGCAGGTTGGGACGGCTTCATCCTCACGCTGAAGCCCTCACTAGTACCGACCTAGCAAGGACCACTCACACGCTAAGGACACTTGCGCTAAATGGGAGCCAAACAAACCCAATTTTCCAGAATAATTAACTCACTTCTCACAGCTATTTACCCCTTCTCCTCTGTATGTCTATGACACTCAGCTCTGCCAAAACACGCAGAACGGGGCAGCTCCCCCTTCTCTCGGTGTTGAGATGGCTTGCAAAAAGCTCCTTAATGGGAGGGAAGAGAGGTGTTTGCGCCTTAAATCCGGACTATCTGGTGGTTTCCTTGGACTCAGATGAGCACATCTGATTCAAAGACACAGGCTGGAAAAGGTCTGGTGGCTCTAAGTCGCTGCTCCTACACCAAGGGCGGGCAGTTCCCCTGAAACATGCCCTGAAGCTCCGACTTCACTCCTCGCGGCATTAAATTAACACATTTTAATAGCCCGGGCTGTGAATGGAGGAGGCTCAGATGTTTGGTGCTGACCCACCACAATAACTGCTGCCATTGCTACCGCTCACCCACAGATGGTGGTGAAAACAGGCTGTGTCAGAAGAGAAACGCGAGTCCAAAGGGCTTTAAGGAGAAAACCACCGAGCAAAGAAGCCACAATTTTTGGATGCGAGGGGTTGGCAACAGCTTCTTACAATTAAGAAAAACAAGCAAACAAAACCACGCTGCTTCATCATAACACGCACACACGCTGACCGACGGCCGATTACATGGAAGACAGACCAGGGCAACAAAAACTTCTCATCAAAACAGCGATTTAACACCACGCCGCACATCATCCACCACGCTCAGATCACCAGATGATCCCCAACCCCATCTGCCAGCATGTGAGTGCAGAGAGCAGCAGCTCCCGTATTTTGAGCCATTATTTCCCAGGTGAAGCATTTATCCACAGGGAACACTAGTGTAAGCTGCCGTACGCGCTGTGCACGAGGGCAAAGGACACTGCTGCCTCTTCAGACCCCAAACAAACGGCCGGGAGTTTGAATGGCAGGAGAAACTTAAGAGCAGTAGCGTCATCAGACATGAAAAGAGGCACATGGTCTGTGCCATGAGAGTGCCTTGGAAGTGTTCTTCTGGGGCAGGGCGATTTGAACCTAGGCCAAAGCAATCCTTTGGTAGGGAGCAGAAAAAAGGAAAAAAGAAAACAAAAACAAAACCAAAAAAACCAACACCCTTCTGCATATGGAAATACTACCATCAACACCACACTTCTGCTGTAAATCGCTGGCTTAGCTTCTATCCTTTTCCTTCCTACGCAGCCCCAAACTGACCTCTGAAATCCCATAGGAAGTAATGGAAATTTCTTGAATTCTTCACTATAAGAACAGTTTGCCCCGTGCCAAGCTCGGATTGCAAATATTTAAAGAACTCTCCCAGTTATAGCTGGTTTAAGTCGCTTTATAGGAGTCAATTAAAGACTGAGAATTATTTCAATAAGTCAGGATTTCTTGGTATTCAGCTGCTGGATATAGGAATAAGGAGAGGAATTATATTCATTTTAGGCATGCGTTTGCGGTCTCTAAGGCAGAAGCTGCTCCTTGCAAGCTGAAAGGCCGCTTGGTGAGTGCTCAGACCCCAGTGGACTTGGTCAGTGCAAACCAACTGGGTCACAATGGAGAACGATGCCAAGCCCTACGCTCTGCCTGTTAAATGTGCGTGCAGCTAGCAAGCGGCTCAGAAGTACACGCTCTAGCATCTTAAGAGCATCTAGACAGTAGGTTAAATCCAGCTCAAGTAAGTTCTTCATTACAAAAAAAAAACCCACAAAACCCTTTGTAAGGTGATCCGGTGCCCTGCAGGACCCCGCAGGATGCACTGCTGGTAGGATTTGCTGTAGAACAGGGCTCCCAACTTATACCGGTGCCGGTGAACACTGTGCCCAGAGGATTACTGGCACAAATAATGAACTGCCCAGAGCTCTCCTCACCCCAAGGAGCTTCTCTACGTGAGGAATTCCCAATCTAAACAAAGGCATCGTGCATCACACTGGTATCGGTGCTTCCTCCCCCAAAGCAAACAGGATTTAAGGTGAAGAGAAATACTCAGGATTACACCAAGTTCTAGGAAAACGAAGAAATTAAGCTGGTCAACCGAATCATTTATTCACTACTGCTCTAAATAAGCTGGTTGTGTCTATATTACGCATACGTTTGTACACACACAATAGGCATATTCAGTTTACGTGCCACGTTCACACGTTTTGCTAGCAAGTGACAGTCTCCAGAGCAGCAGCAGCCATTTCACAAGAGCAAACAAGGTGGGAGGAGAGCAGGTGGCTCAGTTTTGCCAGTTACTGGCCCTCTGCCCTTGGCTCCTCTTCCGAGATTTACTGTCACCATCAGCAGCGCTGATTTGGCTGATAGCAGAAGGCCAGGATGAGGTGTAAAGGAAATCTCCCTTTGGCTTCACAAGCTTCGTTTTACTGTAAAACGCTGATCTAGAACAAAGATATTTCAGGTTAATGATTTACCTAGAAGGAAGGGGTGGTCCAGCTAACGCTGCGTTTCTCCCATGCTCACCCCTCGATTTGGCACACAAAGCGGCAAGGCACAGCAGAATTCACTGCCAGAAAAAGCCTCCGACAGGCTGAATTGCAAACTCAAGAAATTTTCATTAAGAACTAGAACACGCTGCACCGCTTTGCTACAACATGCGTGTGCGCAGTGAAGGCAACCTGGAACATCTACACTCACCTGGCTCTGTATCAAGTATTTAACCAAAGATTAAATCTAGTCCGGCCCATTGTAGCACTCCCCAAAACCAACAATCGATTCATTGTTGAGCAAGTTATTAAAGGGCCAAGCAGCACCCTCCGTAGTTAAAGAGACTAAGTGATTTTGCTATTGTAATCCCACTTGGCATCATGGCAGTTGGCCTCAAGTTTTGCTAAATGCAAGCTGCTTCTCCTATCCTTTTCTGTGTGGTTTCCTACTGGAGAGTTTTCCTTTGTTGGTTGTTTTAACAGCAGGAGTTGTGCCCTTCAAGGGCCATTGTCGCCAAACTAAAACCGCATGGTCTTTCCTGTGGGCAGAGGAATCCAGTTTTCGAGCCACTACATCTTTTTGGTACTGGCCTGGCTTATGTGGATGCCTTTTGGGGAGATGGGGATGGCAGAGGGGACGGCCAGACAACTAAGCCTGTACACCTGGGAATTCCCGTCCCACCCAGAATCTGGTTCATTTATGCAAAAAGCTCCCACCATGGGTTTCATCAGTTTGCGTGAAGTTGATGTTCACTTGAGTCGGTGTCTTGCAGCACAGCAGACTAGCTCCAAGAGGAAAGAGGAATAAAATAGATGGCGAGGAGCATCAGCTCTCTCCAGGCTGCATGCCAGTGCAGGGAAGAACAGCTTCCTGGAAATGGCTTTGTTCCAGGGCTTAGAGACAGTGCGTAAATCACTTTTCTGCCAAGATGCACCATTTAAAGATTAGCGGAGGTCAGCTTCAGATTGCAGGATCGAGTTTTCATACGGTGAATGTTTCTACGTTGAGAGAGAAATACTTTTCCCCTTAAGTATGAGTAGGAAGTATTAAACATACAAGTGGCTGCACTTAAAGGATCTAGTAAGTGCTTAAAAAAGCCTGGAGAATAGATTACAGGCGATGCTGTGAATACAAGTAGTGCAGGCTCAGGAAAAGGCAGAATCAGTGTGGCGTGAGCCTGAGCTCCAGAAACAGCCCAAGAAATGGACTGAACCATGGAAAGAGCCGTTGCAAGAGACGCAGCCGGCCCAATGGCACGCTGACCTCCATCAGGTCGTGAGCTCTCCCTCATTTCAAGCATTTACCAGTTTTTCATGCCCTAGCAGTCCTTAGTGAAGACACAACTAAAAATAGAGGAGCGTGCTGCTCACGGAGAGTGCTCGACTCCCTGCCCCTCGTTAATAAATTCCAGGAGGCGCTGCTGGAAACCTCTATGTTTGGGTAGCAGGAGGAAGTTCAAGCCCTTGCACCAGCCTCCTAAACCAAACACGAACAGCCAGCTTGGCCAGAGACGCAGCTGTCACTTCAGCGGGGGACAAGCTCAGCTATGCAGCCTTTGTTGAAATAAACCCAAAAATAAGTTAGTGCCTCCTAGGGACCAGTACGAAGGCAGGGAGGCAGAAGAGCCACACCACAAAGGGTGTCAGTGGCTGATTTACTCCTTGCACGGATGAGAAGTCGAACTGCAGCGAGGAGAGGCTCTGGTCTATTTAAATAACACCAGGTAGGCGTTTTTTGAGCTGCAGCTTCTCCCCAGAAAGGCACCGGTTAGGTGAAGCCCAAAGGATGCTCAAGTGCAGATTTGACTCAATACTGTTACTTTCCCACTTTGGGCAAAGAGCATCCCTTCGCCTCAAAATACTCAGAGCTCCTTGGTTTGGGGAAGGAAAGTTTCAAGATCAGGGTTTATTTAGGACCAATGCATACCTAGCAGTAATTTAGAGCTACGTACCCGGCAGAGAGCCCCCCAGCCTGTACTAACACATCACTTCTAATCCAAAGGCCAGGCAGAAAATTCACCCAAGCCATGAACCCAGCACTAGACAACTGACAGCAGTTTGTTATTGCAGGCTAGACCTGCACATCAGCGAGGGACACCTGGCAAGACCTGACATTTGTTTAATTAAAATTTTAGCTATGGAGAGCAAATACAACCTCTAAACAGAGCACGGGCTACCTTATTTCTTCCCAAAATAAGAGCTGAGGCTCCACATCGCCTTGTTCCGTGCTGTTTCCCCTACCTGCTGTCTCCTTGGACCTTGCAGGGTTTGCCTTAAGCTACTAACTGGATCAGACTCATCACCCCGAGTCCTTTCTACAGATGATCCCACAACCTAATACAGCACAGCCAAAGTCTGCTGAGAGAGGCACTTCTGCAGGTGCGCAATGATTAATTGGTGCACATTTCCATATCACAAATAAAAAAAAAAAAGACTTCTCAGCTTTTGGCTGAGAAGAACTCAGGCTGGTTGAATTGCAGTATATTAACCTTTGAAACTGGCAGTCATGGATACCAGCTTCAAAAAGATTAATATCAATGGGACAAAATCCCAGAGGATAGCATCATGTTGCTGCCAGTTTTTCTGAAGCTTTACAAAATAAGGCATTTTGAGGCTTTATTTAAGGTCATATCTTTCCATGCTCATTTTATAAAGAAAACCCAAAGCAGTTCAGATTTATAGGCAGAACTGAAGTACTGGAGGAGGGGAGAAGGGGGGAAATCAGAAGCTGTAGAGGAAAGCTGTGGGTATGCATGGAGAGCCTGGGAGGAGAGGGGAGGAAGCATGCTTCATCTGAACTGTTGCCATTGTCACAGTTAATTGCTAAGAGTCGTCCTCTCTGAAAAAAGGTTTGTAACTGAAATAAATAATATAACTGTTAGTTCAGCACGTTCTGCAGGTCCACAGAGGCTGCAAGTTAACATGGTGTACACGGTAAATCTTTCCAGCAAGAGATGCAGCGACAGCTTTGAGATGCACACTAGCCGGATCTCACCCCTGCATTCAGCTTTCACCGCAGACTGCATCAGAAAGAAGCTAATAATCATTAAGCTGCCATCTTTTATTTCTAATTATTTGTCTCCACAGCAGGGTTCCTCCAACCATCAAGTAAAAGGGAAGCAAGTCTCAAAGGAGCAACTGTTTTGAAGAGGGCTTGCAGCTGCCACCACATGAATGGCTCTCCAAGAACAGTAGCAACTGCTACAAACTGCCCACAGAGCTAGGAGGAAAGCATCTCTGTTGAAGCTGTTTTTCAATGTTGGTTTTTAGGTCAACTAAAACAGCTTTTCTTATGCAACAAGAGATGCAGAAAGCTCACTTGCTTTTGAGTTTTCGCTTCCATTTAATTAGATGGTAATTCGGAAGGCAGCACTGCTATTTTAAACACCACAATGAGAACTATTTCACTATTTACAAACCGTTGAAGTGAAACCACGGAGCTAAGCCAGCCCTAGAACTTGACACCACATCGGATTCTGATGGTGTGGGACAAGCAAAAGAGATACCCTGCTACCACATTTCCAGGAGAGGTTCAAGGCAGAAAATCTCACTGAAAGGTGGAAAAGCAGGAGACCTTACTTGTTCTTCCTCTCTGAGCTACATGTTAATAAGAATTAAGGTGAGACCCCGAGTTCACAACGCAACTGCTGTTCAACGGCTTCATGAAGCAATGCCCTTCTCTAGGTGACACGTGAATTAAGGGATAGAAAGAAACAATTTCATGTACAGGTAAACTTTAAGATCACAACACGTGGCTCCCAGCATCACCAGTGCCAACGTATGGACAGACGCAGCCCAGCAGCAGCCCGTTAACGGACACACTGCGCTTACCACCTCCTTTGCCACAAAGATAGCTCTGAACACTTTTTCAGCCAGCGCGCATGACCTCACTTTGGATTTCTTGACAGGCTTCAAATAACGGCAACGTATGTGAATCTTAGCTCGAAGATCAAGAGCTCAACCTCAGACGTCACAGGCTCCTCTTGCCACACCTGCATGTTCAGCATTTTTCTTCGCGGTTTCTGCCCTCCAGTTTCTCACAGCACAT
Organism: Pygoscelis adeliae; assembly: GCF_000699105.1. NCBI lineage: Eukaryota > Metazoa > Chordata > Aves > Sphenisciformes > Spheniscidae > Pygoscelis > Pygoscelis adeliae. The sequence goes on from NW_008824591.1 coordinate 2,481,594, forward strand.
CCCTTCATGGAAGCTGCTGGTGTGTTACTTTTAGAACCGATGCCCAACACTCTTATCACTCCAGGAGAGGAGATTCACTTACTACAGCTCCTAGGCATTTTATGTTTACCTAAGTGATAAGCCAGGCTTAAAGATGGAAAGGCAACCTGAGCCTGCCGATTTCTCTGCTGGATGAAGGTCAGGGCTGTCCCTGATCCAGTGAAACTGTACCACACAACCTTTATCTTTGCCATCGCTAACAAGGTACCACTTAGCTTTCTTGTTTGCTGACCAAGATTAATACCAAGTATTCAGCAAGCAGCAAATTTCACCTCATATCAGGGTCAAAATCCCCAAAGCCTGTAATAAGCAGGACCATTGAAATGCAATTCTCTACTCTCTGTGCAGTACATGAAAGACAACAGACCGCTTGCGCAGACAAAAGTCGCAGTGAGACTGCTCTGGGTAGAGCAAACCAGGGTTGTTTGGGTTACCAGCCTTCCCCAAGGAAGAAATTCACCCTTGACCAGAGACTTGTCACACAGTGATAACCAGATGGGTGACTGCATCCTGCTCAAGCACGAAGGAGGAAGACCCTGCTGCCGCTCACCTGATCCAGGACACCTTGGCACAGCTACAGCCACTGCGCTGGGAGAGGCATGCCTCTCGCTAACCCACTCCGACAGTCACGCAAGTGAGCACTTGCATTTTGCTCCAAACACGACCTCCCAGCCTGCATTTCTTGCAGTTACACCTTCTGTGCGGAGGAGTTTTGTTCTGCATTCAAATGACTGCTGGGTGTTTGATGGGAGCTCAGCACCTCTGATCAAGGCAGGTTCTCCAGTTAATTAATGATCCTTCTTTTAGAGACTTGGTAGCAAAGAAGAGCTCATTCAGAACAGGAGACAGCTGCTCAGCTTCCAAATATAGTGCTTCACTTACTTCTGTGTAAGAACAACAGGTTTATGCTTGGATTTGATTCATCTCTCCTGCCCTCCCCTGTGAGGCATGGTATAATAATGCTGAGTTTAAGAATAAAGCAATCTGTTCCCAGCACCTTCCTCTGCTTTCCCTTCAAGTCTTTCATCAGTGACTGGCAGTACATCGAGCGCCCGGGCACAGCGCAGAGCTGCTCTAAATACACTCAGTCCTTTCCGTTACTGAGAGAGAAGAGGATATTACTGGGGAAGCGGGGGTAATGGACAGGAAAGGGGAAAGCTTAGCAGGAGAATACTTTAAGTTTAAAGAGGGGGAAAAAAAAAAAAAAGGTCAATTAAAAGCCAAACAAGTTTCCAGAGACAGCAACCTCAATGCAAAGGCACCACTGCATCCAGAGAACCAGCTTTACCAAGGAGAGACCCCTTTCTTTCCTCCACCCTGAGCACACACACCTTATTTTAAGAGGCACAGACAGCCCCTCACAGCCAGGCTCAGGGACAGCCACCAAACCTCTGCTGGGAAACCACGAGAATCCACCCCACCAGGACGATCTTCCCTCTGTGCAAAGCAGGATCTCCGTGAACGCAAGCTGGAAACATCAGTGCCTGCTGCACTCCTCCAAGCTCGACACGCATTTCCCCTCCTCTCCTGCCAGACGGGCCTCAGACTCCTCTCTGTGCCCTGCAATGCCCCGGGTGTCTGCAGGTTTGCAAAGGGGAAGCCAGCCCAGTGCTGCGCTCCGGCCTTCAGAGAGTCCCTTACACAACCACGGCACTGATTTACCATCAACAGCTGTCAGGAGGCATCTGGGGAGAAACAGGGAGCATTGCTTTCCACTACCAAAAATATTTTCACTTCCATTTGCTCACTTGCTGGCGCTTAGCATGCTTTTATCGCCGGGTCAGCGCTCCGCAGGCCAGGCTGGCAAGAAAAACTACTGCTGGGGGCTTTTTCACACTATAAACTTCGCCTGGAACTTGCTAGATGAAGTGCTTTTCAATATCCAAAATCTTCACGCACACACAAGATAAATCCCACTGTTTGATAACAATCAATGCTCCAGAGTTTAAGACAGAATAAACAAGTCAGTTCATTATTTAAGTCCAAGCGATTCATTTCAGCTATTTCCCCTCACTGATCTAACGAAGCAGGTACTTACCCAGAGATGAGACAGCCGGGCAAACCACGCAGGCGAGGCACCAAAATCCATCACGGGGCAGTGTATAGAAGAGAAAGGAGAAGAGACACTAGTTAATAAGCAGTTCCAGCTAAACATGAAAAACCCCACACACCCACCAGAAAAATCCCTCAAGCCACAAAGCCAAGTGCTCACACTTGTATTTTACATGAGCGCTGCAACAGAGTTCACGTAAGCGAACTTCAGTGTCTGACTCTTCCCAGAACTGAAGGTGGAACCGGACGTTCACGTTGAGCCACTTCTTAGAAATGTAAACACCAAGTGGGGAAGGAAAAAAAAAAGCCAAACACGACATTAGCCTGACATTACTTAATGCTGATAATAACAGCGAGCGGTGACGCAGGCATCCCGTGCCTGCCAGCCTCCAGCGAGTACAGCC
>NW_008824591.1:2484187-2486546 GCF_000699105.1 Pygoscelis adeliae
GCAGACTGGCCCTGCGCGCTTCTGCGTCCGTCCGGCTCCTCCGGCCTTACATAACTTCCCGTGCAAAGTTCTGCAGGGGTGGACACAGCCCAGCACCTCCAGACCCAACTCCAAAGGGCTCCAACTGAGCCCTCTAGCGGGCTTCAAAAACTCAACAAAACACCCATAGCCTTAATTTAATTAACACTCTGCCAGAGGCCTCTAAACCCTAATCCTCTCAACAAAAGGATCATTAACTAAATGAAGAGATTCAAGAGAGCAATGGTGCTCTCAGCCGCAGCAAGGCCGACTGCGTGCTCCAGCGGGCACACGCCGAGGCCTGAGGAGGGTCCCGAAACCCAGCCAGATCCTTGGCCCACGCCGCAGACGCACCGAGGGTCTGGGGACCTGCTCGACGAGTGCACAGTTGAGCGCTCATGGCACACAGGGGAAGTCTAGCATGGTGCCAGACTTCTCTACAGCCACCCTGGCTCACCGGCAAGACGGGCAGAAGCCCGCACCCATTCTTTGGGAGGCACCGCAATGCTGACAGTCCCAGGGCTGTCATCTCCAGCATGACTGAAACCCTAAAAAGGAGAGGATTTAGGTGGAGCGCTGGTTGTTTTTAAGTGTTATTATCCACCGATGTCAAAAGCCTGGCAAGCAGGGAAAGAAGAGCTCTCCTTTCAAGAGGCAGCCTCGGTCCTTCAACCGAAGGCTGGAAAAACATCTCCATCTCGCCCGGCCCTGCCAGCATGAACAGCAGGAAGGGTTTTCCTCACTTAAGAGAGCGGGGTGTACGTTGGCAGACAAATTTACAGCATGCAGGGTGCAGTCCAGTCAGGTGCAGTCAGGGAAAAGCCTTTGAAGTCAAAAGGTTCCCAGCCCACGAGCTTCACCCCAATGAGACAGGGATGGAGATCTGGGTTTGCCCTTTGCAGGTGGCTCTCTTGGAAAGCCACCTCTAGCTCCTGAGCCACACAGAGGATCCAGAGCACCACGGCTGCAAGGAGCACATCCACGAGACTACTCATTAGTATGGTGAACAGGAGCAGAAGAAAGCTTAATTACAGGGCAGGGATCGTTCCCTCTGGGTTCGGATGTCAGCAGCAGCCTCGGCGGGGCCGTGCTGCCCCACGGGACAGGCGTTCCTCGACAGAGCCCGCAGCAAGCGCCGCCTTTGCCTGGTCAGCGGGATCCTGGTTGGGGCTCTTGCGATGAGCTGCAGAGCCTCAGGCTCACAAATGTGAGAACCCAAAACAAGGAAGACTTCAGGCATTGCTTGCAAAAAAGCTTCTCTTGGCCAGCAGCAGTCTGCACAGGTCTCTCTGGAGATGCTACTGCAGCCCACCTATCGGTACTGGTCCCCTGGTTTTGGTGCTGTATGCGAGCACCCCTGCCCTGAGGAACTCGGTGTCATCAGCAGCTTCTGAAGCTCAAATCTGAGCTCCAGCCGTGGCGTTCACCAGGGCAGAGACTGCGGTAGCTGCTGGTGGGGCAGGTTCATACCCCAGAGGCTGCCACAACCTGGGGCAGGGCTTTTAGGGTGGCCAGGAGATGCTTTATCACACTACCTCTCCCCAAACCAACGCAGCCTTCCCTGGAGGGACCTCAGCCCTCCAAGGTGCCAGCCAAGCCCATCGCAGACCCTCTATGTTTGGGTTTGTATGCTGGAAAGCATTCACAGAGGTCCCCATTTTCAGTAAGTGCCTTTTGCCCCTGCCCTCTCCCTGCAGCTTTTCGGGACGTGCCTCCAGGATAGAGATGACACGTCGTTGAGGCCTCCTTGCCTGAAGATGCAGGAACAACTGTTCCCAGAGTTAATGAGGCTGTCCTGCTTTGATCCAGGGCAGTTTTCAGCAGACACAGAATAAGCAGTCCTCTCCACAGTCACCTCCTGGAATAAATCCCAAGAGCTCCCGTCACCCCAGCCCAGGCAAGAACACAGATGGTCGCAGAGATTAAAACATACAGAGAATTAACTGCCCCATGCAAATGAGCTTCTTCATCCAGCCCAACGCTGCCAGGTGGTTTGAGGTACAGCGCTTGGATGTGATCATCATGGTTTGCTGAGCTCCGATAACAGCCCCGTATCAACCAGAACAGGGGGCCAGAAAGCCAAGAAGTTTGAAGGCAGTTTGTAGGGGAGGCAAGATGCAAACTGCCAGAGTCAGGCAGCTGCCGTAACCACATCTGCCTCCCGCTACAGCAGTGGGGGAAAAACAGCATCACCAGGAAAAAGCCTGGCCAGCAGCATGGATGAATTCTGTGCTCAGATATCTTGTGTATTCCCACCGAAAGGCAGCTTGGATGGATCAAACAGTGCTGCAACCCCAGCACGAGCCATCTGCAACTCCGGATGCTTCCCCAACACCTCTGA
>NW_008824591.1:2486622-2487460 GCF_000699105.1 Pygoscelis adeliae
CTGAAGTCTTCACTCGGCTGAGGCACAGGATCCGACACAGCACAGCACAACCGGGAAGGATCTGACTGTCGCATGGGGCCAAGAGGCCTTCCCGAGAAAGGCAGGGCTTTCTCCAGGCTGCCTCCTTGGGAGGAACTGCACCCCAAACCCACGAGCACGTTAGCATCACCAGCGATAGGTTTAAGCCATACTTCATTTTTTTCTCAAAACCAGGGAAAAAATTCTGAGGATCCGACACAGCACAGCACAACCGGGAAGGATCTGACTGTCGCATGGGGCCAAGAGGCCTTCCCGAGAAAGGCAGGGCTTTCTCCAGGCTGCCTCCTTGGGAGGAACTGCACCCCAAACCCACGAGCACGTTAGCATCACCAGCGATAGGTTTAAGCCATACTTCATTTTTTTCTCAAAACCAGGGAAAAAATTCTGAAAAGAGTGGACTTCCCTCGGTCGGTCACATCCCAGCTCCCAGTCGGTATTTTTAAGGGACAGGTTTCAAGCTATGCAACAATACAGATGACCACGTTTGCTATTAAATGCCTCCACTCCACATCCAAGGACATCCCCGAGCAGCGCTGACCCCATCCGCCAGCCCGCGGCGAGGCTCCTCACGGCCGCAGATTGGCCAAGGCCAATCCCGACCATACGGGAGAGGTTCACCTCCACCTCAGACACAGCACAACATCAACACAGACAGAGAAAGTCATGTTACAGCCCAGCGTGGCTCAGGGCCGGGCCAGCATCTGCCCTCCATTGCTCGCGTGCTCAGCGTTCGAGTTCGCGCAGATGCAGGGAGGTAACTTGGCACTGTTCCCGTTTGATACAGACCCTCAGTGCAGGG
>NW_008824591.1:2487519-2489724 GCF_000699105.1 Pygoscelis adeliae
CGGATACAGAAATACAAGCCCTTAAAGGCTGGTGCTGTCTGGCAAGCAGCTAAACCATCGCTGCAATCAGGGGACAGCAACCGAGCAGGCATCAGCTCACGGAGGTCACGTACAGCATGATAAATGCTGTAATGCATCAGCTGCGTTAGTGCCCTGGCAACAACAATGCTTCAAGACATCGGTCCACCCCAGCTCCCACCCACGCTGAGCAGAGCTCAGCACCGACACCGGGTTCTCCAGGCTATAAGCAAGCTCAGAGCTTCCCCGCATCTCCCACCCCACCGCTGCGACGCGCTAGCTTGTTTGCAACACCTACAAGATTGCTTTAACGCCGCTGCGGTCAGGGCTTGGTCACTCCCAAGACTCCCAGCACACGTCAAGCCTCACACCCCCTTGCTCAAATCCAGCTCAGGTCAACCATGGCCAGATGTAATTACCTACATGAAAGGAGCTCGAAGCCACCTCTAATAAGAGGATGTATTTGTGCCATCAGGCCAGGGTTCCTCCTCCTTTTTTGCTGCTTACCAGGGTGCCAAAACTTGCCTCACATTAAGTGGACCAGCCAGAACTTAACCTCCTTCCTTGCTACCAGACCTCGCTTTCCCAGAAGCGGCAGGAGAAGGCAGGTTTCTTAGTCACCTATTTACAAACAGGAGCGGAGAACATTTTAATAGGATTCATTCGTTTAATTGAATAGCGCACAGGGTATCAGTGGCTTTAGTTGTGTTGGCAAAAGGCTTTGGGATGAGCAAATGGAGGAGCAAGGGCAGGCCCTACACTCTAAAACACTTCCCAGGGGCCGGGCAACACACCGCCATTGAGCCCGCGGCCATCCGCAGGCCGGTGTGGGGCTGGAGTGGTTCCGGACAGCCTCAGCATCCTCCTGGGTATGTTTTCCCAGCTTTTGTGATTTGCCTTCCCAGTGATTTGCCTTCAAATCGCCAAGCTGCAGGAAGAAGCAGCAGACAACTCTAGCTAAGAGGCACAGCAAAATAAGACGACCCAAGCTCCCTTCCAGCCTCTCCTCCTAAAATCTGCAAGCAAGAGGCGGCTTTAGAGCCTTCCCAGAGCAGCAGGGTCCGACTCGCACGAGGCTCAGACAACACAGAGCCATTTTGACCCAGCATTTCTGCCCCTGAGCAGACACTTGGGCCGGGAGCCCGGATGGTGCCTGTGTGCGCACTGCCCACGGCGCCCCGTGCCTGCACGTCTGATATTTCAGGATTTTCTCGGGGGACATCAGGAGGGGACTAGAGACAAACCGTGCTAATTGGATAGACGAAGAGTCCTCCGCAGCCCTATAAAGCTGCGAGCAGCTGCTCAAAACCTCTTGTGAGCCACAAAAATAGTTTCATCTGAGGAGCAGGCGTGGATTAAACGCCACAAATGCCCTTTTCTTTCCTCTGTGCAAAGTGCATTTTTCCCCATTGCGGTCCCAAAACAAAAACCAGACCCGCAGATCAAACCAGGAAATTCAGTAAACTTTGAGCACCAACAATAGCAGGAGGATTTTCCAGACCTTCAAGCTTGTTTTGCAAGTCCCAGATTATGTAAAGCACTGCTCTGCCATTGTCGGGGAAGCCGCGCTGCCCGCTCGGTGCCAGAGCCAGCTGGCACCGCGCTGCCCTCCCGGCAGTGCCTGTACCTCACAACGGCAGCGGGGTCTTGTGCAACACCACAAATTCCTTCCCAGGCACCTTCCACTGCAGCTATTACCATGCGGCCCTTCATTTTACACTTGTTATGTGATTAGTCATCTTCCCAGGGTCTGGGGTTGTTTTCCAGACTACCATCCCTCCTAGGCGTTAGGTACTAAACCAGCTGCCCTGGAAGAAGAGTCTCCTTTGTGTCTGCAGGGCGACTTTACCGTGCCGTCGCGGCTGTGCCCAGTGGTGAAGTATCCCTTCCATCGCTTAACTCATCTTTGGCTTTTCTGCCAGTTGGGATAGGCCGGAGGGGTGAAGCGGTTATCGCTGCGCGCACGCCCTCCGGGAAAACAATACGAGAGGCTGAACTCGTCCCACGTTCAGCACCCAGCTGGAAAAACCCTGTCGGCAACCCCCGGGCAGGCGGGATGGGAGCTGGCATCCCCGGTACCCGGCTCCACACACGATCCGTGTCCCCTGGCAGCGGCCTCGCGCACAGACCCAGGGCATTTGCCTTATTAAGACCTAATGAAGTGCACAGATCAATTGTGGGCCTGGC
>NW_008824591.1:2489923-2491659 GCF_000699105.1 Pygoscelis adeliae
TCAGTCAGAGCCAGGGAAAGAAAAATGCTCTGTTCATCAGCAGCCTCTAGTGGGGAGAAGCACACAGACGGGCCGGCCGCTTCGGATGGACCCCACCAGCCCCAGGACACGCAGCCTCACGGAACCCACCCTGGCTGTCCCCGCCAGCCCAGCCGGGGACTGCACGGCACAGCACAGCACGGCTCAGCACGGCCCCGGTGCTCGCGGCGTAAGGGACCCCGAGAGCTATGAACCAAACCACCAAGGCCTCGGCGCAGCGTCCAGCGTGGGAGACTGCTCAGAGGGGTCGTCCCCACGCGCCAGCTGCAGTCCCACATGCGGCCCTGGTCCCGGGCTAAGCACGGAGAGCCGGCTGCAGCATCTCCCTGCAAAGCCTGACTCAGAGCCTCGCACAAACCACTAGGTGAAGAAAAAAAATGCATGAAAGGGACAACCAAAATATCCAAATCCTTCCCGGGCAGCTCATTCGAAGAGAAATCTCCAGGCTGATGGTGGGTGAGTCCATCCCCCCCAACCTGAATCACACCTCAGAAAGCTCCCACACCTCCAGCCGCAGCATCCAGCGTGGCCAAGAGCCAATTTTGACCCCAAACTTCCAGCCACCACGGCCTTGAGCCTCTTCCCGCAGCTGGGAACACGCACAAAGGTAAAACGCTGCTCGGCACAGAAAGGACAGTACCTGCCCTCCGGGGTAGGGACCATCTGCAGCCTGCTCTCCTCCCCGGGGAACGGCTGCGGATGGAGCTCAGAAAAACCTTCATTATGTATTAAATTAGTGACATCTCTTCAGAGTCCCTCGCTCGGAGAACGGCTGATGTTTTGCTTACCCTCCGAGCGATCTTCACCCACCGGCGGCAAGGACCAGGGCCTGGGGGGGGAGGTGATGAGAGTGCAGAGAGATGCGGCTGCAGGCAATTCCAGCAGCTGCCAGGCTGCGTGCCGGGAGGAGAGAGCCTCGTCAGAGCAGCACCGCCGCGGATGAGAAGGCACTTTCTCTCCTCGGCAGGGTTTCAAACCCTCTCGAGAAGGCCTGAAGTTTCTCTTAGGCGCGAGGCAAAGCCAAGCGAAGGGACGGGGAAGGCCCCCGCCGCCCGCAAAACAGCTTGAGCACGACCACGGGGAAGCAGTTTGATGCACGGAGGAACTTTTTGCTGCCGCTGACTCGCCGTTACCATCACGACACACAGAAGCGGCACGTGCCCCGCTTTGGGCGAGAAACAGGAGGGGCTGCCAGCGCCGCGACGAGCTGGGGGACACCCACGTCTACGCATGCCCCGGCGCTCCGAGAGGAGCCGTGCCACGGCTGCGCACCCGCGGGGACACGAACTGCTCCACAAGTTTTGGCTGCCTCCTTTCGGGGACAGGCACAGCGCAGCTGCATCACCCACCGGCACATTTAGCAGGAGCAGGGCAACGGCTGCGGAGGAAGGATTACGTCGAACAGGGAACCTCAGTCCCGCGTCACCCGAAGCTCTGGTGCGGGTGCAAGTTACTCCCACGGACTAACTGGGTTACTCCGGCAGAAAGAGGACGTGGAGGGGAGTGCGCTGCCGCCAGCAGCCCTGACCCCGGCCCTCCCGGAGCCGCGTCCGTGCCTTCGTCAAAGCCTTAGGAAAGGAGCAGCGGAGGGATGGAGACGGTTTTGGGGCGCACCTTCAAGAACCTAACTTGCTCCCGCACCCCAAGGCGGCTCCACTCCCGCGGGGCAGCAGAGATTTCTTCGCACCGTCAGCCTT
>NW_008824591.1:2492246-2492601 GCF_000699105.1 Pygoscelis adeliae
CGGTGCACCCCCGGGCACGCACGAGCGAGCACGTTCACCGACCCCCTCGTCCCGCTACAGCTGCAGGAGGGTGAAATTCAGGAAGGGAAGAGATTGCAGGAACCGCCGCGGACGCCGAGTCCCGCCGCACGCTCCTCTGGTTGCAACAACAGCGCAAAGCACCCCCGTCTAAAAGGGGATGTGGCGAGATAAATCCCCTGCTCCCGCAGCTGCGCGGGAGGAACGGCGGTGAAAGTTGACGGTGAGGTTTTAGCGCTGGCCGGTTGAGCGCAGCATCGATCCGCGCTGGGACAGGTATCGACGGGAGGAGGAGGCCCCCGGCTCCCGGCACTCTGCAGCTTGGCCGCCCACACCA
>NW_008824591.1:2495368-2495757 GCF_000699105.1 Pygoscelis adeliae
GCCGAGTGCACGGGGCTGCACTGCTGCTGGCTCTGCCAGCCGGGCTGGGGGCTTACGGGGCCGCTCCCGGGGCCGGGGGCCTCTCCTGGAGCTACGGGCCGGCAATCGGCACGTCGTCATGGGCAGGGAGCCTCTGCACAGGCCCGTGGCAAGCGGGGAATCCCACCGCTGGAGACCCCAGCACCACACAGCTTCCCGTGCCGCTGCCTCGGTAACTCCAGAGACCTGCTCCATTTACAAATACGGGCGTTTCTCTTGCCAGTGCCTTAAACTCCCCGGGGAGACCCGAGCTGAACCACGTTCCTCCAGCTTATGACCTACAAGCGAAGACTCCAGAGCCAAAACGTAGCTGCAGCCCCGCTGTGGAGGCAGGAGCCAGCGGAGTCCAG
>NW_008824591.1:2497727-2505794 GCF_000699105.1 Pygoscelis adeliae
AGATTTAGACTAGATATAAGGAAGAAATGTTTTACGCTGAGGGTGGTGAAACACTGGCCCAGGTTGCCCAGAGAGGCGGTGGATGCCCCATCCCTGGACACATTCCAGGTCAGGCTGGACGGGGCTCTGAGCGACCTGCTCTAGTTGAAGATGTCCCTGCCCAGGGCAGGGGGGCTGGACTAGATGGCCTTTAGAGGTCCCTTCCAACCCCAACCCTTCTGTGATTCTGTGAAACTGATCTGGAACAAAGCTGCTGACGGGAAAGCACATGGGAGGGTGAAAAGTGGGCACAAGGATGGGGAAGAGCTTTTGCCAACTTGTTGGATCCAATTAACCAAAAATAATTGAAAAGCTCAGCAGGAGCCCAGCACGGGGCCAGGACCCTTTCCTCACCGAGAAGCTTTGCATCAATGCGCAGCGGAGCCCCGCTCTGCTGGAAAGCAGGCTGCGGAGCTCGGCTTCAGGTCAGGCCTCCTGGGCTTCTCCTGTCTCGTGCTCTGGGTTTGCCACATGGTTTTGGGAGGCCAGTGGCCACGGGGAATCGTACCCGCTGCGCCCTCAGCTGGAGACAGGCTGGAGCCACGCGGCTTTGATCCACTCTTCCATCTGGTCAGTGGGAACATGGATCAAATTTGCAGCTCAAGCCTGTTTCTGGTTCCTTCACTGACCTTTGCACCACCATGGGTGAAGGTCAGGAGCCTGGGGCAGATGGGGCTGTTCCCCCCACGCACCTCGGCTTGTTAGGAAGGCCACTGGGACCACTGGTGGCGAACGGTGCTGTTAGCCCCTCACGAGGGGTAAGAGGCTGCATTGTCCCGGGACACAGCCACGAAAGCGCTGCAGAGCCCTCTTCACACCTTGGCCTGCGGATCTGGCACGGAGAGGGCTACTGCCTCTCCGTCTTGACGTGGTCTCCAATCATCCTCCTGTGATACGTGGCCAGGAAGATGTCGTTGTCTCGGGGACAGTCGTAGTGGCAGGAGCACATCTTGATGAACATCATCTTCCGCTGGAAGAAGTCCCCCTCGGGGCAGCGGAACTCCACCTCCACGGTGCTGGTGACGTACGGGGTGCAGCAGCGGCCGTCCGTGCAGCTGCCGCAGAACTTGGGCCGGTAGGAACGGGTGCTGGTGCAGCCCGAAAACTCGAAGTGGAGGCTCTGGCGTGGCTTTGGGGTCCGCACACACTTCTTCCCCTTCTAGGGAGAGAGCAGATGGGTTAACAAGGACATGACAATCAGACCAAAGGCCCACCTAGGCCCGTGCTCTATCTCCATCACGGGGCAATGGGACGCAGAAAAAGTGGAAGCACAGAGCAAACCCTGTGAGACAGGCTCACGCCTGACAAGTACCCCGCTAGGTTGTCCCTGGCATTCACGGTGTTGCGTCCCCTCTCCCCAAGCCAGTACCTTGGTTTTCTCCACGGGGAAGTCGCAGGGCCGGACCATGCAGAGCCGGGTCTCCTTCTCCAGGCGGCACTGGGGGTTGTCGTTGGTTACCCGGGCGGAGATGCCCATGCCGCAGCTCTTGGAGCAAGCGCTCCACTCGGTGGTCTGCACCAAGCAGTTCTCCTGCAGGTTATTCAGCTCCGGCTTGTGTGCTGGATCCTCCCGGAAAACTGAGCCACGCGGAAGAGACGCAAGGCAAGGTTCAGGGCTTGGAACAAAGTGTGGCAGCTCCGTGGCTGCTCCCAACTTGGTCTAACTCTTCAGGGACAGGAGCAAAGGTCTGATCCATCCCGCAAGCTACTCAGCCTCCCAGCAGAAGGAGGACGCAGGCAAAGCACGGGGCCGTTTCCCACCTCAGCCCAGCTCCAGCCAGTTCTGCCGCGATATCAGAGGGTGTGCGAGCCTCCCCCCAGCACCACTAAGGTCTCACCTTAATGGGTCTGGAGTTCAAGACTTGGTACTTTGTGCACCCCGGTGCACCCCGGTGCACAAAGTGCGCAGTCACCACCAGTTCCAAAGCAGATGTGACTTAGGGCCCCGATCCAAAGGCGGTTTGGATCCACCCCTATCCCCCAGCAAAGAGCTCCCCGGCCCTGTCACGTCTGCCCACCACTCACCCGCCATGGCTGTCTCGAAGCGGTTTTCCTCACTGCCCTCCTCGCAGATCCACTCTTCGCAGCACTTACTGCGAAACTTCCCCCGCCGGGGGTTGGGGCACTCGGGGGACGGCAGCCGCAGGTCGTCGGAGCAGAGGGGGATGCAGCCGATGGCCCCGTCCATGCAGATGCACTGCAGCTTGCAGGTGGGCTGGAAGCTCTCCCCGTTGTGGTAGATCTTGCCCAGCAGGTCACAAGTTGCACCCTCGTGAGCTGTGGGAAGGGGGAAGAGGAGGAGAAGCTGAGAAGACGGTATGGGGCTGGCAGCGTGGCCTCTGCCTCGGGGGGCCACCGGGCTCCTGGTGAGGGGCGAGTGCCCGCGTGCAGACTCTCCCCTGCTCTGCCAGCCCAGTGCTGGAGGCAGCAGAAGTTGGCGCATTTAACATTCGGCTCCCTGGACCCAAGGCTATTCCCGACATCGATTTTCGGAAGGTGGCTCCAGCCGTGCCAGACCTCCCAAAGTTCTCTAGAAAAAAATCTCTTCTCCGCTTGGATGAGCTAAGTGGGACTTTGTCTTTACAGCTTGTAGACAGCCTGTTCTCCAGTCAGAGGTCTTCCTGTCCCGCTCAGAGGGCGCCCCGGTCAGTGGTGGTGTGCAAGATGCATTCCTGACGCCACACGTGAGCCAGCGGCTCTGCTCCTCCTTACTCCTAGGAGACCAAAAGGCAACGTTCTCCTAAGAGCAGTTGGTTCGCCACGTGTCTAAAGGTACCTACAGAAGGAAAATAACACTGGGTTTATGACCTTTTGGCTCCTCTGTGATGCACGCATCTCCTCTTCCTTCCGGCCACAACTTTTTCTATTTCTCTCTGTTCTGATCTCCAGACCTCTCATCTCCAGCCCTCCTACGAGTCTTTCACTCCTTCCCGATAAAACTTAAATGAGCAAAAAAGGAAACGTAACAATATCTGACACATAGGAGCAATCTTCAGTCTGCGGGTGCGAGTAATGCTCCCAAGTTCTTACGTCTGTATTAGCCAAAATTTTTCCAGTGGAAGTTTTCCAGCAGAAAACTCGTATTTGATTAAGAGTTTTGCAGGGACAGATCAATGTCAGGAATGTTTTCACTGAGAAACAACTGAAGCATTTCAATTTGATATCAAAGATTTCCTTTATGCTCTTACAATAGCTCAACCAAAATACTTGCTGGACACTTTCCACAGGGGGAGGCATTTTCCTCGGGTAATTATTTTAGATACTGTAAAGATCAGGATGAAACATTTTGATATAATGGAAGTGGAAAGTTTTGACACAGCCAAACGAGTATTCTAAATAACTCATGGAAAGTTTTGAGATTTTTTTTTTTTTTGTTTCCTTTCAGCCTGAAATGAAACGTTGCAATCTCAGAGTTGTTCACAGGAGAGAAATCCTGCTTTTGGACAGTTCTCGTCAGCTGCTGCTTTCTGCAATCCTGACCCTTAAAAAACAAAAAAAAACCATGCAAATCTCTATTGGGAAGTTACCAAAATGAAGGATTCTTGGCTGCTTGCAGAGGCTGACCAGGAAACCTGATCTATTTTCCCCTTAGTCCTGCTCGCCTGTGGAACATTGTCTCAGACAGAAAGTGTTTGGACCAAATGAGGAGCGAGAGCCTCTTTCCATCCCACCTAGTCCTTGAGGGGACACAAATCCTTCCGGGCTGCTAATGCCGTGTTTCTAACCAGAGCTGGATCTCAACTTGCAACTCCTTTCAATGCCATTGGTATAAAAATACTCCTGTGCTCCTACTTAGAAGTTTCAAAATCCTCACTTTTTCCATCGAAGTGGAAGCCATCCACTTTCCCTCTACACAACCATTCATACTTATTTTTAAATCCTCTTGCACTGTTTTTTAGCCCAAGCCCTCTCCCTTCCCGATGAACCGGTCGTGCTGTTCCCTCAGCAGCACTCCTCCCCACCCCAGGAATGGCAGCCTGCTCAGGGGTTTTATTACGTTTTCAAAACTCAATCGTTTTGTCATGCCCTTCGTTACCCTACAATGACCTCACTTTCCCGTTGACCTGATCCAATTAAAGCACCGAAACAGATTGTGCCAGCAGAGTGAGACGGCTCTTTATTTACCAGCGCCGCTTGGCACCGCTGCCACCTCCCACCTCCAGACACCACGGCCGGTCTAGGAGACTTTTGCCCTTTTCTGCAGGAAATATGGCAGAGCTCAAGTGAGCCGCTCCGGTCGCCGCAGCTCTGCCAGCTCCCTGCACCCACCCAGGCCACCCTACCGCCCTTGGGCTCTCCTGCTCTAGAGTTACTACGGGATCGTCTCTACCTTTCTGATACTCCAAGGTCTCTGCAGGAAGGGAAGAATTCCTCTGCAATACGTGAAATGCTACATACTGTGATAACATTAAACACATATCCAGTAATTTTCACGCTGATGGTTCCCTTCCTGTCTCTTCTGACATAGTCTTCAGGCTGGTACCCAACCTAGAAGCTTCTCCTGTGACACCTGAACACCTCTCTGCTCCTTTCTGCTCCCATCACGTCTGTCTTATTTGGATACCCGTAAGTCCTCTCTTCTCTAGTCACAAACATTGATCCTTCCCTTCATTTGATTCATCGCTCCACCTTCAGCTTCCTTCACTGCCTCCAAAATCCCCCATCTTCCGAGAGATCAGTGTGGACATCACAAAAATATCACCCAAGGACGTTACGGCCCAAATCCTCGGTCCAGTTTAGGGAGATATCCTGGTCTATGTTCATCTGGGATTTTTGCCATGAAAATCTTAATTCCTCATTTAAAGGCAGGAAGGACCGTTGTGGTCTTCAAGTCTGATTTTCTACACAGCAGGGATCTGGGACTCTCACTCCAAAATCGTTGTATCAAACCCATACGTCATGGTGAATACGAAGCAGTTTATTTAGAAAGATGCCCAGTCTTCACGGGAAGTCTTCGAGATGGAGACTTCTCCACACGCCTGAGTAAATTGTTCCAGTGCTTTAGCTACCTTTACTCTACAAACATACACCTCATTTCCAGCCTTAATTAGGCGGTTTACAGCTTACACCCGCTGGATGTTATTACGCCTGCGTTTGCCTTATGAAGCTTCAGTCATCAGCTCTGAGGTGTAGCAATGCCTACAGAGAGCACTAGGGAAGCTCATGTGGCTTCTAAAGATCGCAATAACTGGGGGAGGAAAACTAAACAAATAACTTCTAAAAACTTCTCAAAAGAAAGGAGAAAACACCTTCTACAAGTTAAATTCATTCTTTAGAGTAAAAAAAAAAAATATTTGTATGTGAACCTGGCACTGCCAAACAGTGCGGTTCCACCCCGAACCCCCAACGCCCCTGTCTCGGGGCGGTACAAGCGGTACGGCTGCCGGAGCATTTCCAGAGGTGCCACGTGCGGTGGCTGAACGCTTCCCAAAGCGTTCACATCAGCTTTCCAGCCCTCGTGTCTTCCTGACTATCTTGAAAAGCTTGAATTGAAAAAATGGTCAGCTCCTGGCAGAGGCAGGGCCAGAGGAGTCTTGGTTTTAAACAAGGAACAGGAGACTGAGGAAATTTTTTTTTTTCCCTCTACACCAAAATAATTTTTGCATGCTTTAAAAATAGCTACTAAACAAAAAAAAATCCAAAAGATTTTTCTTTTCTGGCTGAAAAGAGGCACCAGGAGAGAAAACAGGTCTGCATTTGTATTTACCCGGCTCAGTAATTCTCATGTTCTACACACACACTATTTTGCAAAGGAGTTGTTCAGCTCTTTCCACCCCCGTGCCAAAGCCAGAAATACGGCGCGCCTCTTGCATGTAAGCAGTCGAGTGCAAAATGCCAATCTCCGGTGCAAGGCAGTGAGATTTTGGGTGAGATTTTCCAAGCAACTGTACTTGCCGGTAAAAGTCCGGATTGCTGATGGTTACCCACAGGCGCTACGGGGCTAGAGGTTGTCTCCTAACAATGTCAGGTGAACAATGGAGAGTCCCAAACCCCCACTCGTGCCTTTGGAAACATCCTTCATCGCAGGAGGAAGTGGGTTGCGTGTGTACCGGTATCAGTGAATCTGTTGGCTCGCAGGGCTGGCACAGATCTCACAACGTGACGCTGGACGAGGGGTCCAAGCACTACAGGGAATTCTGACGATGCCGTGGGTTTTCTGGGAGGTCTGCAGGCAGAGGGCTGGAGGGGCCACAAGAAAACCGCACAATAACAGAACATACAGCTCTCACCTAAGCAGATCCCGCTGCCTCTGTGGATTTTGGAGAAGTCGCAGTAGAGTCCCTTGTGATGATCACAGGGTTTCTGCAGGGAACAGAGCTCGCCAAGCTGCCTGGCACACACCTTGCAGCAACCACAGGCATCCAATACATGGCTGGTGCCAGCGGGGCACTGCAGAGGCTGGGAGGGACACTGGCATGGATACGTGCAGGCTTGCGGTTCTACCTGGAGGGCAGACAAGCCATGGAGAGAATGAGTCTCCCGCAAGCTAGCCAGGCAGAGAAATGGAAAACACGATTCTGCTTCAAGCACGACACCCCATCAAGAGGAGGGAAGACCGACTTCGCCCTCCACCGGCGAGCCCTGCTGCAGAGGACGTGCATGCAGCTCCCGAGGACTCTCAAGACGAATCTTTTCCTCATCCCTAACCTCTCTGGAGCTGAAGGAAACAAAAGATGCCTCTGGGAAGCAGGGCCAAAACAAACACGACAAGCAGTAGCTTGGAGTCCCATGCGCAGCTCAGCCCCCCGCTTCCCCGGAAGCAATAAAATAGTAATTATTAACAGCAAGCAATTCCCGGCTCTTACATAGCACCGCTCAGGAGAAAACATGAAAGCACTCCGCGGCAGCATCATTAGACCCAGTCCGAAGATGGAAAAAGTGAGACGCGTAGCGAAAGGACTTGCCCAACGTCAGCCCACGCTGAAAACTGACCCAAAGGCTCCCGAGTCCCATTTTGTCCCCTGGATCTCATACTTTCTTCGTTACTCTCCGAGATGTGCCCTCTCCTCTCCCCTTTCCAGGGAACGCAGCGTAACCAGCGTTCCTCAGGACCTTGTAATCTACAGCTGCCCTGCTTGGTAGCGTTTCAGAAGTGCTGGCCACCTCTTGAAACCCACCCTTGGCTCTCACACCACTTCAGATGCTAAACAGAGGTCAGGCTACGTCTGAAGGAGGGCTACCTTCTCCGGAAAACCCAGGATACTTCAAACACGCCAATAACTCAGTCTGTGGCATCCTTATCCCTAATCAGCTTGGAGCGAATACACCAGCCTCAGCTCTGGATGTGCCCAGATTTGGGCAAGGTGTAAAACCACGACTGTGAAAGGTGCAGAGCATATAGTCTGGAAAGATCCTCTTATACCTCCTCAGAAACACCAGCGTGCCAGCCCTAGCCTGGTTTTCTGTTCAGCTCCTGCCCGCTGAAATTCTCCAGGTAGTTCAGAGGGATGCAAGAGCACTGCTCCAGTTTGCAGTGCTCAGATGCTGCACGCTGCTAGACGGGGGTCAGCTCCCACCCCGGGGGCAGCTGCTGCCGCACGGCTGATACAACCCTTGCACGTAGATGATGCCAGTGAAAGGCTTTGAGATCCTGTATTGCTGTGAGCTGGGGTGAAAAGGAAAGCACCCGACAGGGCGGACCCCTCACAGCTCGGCTGCCAGCCCCGGCCACTGCCACCCAGGGAGAGGGGCTGCGGCAGCTGGAAAGAGCCTGGGGGCAGGCGGGAGGGGGGGAACACCTGGAACAGAGGCCAAAAATGTATCTTGCTACAGCTCTGTTTGCACTTGTTCTATCCCATCCAGCCCTCGCTTGTGAAACAGCTTCCTTGGATATTGTGTTTGTCACCAATAACAGTAGTAAAACTTCTCCAGCTGTTTTGACTGTTGCTCAAAACAGCTGCTCTGACTTTAGCTCACATGAGGTCAGAAGGTGCCAACTGCCTTGTACTTCTGTAACAACCAGCACGGCATGGTGTAGGACAGGGATCAGCCCAAATCTTAACTCACAAGTCCTCCCAGAGTCTCACC
>NW_008824591.1:2505812-2509711 GCF_000699105.1 Pygoscelis adeliae
TTGAAAACTCCTAGCGCAAAGTATTTTGGAAACAAAGCCGCTCCTGCCTGTAGCCCAGCTGTTCTCAGACGGCAGTCTTCGGGCCACTCGCTGGGAGCTGGCATGTCACAGGGATCTCTTCCCGACTGCTGAAGTGCATTAAAAGATGCTAAAAATACAGAAACGCTTTCCTACTGTTTTTCATGTATGCAACCGCTGCAGCTGCCAAAAGGACACGTTATTCAACCATGGACGAGTGGGTGGGGGGTACATGAGATGATAGAAGAGGCAAAGCATTCCTAACACAGGACCTATATTAAGATGCAATCCATGCACTTAAAAAAATATTGACAACGAGCATTTTCCAATGCAGTGTCAGCCACAGGCCATATAAAGAAACACTCTCAAAATAGCTCTCCTACTGAAAAACAAACCAAAACAACCTCTTTCAGGATAACAGAGGATGCAACGGAGTTAAACCCAACCAAGTTTTCTTTCTCGCCTTCATTTATCATTGTTGGTGCTATTTATTTCCTTTAATAACTCACCCAAAGAAACTAGACCACCTGGTTTTACCTTCTGTTCACAATCAGCTTCACTTCCTCGTTATATTACGGCTGCTTTTCAGCACAAGAACATCTGGATTCAGATCTCCGACGTACCAGAGACCCGCTGGGTGACTCTGCACCCCTACCTCTTCTGTGCCTCATTTCCCCCACCCGTGAGCACAAGCACGGCTTAAAAGGCCCAATTCATCCGTATTTGCAGGGCCCTTTTCAATATTTCAGCATTTTCCAATCAGTCAGCCCAGAAATAGCTCTTTTCATCAACCAGTCCGCCTGGCCCTGTGTGTGTTGGGGCTCCTGTTTGCTTGTTTTATTACTGGGCAAAGTCAGCCCGTGCTATTTATAACTCCCGCTCCTCTCACGAGCCCAAGAGAGGATACAATGAGCTGAAATCTTTTTTGGCTCGTGCACACTCAACAGCGAGCACTGAATAACTGGCTGGCGAGGGGAACTCCTTGAGTTGGGAACAGCTGGTAGACAGTCAATGTTGAACCAACTTCCTAGAGTTCTCCATTGCTTAATTTGCTTTCACAGCAATTTCAAATAGGCTAAATAATGGATTATATTGGATTTGCATGGAGCACCCTCCACCCTGCATTATTTTCAAGGACTGCTTCTAGGAGTTGTTTCAATACAGTGTGGAAACTGCCCAAACTGTCCCAAAGAACTGCAAGGACTCGCATTCAGGGCTTTGCTACAGACCCATACGTACCACAAAGACCAGCATTTCCACATCACACGCCACCAACCTGGGTGCAGAGGGATTCAACTTAGAGAACATTTAATTTTCTTCCCCTCTGCAGAAGGGTTTGTCCCCAAAATTACACTTTTACCTTCACTGAGCGGGATCCGAACTTCAAGTTCACTATAGCCTTGACCTTGTTTCTGTTGAGGTTAGCAGTGCATTTCTGTGAACTTCGAGAGCAGCAGAACAGAACCAGTATTAGAAATCAAGGCTATAGATTTAAGAAAGTGCTAAAGCCTGGAATATCAGCTCTCCCTGCTCCTGGCTTTGCTGGCAGCTCTCATATTGATCACAAACACCATGTGTGAATCTGCCACTCCCAGGACCCCTGAGCGGTGGCCAAGCCACAATGGGAGTAAAAACAGTCTGAACTAGAGGATTCCCTTGCCTGTGCTCCACACATGTTCTCCACCACTGACTCCCAGGTCCCATCTGCTCAGCTGACAAGCCAGAACAAGCTTCCTCCCAACTGCCAGCACCGAACCCAGTTACCTGGGGGGAAAGAGAAAGTGAGAATGTTCTTCCTGCTTCATATTCACGTAAAACCTCTTCTCCCTACACCCTCAGGAAGGCACGAGTGGGGGGGCACGAGCTCACACCGCTGCAGCAGTTCTGTGGCATCATCAGGACTGATCAGTCAATGTCCACCCGAGCCCAGGGAACCAGCTGAGAGGGCCAAGCCAAAGAGGATTTTTAAAATGTGTTTGGGCTCATGACTGCATTCAAAGGGCTGGGAAAGGAGCGTTTTGAAGCTGAGTTAGCTGTTTGCAAAGTGCTTTGGGAGCCAGGGGTTAACGCTGCAAGGTAGGAGTAATATAATAAACACGTAACTGGTTCTCTTTCACGCTCCAAGACTGGCAGTAGATAAAGCAGTGAAAACACAGCTATTGACATACTCCAAACACTGAATTATCGCGGATAATACCTGCTCTCCCTCCATCAAAGGCTCTCAAGGCACCTTCCCAGGTTGCTGCAGCACATTGTACAACAGCCCATTATGAGAGACAAGAACCACTGCCCCCATTTCACAGACAGAGAGTGGAGGCACAGAGACTTGCCCAGGCTGAGCCTGGCAGAGCTAAACATAACTCCTAGCAATCCTGGTTCTCCTCTCACCTCTGAACAACACAGGAGGCAGATTCAGGAGCAACAGCTCTCGTTTCCTTGCTCGATCCACTAAACATCACTCTCAGAGCTCAAAGAAAGTCAAAAGTCCCATTTCCAAGGCAGTGGGCAGGTTTAGGGAAAATGACATCATCTCAGAGTGATAATAAAGTGTCACAGCGGTGGGATTCACTGCTATCGTTTACATGACCAATATGATGCTGCCAAAGCTGGGTCAGTGCAAGAAACAAGATCATCCCGAACCGCAGAAGTTACCCTTAGGTCACAGTAGTGTTAGGTGCACAGGACACCTTTCCTGGCAGGAAAGGGGCTGGCACATGCTGCGTGCTGCCAGGAGCAATCAAACAGACCTTATCAACCAGAAGTTTATTGCATCTATCAGCACAATAAGCCTCACAAGGCGCAGTGGCTCTGTGAACCTGATTTCTTCACCGATCCAAAAGGCACTTACTACGATTTAGATACATTAATGACTGCAGCAATGTTCCTGCTATTAGCCATAGCACACAAAAGTCCTAAGCAGAATCAGCTGCTCTGTCAAGCATGAAAACAGGCACAAATCCTGCTCTGGAGAGGCTGCAGTCTGATTTCCCCCTCAGGATCACTGTTTTGGGGAACACATGGGTGGATTCAGTGGCAGCTGGGGAAGGATGGTGATGGTAAGGACCTGGGATATGAGACTCTTATTCCTTGCAGTGACATAAACTCAGTGACTTCACCTCTCTCTGTTCTCTTCTCTTCTCCCCCCTTGTAAACCAGGGCTGGCTTCTAGCTCGCAAGAGAGGAGTGAAACAAAATCCATTCACACTTGCCAAGAGCTTTGAGATCCGGAGATGACAGGCGTTACGCGCGGTGCAGCTCCGAGCGTGATTTAGTTGCACAGTGCATTTGCATTGCTCTGCTAACAGCCAACCTTCCCTCAGAAACCTTTGGAGGCAGGTGGCAGCTGGGAAGAGTTATTCAGCCTAAAGCATTCGCATGCATCAAAGCAAGAAGCTGCAATGCCCAGCCAGCAAACGGAGCTGCTGCAGTGCAATACATACCCAGCCAGGTGCAAGGAGGAGGAAGAACAGAGTCCAGGTTGCTGTCCCCAAGTTGCCAGACATCCCGAGTAAAGGGAAGGGAGGGGACTTGGGCTGCCGACTGACTCACTCCTTCTCCTTCGGAGTTTCTCCCCTCTCTTTGGAGAAAGTTGCACGCCAGCTCCTCTTTAAATAGCCTCCTGGAGGGGGCGTGCCCCACGCTTGAGTGACAATCTGGAAAGCAAGCTGAAATGGGTGCAACAAAAAATGTCCAAATTCCAGGGAACATGAGCAGATTCCTGTGGCCCTGGCGGTTACGGGGCTGCCGGCGCAGCCTGCAGCTTGGTTACTTTCCACATGGGTAAAACAAATCCCAGTAAAAGCAGGATTATTATCTTTTAATTTTTCCTCCTTTTAACTCCAAAAGTATGAAGCCTGGTACAGCTTTCTTGACACAACCCC
>NW_008824591.1:2509739-2524861 GCF_000699105.1 Pygoscelis adeliae
TTTCAGCTGCAAGAGCTGAGCACTTAAATAAGCAGAGCTTTGTCGTGCTCAATGTTTTTCCTTTGAACAGGAGGGAGAGATGGAAAGTTCAGCGCTGTTAGGCACAATTAGGTACCATAACTGACCGTGCATCACCAGCGCTTGCTGCTGCCAGCTCCAAGAAATGAAAGTTTCATGACTATAAAGACTGCTGTCTGAACTCCTGCAACGAGGAGCTGCTTGTTTTACGAGGCAATGAAAAGCTACGGGGTGAAGGTTATTGATAAAGGACAGTAGTTCCCTGTAGTGCTTTATTTGCGCCTCAGGACTGATGCAGGATATCACACATTTTCATCTCGGGGCATGATCTTTTCTGCTTGCTGCTGAAATACAGAACCAGGCTTCTGCACAGCCCGCACAAAAAGACCTTTAGAATATGAAAGAGTTGTTTTGTGTATTAAAAGAGTTGTTTTGTTTATTCCCAAACAGCAAGCGGAATGCTGCCATGGGAAGATGAGGAGAAGGAGTGCAGCAGAGGGCACTCTTAGTCCTTGCTGGCCTGGAGTGTGACAGAGCAGGTTGGG
Organism: Pygoscelis adeliae; assembly: GCF_000699105.1. NCBI lineage: Eukaryota > Metazoa > Chordata > Aves > Sphenisciformes > Spheniscidae > Pygoscelis > Pygoscelis adeliae. The sequence continues at coordinate 2,510,303 of NW_008824591.1, forward strand.
TACCGGACAGGAATCCTCTGTGCTGCACATGAAGTGGCCTTAAAAAGATGGAGCCGTGCCTTTGAGTCAGGGACCTTTCCAGGGTAGAAGTGGTGCAAGATCTGTGTGCTTACTTTGGGCCAACATAAAGCAGGGGGCAGGAGCATATGCAGAATGCACTCTGCCATACAGTCCCTACCACATCCCAGCAGAGTGTGCTGGGAAGTAGGACAGAAGATGAAGGGAAATACAGGGAGTGTGTAGTGCGTCATTTAAATTCAGCCTCCTTCCTTCCTGCCTCCAAGCGTAGGGCATCTTAGCTGCGAATCAAGCCCTGCATTTTACTCAGGTCCCTTCGGGTCCCTGTGCAACACCAGATCAGCCTCCACACTCCCTGTGCCGCTCACTGTTTGTCCACTGCTGAAAACAGACAACTCCGACTCTTAATTAATTAGCACTTGGAAAGCCCCTTGGGATTTGGGGCTGGAGGGCATTAGCACAGTGCAAACCACCTCAGATGCACCTCCTTCTTCTCCTCTTCCACAAGACGAGGGATTTCACAATCATTTCCGTAACAGCTACCTCTACTAATGTCACAATGAAGGATTATGGCTCCACACAAAAGATTTAATGTACTGGAGGTGGTATAAACATCCAGTGCCCTAGAGCAGCTCGGAGCTAAAGGCAGTCTAGCTGGATATACATTCCTTCCCCTTTTGGAAGGCTTGGCACCTTAAACTATGTTGGCACCTAAAATTAGCTGCTCACAATTTGCAGGACATTCTCCCACCACTCGTAAATAAGACAGGATAAAGTGCTACGCACCTCTGTTCTCATTTTCTCACACAGCAAGAATATAATCCACAGCAGAATTCCAAGCCATACGGGGCATTTGAAGGTGTTATATTTGTGCCTTTCTAAAAGGACAGTGCTTAATGTATGGCTCGGTTCATACATTGCTCCTTGTCCAAGAAGCAGCAGTTGCACCTTGAGCCATGTTCTTCCAAATTCTGCTTTCAGAATTTCTTTTAACCTGCTGCATGACCTCAAATGAACTGTTCAACTAAATCATAATGCTCACTCACCTGTCAGGAGTTTTGTGGGGAATATTCAGCACTAAACCAGCATTATGATGGCTGATTAAGTTTTCAACCCACAACAAAAATAAAGAATAATGCGGTTATAAAACATCCTTACCAAGCTGTGCATCATCATCCACCTGAATGCTTTCATCTTCCCAGAACGGTAGCATAAGTAAAACGTAGAGAGTTGCAATCCTGCTCATCCTTCAAGCCACCTTAGCTCTGCCATGGCCAGCCAGCTCTCTCCCCTGCCTTGCCAAGAGACGAGCACCTGGATCCACTCTAGCTGCTTTACTGGGTAACAGAACCAACGTCTTGCACCAGTATCTTCACTGCAAAGTGCCAGGAGCAGTGCCAAGCCCTCCACATGAGGGTTTCTGGGGACAGAAACCCTCTCGGAGCCCAGAGCAGGTCTGCCACAAAGGCACCTTCTTACCATAAGCTGAAAAAAAGTAGAGGAGCAACAGGACATGAAGGACAAGTGTTAGGGATGGTCCAAGATTTTCTTAGGGCACTGCGACAACCAAAACTACCCCTAATGCTATCAGCTGAACTGTTCACCCCACTGGACGTGCCACTTGCCAAGAAGCAAGAGAAGAACATGAAGGTTGAGTGACTCAGAATGATCAAAGGGAGGAAACACCCAAGTTAACACCGATTTGCGTCTCTTCTTTTTGCCTGAGCTGCCTCAAGTGAAGGGATAAAGATGTCAACCCTGCTTAAAATCTCCCCCAAGCAAAGAATAGTGGGTGTTTAATTCACCTTGTTACACTCTTCTGGGTTCACTCACCATTCCCAACCAGTGGCTTTCCTGAATTTATAGTAATTAAAAAAAGAAGACATTTAGATAATTGCTAAAAATCATGTAAGGGTAAAGAATAAAATTAAGGCAAGCACATACACAGTTTTTTGGCTCAGCGTGATCTCTCCCAGCGGCACTCGGCCTGCAGAAGCCAAAATAAAAAGCCGGTACAAGCAGCAGGGTAAGGGGAATCATTCTCACCCGCTCGTCAATGACTTCAAAGCTGCCCCCTGCCTCAAAGCTGCTCGGTCGTCCACAGGACGTGCTGGTGGCTCTCAGGACTGCTCCTTACGGGAAGGTTTCCATTCTCACAGCTGGCCAGTCTTAGCAAAAGTCACTGTTGGAGTGGATCACAGGCAATCACTCTGATTTGGCACTCTTAACTTTATGAGCCTCACTGAAATTATATCGAACATAAATTTGGCCCAGCAGAGATGGTGAGGTTCATCCAGCTAGATGGTCTGAAACACAGGAATTTCATTTCACTGTTCATTACCCAACTACTGATGCCTGCTTGATGCATCCTGCTCACAGGCTCAGGCTAAACTGATTGCCAGACTTGGGGCCACGAAGGAGTCCTGTCCCCTGCTTTTTGCCGCCTTCTGCAGTTTGAGGATAAGATGCAATTCTTAAGATTGGCTGGGCACTTTCATCCAGCTTCTCCCCCGACGATACAAGGCTGCGAGACGTGACGCTGTTGATTTTTCCATCTGTGGTATATTACTAACGAAAGAACAAAACCCATCAACATCTATCAAGGCCATAAGTTTGCTGCAAGGATGGGAAGGAGTTCTGCAGGTCCGTGTGCTTTGGGGTAGGACAGGCGAGCAGTCTCCGAATGCTTTTGGGCTAAACATGGTTCCCAGAGACTTATCAGCTGAGAAGGTCTCTTCCAGACCCGTGTTCCAGTTCAAGTTCAGTGCTAATTCAGCATCTGCCGAAAGGGACATTTAGGGTCAGATTCATGCCATCTAATCGTTAGGCACTTAATTAAAGCATCTACATTAGAAGCCTAATCTCTCTAGGCTCTCTTTACAACCAGTGGATAAGGACCGAAGCTCCTGAACTGCCTTCTGACGGTCCCTATCTCTGTTCCTACACACCCATCAGCTGTATCACGATGCTAGTTGCTGTAAATTGTCAGGAGAAAGTGTCACATAAAGGCAACACCAGAGCTCAGCAAAGGCTAAATGCCACAGCGTATCTGACTCCAATCTGGGCGGGAAAGGCTACCCTGCCCTAAGGACGGACCCCTGCCCACCTCAGCACAGCCTTGGGATGAAATCCTGACTGCATGGAAACACCCACTGGCTTCAGCAGAGCTAGGATTCCCCTCTCCGCCTGGCTTGCCAGATACTACGGCCCCGAGGGCACGCTGTTGTGCCCATCGTTTAAGGGAGTCAAGCAGGGAACAAATTTTGTCCCTGGCTGCAGAGTTCACTAATGAAGTCTACAGTTATTTTGGTTCTGGGAGGAACACTCCATTGTATTTGAGGATTTATTGTGAAATCAAAGCCTATCAAGGGACGCAAAACTTGGGATGGGTGGGGTGCCTGTTCATGTCCTTATAAAGGATGTAAATCTATAAAAACACTCTTGGCATCACGAGTTCGGAAAGACCCAGTGCTTAGACACAGAGCTTGCCAGCAAAAGCACACATTCTCTTCTGGTAAAATAAATGCCCCCCTGGAGCCTGATCTTGGCAGGAGGCAAAAAGCCAGTTCTGCAGCTTACCAAAGAGTGTGCAACCCAGGGCACCCAGGGGGGCTACCAGGACGGACATTAAACCCCATTTATCAATGCATAGGATTCCCATTTCAGAACAGGTGAACAGTAAGGAAGTCCACACTTCTAAGGACATACATGCTACAAGAAGCCTTCCCAAAGCAGAGTACCACAGGTGTTGAGCTCTTCGCAAAAAATAGGCCTTGGTTTTGGAAGCAGAGCACTTGACAGTCTTCTCCCTCCTTTTGCCCCGTTTCTGCTGTCGTGAGAAGTCTGGCCTTTCACCCCAACCCAGGGCACAGCGAGTTGGGAGGCTTTCAGGCCAGCTAGGACCACTCTAATTATCTAACCTGACTTCTTGCCCAACACAGGCTGGAGGATTTTGCCTAAATAATGCACAAGATCCTGCAACAAGGGCTTCTGCGACCAGCTTCTGTATTCTGCCTCCTGCCAGGTTACAACCAGCTCTGAATGTGGCAAAGAGGCACAAGTGCATGCACGGACCGGGCCCTGGACTAGAGCTCTGGGGAGCCTGCCCTAACACCCAGCCCTGCTGCAGACCCCCTGCGAGACCCCAGGCACACTGCACTGGCTGTAGCTACAACCCCTCCAAAGAGCGGTCAAGAAAGGGCTGCAAGCACAGCTTGTTCCCTGAGGCAGCGTGAGCTGTGCAGACCGGTCCAAGGGCACAATCTGCACCAGGCGTGCTTGTGCAGGCAGGTGCCCCAGGATCCCTGGGGCTCAGCACCCAGGTTACTGGTCCATGCAGAAAATCAGACCTCGAGGGCAATGCAGACAAAGCTGAAGGCGATCACTCTACGCCTCAAGGTTTGTCAAGGTGCAATAAAAAAGTACCTGTTACCTGCAGACCAGCACAGGTCTCCATGTGACAGTGTAATAGCAGGTGATCTTCTGAGACCCTTAACAACTGCAAAATTTGGATACAAATGTGAGTCACCATCACGGCCAGGAGCATTTGTGCCGAGACATTGGCTTGCACAGAACTGCAGGAGGAACGGGCCCTGGGAGGAAACAGGCAACTGCACCCACCTGTGAAATGGATGCTTCCTTGGGTTTTTCCACTTCTTAACTTACTGCATGCTTAATTATCCTGAAGAAAAACTGCAGGGAGGGAGGGTATGTTTAAGGTGGACTTGGGCAGGCTCATTTAAGGACGCCTCCTGATCTAGAGGACTCCTCTGGTGCACATCTCTGACGTATCTGAAGAGCACTCCACCTTTTATGGCATTTGGTCCTCAAAACACCTGCACAGATGTGGCACAAAAGGACGTGCTCAAGGTAATATGGCTTGTGAAAGAAGGGACTAATGTGAGGTCTCTCTACCGCATTAATCACTGGGCTCTGCCATAATTACCAGGAGCTTTTTCTAGTGCATAAGCCAGGCACTGCTGTGTCTATACAGCCGTATCTGAAAGGGTGCAAGGTAAAATTCTCCACAAGATCCCACCTCTCCAAAGACCTCTGGGATCACCTAAAAATCCAGGACTCAGCCCCTCAGTCAAAATAGCTTCAATAGGTCTTCCCTAATATATACCAGCTGCACATCTCACACAGATTCAACAGGCAGCAACAGGTCCCTGAGCTCTGCCAGGCTGGTAGGACCTGGAGGGGTGGGTGGCCTACCAGGACTTGTGTGTATCTCTCATTAGGGATTTGGGATTCCAACAGGAGCCTGCCCACACCTTTCCCATTCAGGTTTTGGAAAAATTCCAGCTCATTACATGGAATCAGTGAATGGTTGAGGTTGGAAGGACCCTTAGGTCATCTGGTTCCTCCTGCAGCCAATCCCAATGCAGAGGATAGAGAAGAGGGGTAGACTTCGGGGACCAAGAGAGAAGTGCAGGTCAACGGGGTCTGCAAGTTCAGCAAGGCAGTGCTCTTGCCTGCCTGTTCCTGTGTGGCACAAATGAATCTCTGCACATGAATCCTTGATTAGCTTTCTAGCCCCTGGGGCTGTAATTGTGAGCCAGCCTTAACGAAGGGCTTGCACCTTTAGAGAGGCAGGGACTTCTCTCAGCTGAAGGGAGTGTTAACCTTGGAATATAATGCAGACACCTTCGAAATTAGCTGTAAACCAACTACTTCACTGCTGATTAAAGAACATGATCTTCCTCCGAAGGTCTGCACAAACTGCTGTAAGTTACAAATCGATGAAAAATAATTTGGGAAATGTTAAATGTGAAACTTTCACTTACATGTTCTTAATTCTTTATTTTTGTTACAGGCACACATCTATGAGGTTGATCTTTCGCATTTGTTTTTTTCATTTGTTTCCTTACTAATAGTTTTTTTAGAAGTTTCACATCACAAGTGTTTAAGAAAAGACAAGTCCCAAACTCCATGAATAGCCTTGTTATAACAATGGCATCATTTTACACAATATTAATAAGGAAATAGTCTGTATTTGTGGCCATCATTGCCTTCAGACAGACCAAACTCACACAAGCTGAGGAAGACGAAATGTTTCAGCAGGTTGCAACCTGCTTGAGGTCTCTAGCGGGGCTTTCACGTGAGCAGAGCCAGTGCAGTGCTCCTGGGCCCCAGCAGTGGTCACCCGCTCCTCTGTCTCTATGGGGGATGATGTGTGCTGCTTCTCAGCACCTGGTGCTTCTCTGCTCCCCTAGCCCCTTGTCCTAAACAACTGCTCTAGCTCTCTCTCCCAGAAACTTGTGTGATGTTAGAAACCCTCTTGATATATGCAGAGGTGACAGTTTTATTAGCTAGTAGTGGAACATTATTAGTTCTGCCTACAAATGCCGCATTTTTTCATACCATTTTATGGTATAGGAACCAACAGCATTACTGTTACAAACCTGCTTAAACCACTTTAAGTTCAGAGCCTTTACTTTCATTATGGCTTTTGCCATATTGTCTTTAAAATACCCTGTTGCTGGTAAAGCAACCACTACGACAGACTACTAAAGCTTTTACAGTTCGGGCCATTTTACCCTAGGGATGCAGCAACAGATGTTTTCAAATAAGTTTTACAAAGCCTCAGTCTGCTGTTGTTGTTGCTGTTTTAAGGAAGTTATTTGAACCAATAATTTTCATCTCTATAGTTTAAATCGTTTCACCCTCAAAAGCATGATGTCATCTGGCAACAGAAGTGCACAGAGATGGGTTTGAAAGCAGCCTTTAGGTGAATAACATTCCCTTGTTTTTTTCCAATCTGATCCCTGCAATACAGCCATGAGTCAGGTAAAAGAAAAGCTGAGGCTGGTTCAATTTCTTTGCCAGGCAAATAGCCCCAAATCATCTTTACTCTAATGCCTCTTTATGCAGTCATTTCACAATGTTCTCCCTTGTGCATTAGACTGGAAATTAATGACCTGCCTGGCAGAGATAGGCCAATCTGTTAGGTCAAGAGGCTCTGTTAAAAAAGTTATTGGGGATTCTCAAATTATTACAATTTTGAGCCCAAAGTGTCCTGACCTCGAAAAAGGGGATAGGTGAAATGAAAACTATGGAGCCTGGCTATGTTTCAAGGAGGTAAGGAAAAAAGGCTTTTCCTGCCAGGGCAGCTCTTGGTCACTTGGCACTCAAGACCTTCAAAAACCACAGAAAGGTTCTCGACTCTGGCATTAACTGTTAGAGCTCTGTGTGTCCCTGATGTTCCAAGTGGGGAAATAACTAACCAGCTGCATAGACTCACCAGTGTCGTTGCCTTTCCACTAAAACAGTGACACTCGCCCTCCCCATGTGCAAGTCCCCTGGACTGGTGAAGTTCCTCCTCTGCTATGCTCATCTTCCTTCAGAGGAAACAGTGAGGGCCAGGACACAGCTCAAATGCCTGCAAGCCCTGCAAGCCTGTTCATTCTGCCTCAAACAAGGAGGGCTGGCAGGGCCGTGTGGATCCCTTTCCTAGAACAAAGGAAACAAACAAAATTACTTCCAGCTTCTCAAATTCTTCTCAAAATAATATGTCAGCTTAGTCTGTACTGCTATCCTGTAAAAAGAGTTTGGAGAAACAAAAGGAATGAGACAAATTCCCGTGCTTGCACTGGGGCTGTTCCCTGTACCGGAATGTACATGGGAAAGAGCTTGCGATGCTATTTTAAGCCCTAGGTGTATTTCAAGGGGATCTCAGCTGAGGAGGCCAGGGAAGAGTCCAGGCTGTGCTGAGTCAGAGGGGAATCCCATGAACCAGCCTCATGACAAGGATATAAGACCCTTTTTCATCCTTCACATGAACTAAAATTAGAGTTGAAAGAAAGAATCTTGTGGCAGAAAAATCGCCCGCAACAAAGGGACCTCAGGAACAGAAGCATGAGGTTAATTTGACGCTGCACTGATATAACTAAAGCCAGAACTTTACCCCTAGCATTCCTGTGGCAACCGCACAGTGATTATGCTAGTCCCTGGTTTCATCAGAGAATGATTGCAGCTGGCAGTGGGGCTCAAGTGATGTGTTCACTGCAGGATGAACTTCTGAGGTTATATACACAGCGCTGGCAGTCACTCCTCTGATCATTTTGAGACTAACTTTACGGATAGTCATCCCACAGCTCAAACAAAGTGTTATGAGGTACAGAAGAACATTTAAAGCAGCATTGTTGTGATCAGCAAGGCTTTCACATTCCAAAAAGATTACTGAAACATTCTGCCTGGTCAGTAAAGCTACTGGCCGTCTGCCTTTTCATCAGCAGCAGCTGGTCTTCAAAAGGAGATGTAAGGATCCCTGCTAAGAGCGAAGCCACACAAACAGCAGGCAGAGAGCCCAACCCTTTCTGGAGAGGGGTTCCCACAACCCCGGTCCGTGGAGCCATGGCAGCACCAGGTTTCGGTGACCTGGTGTTGGACTCAGATCTGTGAGCTCAAGACCAAACCCATTCTCCCTTCTCAGTCTTAAGGCCCGAAATGGTGTTTACTGCACGGCCCCCCACCGGGCTTGGCTGGCTGCTGGTGCAGCTTGTGCCAGCGTCTGCTCAGCTCTTTCCCACACTCAGAATCTCATTTCTGCTGTTCCACAGGCTACAGCATAACTAGGCTTTAGGGGAGACGTGTCAGTGCCTGCAAGCTCAGTCTCATCTGCTGCCATGAGCTCAGTACAGCCTCTCCTCCAAAGCCAGCGCTGGGAGGTCATCGCTTGCCTTGGGTTCAAATGCCAGAAATACCCAGCTCAGCAGAGTTTTCTGGCTCAAAAGCTGCCACTTCCATAGGAACCTCTGGGGAGGGGAAGGGATAGGCTTTGCTTAATTGTTTTGTTTTTAAAGTAGCACTCTCTCATCCTATTTTTGTCCCAGGGTTGTTTTACTTGGACAGCTCTAAAGCTCTTTGCAGCTCATTCAAAAGGAGGGAGAGAGAGCAGACCCTTCGGTTTTACCCCTTCCCTACAGAGGGTTTGCTGCTCTTCCAAGTCTTCCCACCTAGTGACTTACCAGACAAAAGGGAGAGCCCTTGATCTGTGCCAATGACTCCAAACTGACGTGGGGCACAGCAGGGTTGGGAAGGAGACAGAGTGAAACGGTTTTCTGTCTTCTCCCCTTGAGTTGCCTCCTGAAGTCATTGTGCCCTGTGAATACTGTTGAGGAAGGTGACTGGCATGGCAGGGAGGCAGAGGTATAGGACGTGCATACAGCGTGCTTGGCAAGAGGTGGCTGACTTGTAGCTGGAAGACAGAACAGAGCAGCTCAGAAAAAGGCACCTTAAAATAATCTTGTCACTCAAATCTCTCAGGTGAGGCCATGAAATGAGCTTGGGGAATGGCAATTCCCATCTTCTTTCAAGGTTTATTGTTTTATTTGGTTGTGGTTGAGTTCTTTCCTGAGTGCAGGTGTTCCTGTTTGCACATTCAGCAACACCTCCCATCAATTCATGGCACAGTGAAGCTACAGGGGAACAGCAGGTCTGGTCCCGATCTCTTCAGTGCTGCCATCACCTCAGCCTCTGCACTAGTCAAGTCTCTCCTACACACAAGATCAGAACCAGGTCCTTTCTATTTCCAGAGAGAGAGACACACGTCTGCACTGGGGCTCCTGGGCAGATGATTCCATGTGCAGCTTTTAAAGACAGAAGCTCCTAATTCTGGAGTGTCTGGGGTTGTTCTGCCCCAGGTGAGAGCTCAACAGGCAGCGTGAACCTCTGGATTTTGGAGGGCATCAGCAGAGCCATAGCAGGAACAGTCAGCAATCATCAATCCCCATGTTTCTTCTCTATCGGACTCTCAGATGTCAAGAGGGACCAGGTACAAGGGAAGGTCTATTTTCATGTTGTAGATGCTGTAAAATTAAACTGGAGGGAACATGCTTGTGTCAGGCAGGCTGATGAGCTCCTCTGTAGTAACATCTCTTCACAGGTGTCATGTGCTTGCCCTTTTCTTAGGGAAAAAAGGTGTAGAAGGCATTGAACCACCACAGACCTTGCACCACAGCAATCTGCTTGGTGGCTGCTGGAAAACAGAGCATCTTCAGTGCTGGGGGCAGGAGCAGGACCAGCTGCAAATCCTACCCCTGCTTTGTGGATAGGCAGCATACCTGTCTCATAACACGTCCTAGGGCCAGCAGCTAGCATGGCTACAGCCCATGCTGGCTCTGGTGAGCCAGGCTTTAGTGGGAAAGCTGATATTCTCCTAGCAGGATTTGGGCTTTCACCAGGGCATGGGAGGGCGAAAGCATTTCTCCTGTCCCTTCCTTTCCTGTGCAGAATGGAGAAGCAGCCAGGATCTGACCCTGCTATTCCAGTCCCAGATAAGTGAAATAGTCATAAAAGCATATGTATGAGATACGAGCGAATGTGAGGGAGGGTAGGGGCTCTACGGCGGTTGTATTATCCTTCCACATCCTTTACAGGAAGATATTCACTCCATAAATATCATGGGTTATGGCTGGGCCTGGAGTTCATGCTGAGTTTAATGGACTGTGCTAAGCAAGCAGTGCGTGTGTGAATGTGTATGTGTATTTCTTCCCTCTTGCTGGAGGGAAGCTGGTCTGGGTTCTCCCTACCTGACTGACAGCTCCAGAGTCAGGGAGCTCTGCGGCTCTCCTTAGGCTAAACTGGCATTTCAGAATAGTGCTGGTGTATTTAAGGAGGGGAAGGAAGGCAAAACCATCCATTACCAGTGAATATGGAGTTTCTTCATGAGAGCTACGGGAACCTGAGATCTGGAGAGAGCTAGAAAATGTTGATTAGAGGCAGGGCCTCGGAGGACCCACACCAGTTTACACCAGTTGAGCATCTGACCTCAATTCCCTTTGGGCTTTTGGCACTCAGACTGCTAGGGTGCTTTTGGAAATAATTCTAAGCATCTGCAGTTGTAGACCCCTAACTACCTTCAGTTCAGCACTGGATCTCAATTTCTTCTGGCAGTTGGGGTTGTTTTGATCAACTTTTGGCCTGCCTGAGGGCTCAGAACCAGTAGAGAAGCTGCTGTCAGCATCCCCAAAGCTCAACCCCCTCCTCTGTTAGAGCATCCTGCTCCTCCACGTTCCCATTGCATATACCTGGAACTGCTGTGACCGTGGCAGGATGAACCCCCAGTTATACGGCCGCAGGAACTGTCCCTCCGCAGTCCCCTATGGCATTAATCAACATAGTCCCTCCAAGGGCTCCTTCTTTGTTTACAAACTAAAGAAACCCAAATTCTTGTGTTACTGAGAATTTCCACTCAGCTGTGGGTCACATTTTAAGATTCCTCTGTTTTTCTTTCCAAGTAACAAATGTTTGTTTTGCTGAAGAAAAAGGGAGTGATCCTGTTCCACTCGAATGGGTGTAAATCAGGAGTAATTCCACTGAATCCAAGGGGCCAGGAGCAGGGAAAACCCAGCATGAGAAGTGTATCCTTCCCATTTCTATGAGCATATGAAGGCCAGATTTCTTAATTCCTTTACCCCCCACTGCTTTTGTTCTCTTCCCACCCTTGCCCTGTCTCCCTGTTAGAAAGAATGTCATGACTGGGATGTCAAAGAGCAGTTATCACTAGATGTTTGGTTGGGTTTTTTTTTAATAAATATATGATGTTCTCCAGATGCTAAGGAACCAAGTAGGCTTCAAATGATCGCCTCTGCTCCCATTTACACAGCTATAAATCCTGAGTCACTCCACTTACTTCAGCAGACTAATGCCAGATGCAAGCAGAGGAACTAAGATCAGCATCCAACCCTGAGCTACTAAAAGCAAACTGACCAACTGCATTTCTTAAAGAAAGACTTTTACAATGATTAATGACAGACAGACAAACAAAAGAGGGGCCTTGGGACACATTTCTTTAAGTCACAGCAATTTTCACTTAAGCAGCTGGGACATTTTTTAAAGCCCAAAACAAGAGAGAGAAAACTATTTACTGGCTCAACTGACCTAGGGGGGGTTTTTTTGTCTTTTTAAGAAGATACAGACTTACGGGGAACATGAATGAAAAGGTCCTGTTCACAACTTTGCCTTCACATTGCCTGAACTAAAAGTCATTTGGGTTTAAGTCAACATGAGTCAGGCATCAGGTGAAAAGAATGGTTCCCACAGCCCCAGATCAGGAATCTGTGCCCTTTAATACAACTGCTTCTGCTCTCAGTGGTGCCAGGAGTCCAGGCAGAGTCAAAGGAGCTTTTCTAGATTTATGCAGCTTCTGCAGAAACCAGAATCAAGTGTAGTTTTGAGATCCACCCGATAACACAGCTTTTGCTCTCATGGTTGTGTGCAATTAGTTGCAACTGCATTTTAGTTCAGTTTCGGTGGGCCAGTTGTAACCCCGGTTAGAGTTTGGGGTCTGAGGAGCACTGGATGGGAAAAAGTCTTGCAGGAAAGGCCTTGTGATCCTCCCAAAGGATGGCTGAGAAGCAGAGATTTCCACGTAAAATGTCCATCTTTGCACACTCATCCAGCTTCTCACAACTGCAAGATACACTGCAAGATCACTTGCACACTTTCTCTGACTAATTTAGGTTTGACATACAGTTAAGTCTCTGTTTATGTCACTTCTGAAGTGAATCGTGGACATTTGTGTTGCATTGATACAAATTTACAGACAAAGTTATCTGATTCTTCAAATGGTTCCCAGATCCTGTTTACAAATTCTTTTACACTTTAGATCAGATGTGTCAGCATGAGCCCGGACACCTTTCATTGTTCCGGTAGCGCAAAGCAGCTGTAAGCCCAGTTTAGTCAGCCAGTTAAAGTGGATTTACTGGTGCTTTGGACTTGAAGCTGCTCAGACAGCCAGAGGATATCAGTGAATACTGTCTGCATGTGGCACATTTCAGATGGATCCTTACAAAAAATGCATACTTTCCTAAGAGAGATGTTTGTGACACTTTATGCTCTCTTCCTTCCGTGAACATAGTGCATTTTATTGAAAACAGCTGGATTTGCACCAGTGTCAAAGAGATTATGGTCTGGGCTGGTCTTGTTCTGACAGTTACAGGTGTCAAAGATGGTCAGTAGAGGACTTTTTCCTTTGAAGGTACAAAATGGATGTGGCAAGAAAACAGCGTTTTAGACACACGTACAACCTCTTATATCGGAGTGTCTGGGCATGTTAAAATCTTTTTCACATGGCTTAGTGTTTACTGGTGTCAGAGGTGGATAGCCTCAGAGCAGCTGTTTGGCTCATTAGCTCTCAGACATGGAGAATGTTTGTCCTGGGAACAGTATTTATAACCTTCCTAGGCAAACGAGAGCCAAGATATTTCAAAACACGGTTTGTACTGGAGTGGTATCTCTCCTCCCAAATACCCCACTGCAAAAGTTTCTAACTAGTCACTGGGATTACCGAGACAGCAGGGAATCCAGCGGAAAAAGTGTATTCTAGATTTTGTAGGCCAATCCCGCTTTTGGTTAGGGTAAAGAAAGAATACCTTTCTTGAACTGACAGATCTGCAGTGTTACCTGGCCAAAGCAAGTTAAGAAAGAATCAGTTCCCATTCCTCTTTTACGAGAAGAAAGTCTGTGCAGCGGGAGAGTTAGAACGGACCGTTTGCTAATGCACTCTTTTATGAAAAGAGTTTAGAAGAAGGCGCAGGTGAGGCTTTCTAAAGTGTTTAAGTGCTGCAGGAGCCTATTTGCACCACTAAAGTAATTCAGATCTCATCAATAAAAACTTATGTGACAAGACAGAGAAGAAAAGGATTTTCTGCAGAATCAGTCACTTCCCTGTATTTCCCTTGCCTTCTTTAAGATTCAGGTATTTAAAACCTTATGGCCCAAAGGAGAACTAATTTCAAATACACTGATAAGTATCTATTTGGAGATCTTCTGGCAAGTTTTACAGTATCACAGGGTTTCTTAAGAAGCTTTTCCAGTGCCTGACAGCATGTATTTTGCTTCCCTGCAGAAAAGCAGCAGCTATTTGACATTCCACTCCTCAAGGTGCCTAGTTCCTGCTGCACTAACACCACGTCTCTGAATGATAGATTTCTGTGACCAGCACTATCCAAATAAAGGGAGCCACCAGGCTTTCCCAGAAACATGAAATGGCCACACCCAAGAATCTCAAAGGCAAGCAAATATCCTCCTTTTTAGAGATGAGAGATAAACAACTATTCAGCGGAAGCTGTGAAGACAAGATTTGACCCACATCCCTACATTTTCACCAGCAGCTGGTGATCTAGGGTATTTTCCAATCTTGTGATATATGATTTTTTTAATGCAAGGTAACTATCTTGTGAAGAATCAACCTCAATTTAAAACCACTCTTTTAGAAACTGAATCTCAAGTCTTTTATATCCTACTCCTTCCTTTATTCTAGACCGTTAGGGACACGCTGCCACTCTGAGCAGATAGAGACTCCAAATGTCCTTTCACATATGCTGATACAAATGAGAAGACTCAGAAGACAACATAGCTATGCTACGGTGAAACAGGTACAGTCATTTTCATGAGGTAATTCCCGCTGAATATTCCTAGCTTGTCTTCCAATCACACAAAACGGTCCGGTCACTTCACCTTGGCCTCACACACTCTCCTTTCGGTGCTTCTTGACATGTTAACTACATATGTGACTTTTTAACTCAATTATAACTC
>NW_008824591.1:2524889-2535678 GCF_000699105.1 Pygoscelis adeliae
CTGCAACTACTTCATTAGGAGGGATGTGAGTTGCAGGGAGTCTGAGACTGGAAGGCATGATAAATAATAAGGTGGACGGAGTATAAGTTCCAACGAGGGATGCTGGAAAAGCCTCAAGAAGGAATAAAAGATGAAGCAGAAGAGAAAAGTCTGTTTTGAGAAAGTGCTGGTGCCAGCTTGTTGTCTTTCTGGAGCCCATATGTGGATCTGTATATTTTTACATCAGCACCTGTCCAAGATGCATCCCTCCTTGTAGATGCCCCCTCCGTAGGAAATTTCCATGGACACACTAATTCACAGCTGCATGCAAAATGCTTTGCTGTGTCCCTGGGAAGCCCCTAACCCATAAAACATGATTTCAGAGCATGGCTAGAAAATCTTGTCACTTCCCAGGCTGGTGTGTAGTGTTCAGGTGTTAACAGGAATGATATGGTTACTTTGCATAGTCCCGCTGAGAACTACATCTCAGGCTTTTGTAGATTTAGGCTTTGCTTCGCATTTTCATTTTTACCGTAGGACAATCAATTAGCTGCTTTGGATATGGAGAAATCTGAAAGTGGTTTCCATGTTTACAGTGGGAGGAAACAACAGCGTGCCCTTAGGTCCAAGTGTCTCTCAGTTATTCCCACCTCCTGCATCGATTTAACTTCTGCAAAAGGAAGGAAGCCCATCAATCCCAGGGAACATGTATTTCTCTCCTATCTGCATGCCATGAGACTCGACAGCAGCGTGCAGAATGGAGCAGGAAGGGGGCACCTTACACAGCACGGCCAAAGCACCGTGGCCTGACCTGACTCCTCCTTTTACTACTTTAATCCCGAGTCCCCTGCCTCCTGTCATACTCACACTGGAACCACACTCAGTTCTTCAGTCCTCCACTCCTCTAACCCAAGCCACCTCACGCAGCCATCGCTGTGCCTGAAATATGAATCACCGAGTAACAGAGCCAAAAAGTTGAACTTGCGATGCAGCAAGAAGGGAGAAAAGCGTTTCATGTGAGAGGGGCCAAGCCTGCTCCAGTGTCATCTCTGACCATACCCAGCCAGCCTCTTTCTCTCTTTGCTTCATTTCTCTTTTTCACTGGTGGCAAAAAAAAAAATCTGTCTTGTAACAAGCTGACCTTTCAGCTGAACTTCTCAGCCCTTCCTCATGTTTTGAATCATATGTAAATAATTATACTAATATTGAGCATTTACCTATTCTGAACATAGTGCCTTCCAGCCACAAAGCACCTTGCAAAGTTTAAAAGCTTGGCCACAAATCCCCAGGGAAGCAGCTTTCTATCCCTGACTTCAATGTGCAACAGGAGGAACTATAGTACAGAGGAGAGAGGCAACTTGCTTGAGGCCACACAGCAAGCCTACAGCCGAGCCAAGAGCAAAAGGCAGCTCTGCTCACTCCCCGCTCTGAGCTTGAACCAGCCGGTGCTTTTTCATCAGCACTGACAAGACAGATATTCTAGTGATTTCAGTGAACAAAGAGGGCCCTCTCTGAGCTGCTGTATGCTGCCATGTGTTTCCCTGCTGTCAATGATTATCCATGGGATTCCCAACAAGGACCTACAGTCACTGGCAACATCTGCTGCAGGGTTTCTCAAGGGGCTGAGGACGGGCTGGTTTTAGCCTTTTGTTTATTTGGACAAGTTCATTGCTTGCCAGAATTGCTCCCCCCACTGCACACACATACACACCCCCCCCACGCTCTTTCGAGCCAGAGAGCAGGGGACCTTCCATCCCACACTGCCTGCTTTGTAAGGCCTGGCTCTACAGGAGGCCATTCCTCCCTTCTCCCTGGAGCCAGCTGCTAAAAGCAATGCTGAGATCAGACAAAAGATTTCACCCATCAGTTAGGCTGGGGAACACAGGGATTGCTGTCCCGAGTCAGACCGTTGGCCTGATAAACCCAGCATCCCACTTCTGGCAGTAACCACCCACCCTCGATGAGTTAGAGGAATGCGATTTCCCCTTCCACAGATGCATCTAGCCAGCCATGCAAGGCCTGCTGCGGCGCACGGATAAAGGTTTCCTTTCCATACAGCCAACAAAACAGGAAAGACTGAGCTCCTGCTGTCCAGTTGCATCCCAAAAGTCCCAAATACTGGTTTCAGATAGAGCCAAGGTGATGTGCTCAGAGTTGAATCAGCTCTTGAGCTTCCACATGGGCCATAGAGGGCAAAAGACCTAAATTTAAAGATGTTGCAGGATGTTGGAAAAGCCCCAGATCTAGGATCTGCTCAAGAGCTGGATGTTCAATACAGGCATCACAGAGGATCTGTTCTGTACTGAATGGTGTGGACACTATTATCACTTAAAGGCACTTATAGGCAGGATGCTTGTAAGTGTGCTGGACTGCCAGCCCTGTTTATCAGTCCATCACAGGATGCAGTTCTCCTTTCACACACAGCAGTGTAGGACAAGGCTCAGACAGAAATCAATGAGAGCGCACAAGACTGAGTCTGGCTAAAGGAGATGATTCATATAGGAGAAGTGACCATCGCCCTGTCTGCCTTCCTCCTGCATGTTTTTACTCTGCTCCAAAGCTCTCTCTGGTGCACTTAGCTCTTCACTTCACTGCTACAGTTACCAGCAAAGAAATGAGTTAAATGGCAAAGGAGAAAACATAGCTCTGTGAGATTTTGTTTCCTCTGACAAATAAAGAAAACTCAAAGGGTCAGTTCATGGGTCTTCAGGGAAGTCAAGAGCCCTGTTTCCCTCTCATCTGTTCGCCAATTTAAAGTGGATCCATGCACATTCACAACTAAACCCTTCTAATTCAGAGGTTTAGTTCATTTGCTCCTAGAACAGCCTATTTTGGAGATCTGGGGATGTCTTGAGGTGCTGAAAATGAATTCCAAACATCTCCAACTCATTGAACAAACACATGCAGTATTTATGCAGTAATGCATGATTAGGGAGCAATGCTTTGTCCAGCACTCAATATGAGAAGGCTGGCTGCATTTAGATATATTCCAGGAGTATTTTGCAGCTCTAAGCCTTATCACATTGGGTGGGACCTTAGCTGATATCAACAGCTAACTGGGGCTTAGCAACCAACAGATGGATACAAAATCTGACCTCTAAGGAACACTCACATGCTGCAGGCTTTGGTGCTGCCAGTTCATTACCAACAGACTTCCCAGCCACTCTTAGCGACTTCTGCAGCGATGCTGCAAGGTCAGGGCACGCTCCAGGGTTGTCAAGTTGACACAGCAGTTAAGAGTGAAACGAAGGTCAGCAGAGACGTCAGGAGAAAGGAAGCCTTGTTACGGGTTGAGTTTGGTCCCAGGAGGGAGCTGCAGTTGCTCTCCCAGGCATTATGAAGTCAACAAAAAGAGAGATTCAGCCTGATCATAAGAAAAGAATGCCTCTGATCTCCCCCTCCTCGGCAGCGATACACCACCCCACACGACAGAGAGGAAGGATGAGTAAAGCAAGCTCACAGCCCAGGCACCCAGTAAAGGGAATTGGTGGGTCCAGACCGAGAGAGCAACCCCAGGTTTGTTCACATTGTTCAGGGTTATGGGTTCTCGCTCTGACTCTGCGCTGGAAACAACGCTAGCTTGTATTCAGGGTGGCCATTCAGAGCTCATGTTCTGCTGCGGCTATTGTTCTGCGTGACAAACACAAAGCCTACGGTAAGTGAAATTACATGTTGGGCTTATTTTTAAAAGCATTAACATTTAGGGAAAACTAGAAACTCGTACCACTTTGGGCTAAATCTGAACAACAGAGAAAATAAATCAGAACAGGCTTCACGCACATACTTTTCTATGAAGAACGTTGTTTACAATGTGTATTACACTGCAGAATAAATCTGGGATAAACAAAGTTGAACTCTTACTCTTCTCTGTCCTTCTTCCTGTGAAAAAGTCTTTTCAAGAGAGAGCCAGCCCACCATCTACTCACCCCATAAGCCCTATTTAACTCCTTGTGAATATCAGCGCAGACATTGTGGAGGACAGTCTTCTCCCTAGCTGTGCTAGTGTTTCTAAACACTCCTTCCCTTGCTTCGCTAGACAAAATACACCTTTCTCCAAAGACAGCAGAGCAGCTTGCCTATATGCCAGCTACAGATCTCTTCTGGCAGGTGCCAAGCACCAGCAACTCCAGCAGAAAGCAGGAGAAGATGAAATCATTAGTTTGCAGGAAGTGCTTAGCACATTTGAAAACCACGACTTCTCTTCCCTGTTATCTGAATGCTTGTACCCTGGAGATTTTATGAGGACACCTTTATGAGTTCCCCAGAAACCACCAAAACATTGTCACCTGTTGGACCATTAGTCAGATCCATCCAATACTCTGTCTAGGATAACGACCCAGTTCCTTTCCTACATTAGCACACATCGTCGTGTTATACAAAGATGTGCGCTTTAAAGAATGAGAAGTAATGCACTAGTTTTTGAACATGCAGGACTTTAAAAAGTCACGCTCCTTCTGAAATGTAGTGAACCTAGCACTTTCCAATCTCCATGTGACCTTTTTTTTTCCTGCAAACCCAGAGCCAGTCTGTGAGCTTGTTGACCATGGCAGAGCTTTTACGGCTAACGAATAGCAGAGCTTTCTACACAGTGACCAAACACTGAAGACACAAACTGTCTCCTTGGACACAAACACCCAACCACACACATATGTCTTGCTCACTCCTGCAGCCAAGACTCACTTTGAGGTCCTCATGACTCAAGGCAGGGCAAAAGAGAGCTTCTCTCGGTCCGGGCTTTGCCTCTCGTTGAACAAGCATTCGTTTCAGTAGAAGCACTGGCTTAAGCAGCTCCCATATTTCCGCCACTCGTCACCCTCTCACTGTCTCTACGACTTGTTTCTGCAGCTGAAATATGGATTAGGGAACTGACCTGAAATAAAAATAACCTAACAGAAAGGAAAACAAAAAAGGGGGGATTTCATTCTTTTTTCTTTTTAAACTGAGATAATTCCCTAGCTGGGCCATCACACAGCCAAGCAAAAGGTACAACAGGATGAGAGAGGGGCACAGTGCAGGCGCAGGAACGATCAGCCATAGCAAGGAGAAAGTGACGGCGTTCTGGAAGTGCGCTGCTGCTCAAAAGAAATACTTGTGAAACAAAATCCTTCACTGTGCTAAGCCTGCCCCAGTTTGGAGCTATTTGTTTTGCACCGGAGACTTGAGAGCCTGTCCACTTCTGACTGAGAGCCTTCCATAAAGCGAAATCCCCGCTTGGCTGCCCGTTAGCTCGAACGGATGATTGTACTGCAATACCGCCACGTTCTTGGGTCCGTCTCCGACTACTTTGAATAAAAACAACCAGAATGTCTCACATGAAGAAATAACTCTGTTGACAGAAGAAAAAAAACATAAACCTGTTAATGTAACTACTGCTATTAATAATCTTTAAACACCCAGGCTGAAACTTGGGTAAGGCCCACAGGAAGGCGAGAGGCAAGCTCCAGGTCCTTGTGGTTCACGAGAATTTCCTGTCCTGTCAGCGCGCGTTTCCTCTGCTTCGGGGAGGGATGGCGTCCAAGGCAAACAGCATTCCTTTTATTCACCAACCACGGCATCGTCCGAAGGAAGGGGTGGCCGAGTAGCTCTAACGCTGACAGATGGTGATTCAGAAATTGAACCGCTGGGACACCCAAGCCAAATCAGATATGGGGCCTCGGGGATACTGGCGGTAACTCCAGTAAGGATGTGCAGCTATTAGTCAAATTAATTCTGACTGCTGCTTTCCTAAGGAAGCTGTATCCAGCAGGGCGAGGAGCATTTCTGCACCCCCCAGAGACCACCAACCGCACGTACCAACTACGCTGATCGTTCCCCACCTGCCTCTTCGCAGCTGCCTCTAGGAGTGCTGCAAGGGAGCCGCAGCATTCAGAGCACGGAAGCCTGCGGGGATTACACGTTACTGCTGGGGAGCAGGGGGGAGCCTGTGAAATTGGCCAAGCTAAATGGCAGGATCCCAGCGGGAGGGAGTCCCGTGATCCCTCTGTTTTCATAGTCCAGTGAGAAAACACTCCCCATCATGTTCTTTTCCATCAGCAGACAAACTTCTGGAAATCAGACCCTTTTCAGTTAGATGCCCACACGTGGATTTAGGAATCTGGGCAATCAGGTTTGTAAATGTCTAGGGCAGGATTTTTCAAAAGCATTTGAAGCACGTGCTTGTGAAAATCTGTCCTCTAGCAGTAAAGACCTCAAGGTGCTGTGGAAATGTTCTTTAATTAGTGCATGCAATTTGTGAGGTTGAGTTATTTCCCTAGCCCCATTTTATAGATGGGAAAGCCAAGGTACAAATGAGGCAGCATGTTTCCCAAGGCTACATAGCGTGCTAGTGCCCGAGCCAGAAACAGACCCTACCACTTCTGACTCCCAGTTTCTTGCTCTAATTACCAGAAAATTCCTCTCCTCTGTGGCACGGCCAACTGGTTCCAATAATAAATCCAAGCTGTTGCAAAGATCAAGTCCATTTTTTCACTGCTTAACCCAAAAAAACATTTAATTTTCAAAACACAGGTTTGGCTTTTCACCAGAGAAAGGATTTGTTTTTCATTATTCATCTGTTTTTTGTTTTTTTTTTCTCTCTCTTTTTAAAAGCCAAACATTCAATCACTCTGTTCAATATAGAGTTCCTAGGCTAGGAGCACTGCAACTATCGTTACCCTATAAATCTTCATTATTCTTACTATAAATACACTTCTGTATTTTTCATTTTGTTATTTTTATGACTAAATATGGCACCTTTAGCAAACCTCAAAATGCTTTCCAAAATTAAGAACTTCGAATCAAACCCTGTAGTCCTTATTTCTGAGAAGCAATACTTTTTAAAAAAAAGTAACATTCCTTGGTATATGTCCAAAGCAATAACCTTAACCTATGACTTTTCAACACTACTTTAATTATGCCAGTCTACGGTGGTAAAGATAACACTGCCTTACTTAGACACAGTCAGATTGTTATAATGGTACCTTATATTACCTACTCCTGTATGGGAATAAGCCAAATCAGGATAAAATATATATCTTTTTAAACTGTGCCCACTCTAGGCATGTCAGAACAAAACATTTGTGAAGAAGCTTTAATGTTAACAGTGACCTCTCCTAGCACGTACAGTAATCACTGCTGGGCTAAAAAGAAGATACAGGCACAAAAGAATGACATTTGTCCTCTTTTAAAAGTAGCAGGATATTATTTCTAGCTTTGCTTTTTTATTTATTTGTTTTCCTAACCCAGAAATTCAGATTCTGTGGAGGCTGGAAGATTCTCAGATGACTAGAAAGTAAGTGAAAATAGTTTTATCACGGAGTTTGAGTGCAAAGACCGATCTGTTGAAAGGAGAAGCAAATGTTAATTAGATCCTTAAACTCTGTTTCTCATTCCCCCTTTGGCACAAATGAGTAATTCACATTGTGGAGAAAGGATGCTTTTGTTAAAGAACTAAATCCCACAGACTCTTCCCACCTTGTCCAAGAACCAGTAACTCACTATAAATAGGAGAACAACAGGGTGGTTAAAATGACTGAATCCATCTGCCTTTTATCTCTGCTCCCCCTGTGGAACTGTATCTGCTGATCAATCAAAGATCGACTCACTGGTCAAACTTCTCAGATGCATCTTTCAGTAATGCCTGTGATCCTCAAAGTGGTGGAAACGATCGACCAAGATTTGTAGTTCTTTATAAAAAGGACTGTGATTCCACGGTCAGCAGCACCCTGTAGAGCAACGTGACCCGCGTATTCTCCTTCCCCCCGTCAGACGGGGTTGTCCACAGTTAACTTTCCAGAGCAACAACAGGAGGCAGGAGGGCTTCACCATGGGTAGTGGTAACTTTAAAACTAGATACCTTTATGAGCCTTTCGGTTGTATTTCCTTAGGTCCAGAGCCTTGTGCTGAGCTAACAGGCATAAGCTCCGAAAGCAATACCACTCAATGGAGAACCAAAGAGCTTTAGGGCTTGCAAGTGGTTCAAAGGAAGGCGAGGAGATCAAAGTTGTTCACCGTGTGCCAGCTGCAGCGGTGCTAGCACCGTTAGCCTCTCTGCCACACAAAAGAAGGAAATTCATCATTTTTTCCTGGATGCTTTTGATATGGACACTAGCTCTTTTTCATCAAAGCCAAAGAATACCTGGGAAACTGCTTCAGAGGATTTTAAATTATCTCAATTTATCTTCAATACAAAGAACACTAAAATAGGAGAAACTGGCTGGGTTGAAATTTAAAAATCAAAAAACCGCACAAAACCTTTGCTGCAAAATTCAACCCTATGAAAACCCTCACCTACTGAGCTTTTAGGCTGAAAAAGAGGGAACTTCTACCCGCCATTAAGTTTGTCAGCGTTCACTAAAACAAGAGCAAGCTCAAGAAAAGTCTTCTCATTGCATTTCTGCCCCAGTACCAAGACCTGCTGAAAAAAACAAAACCTTACAAACAGAAATAAGTAAACTGCAGTTTACTTCTGGAACCATGCTACGTCAAGCCAAAGAGTTCTGATAGCAAGGTTTTATCCTCTTTAAACTTAGCAGAAAACTCATTAAGATTCACAACCTAATTCCCCGATCCATGTTTTTTGGAATCAGAGAAGCAATCTAAACGTTTGACTGATTTCTCTGAAATTTTCAGCAATCAACCATCTCTAAGAAAGAAGCTCTTGGTAAACGGTACTGTTGGCAACCAAGAAAAGATACAAGTGGCAACAGGCTCTCTGCTCACTGAAATAATCAGTTCAGTTGGCCTGTTTGGAGCAGAACGTTCCCTCCCTGCCCCTCAAAATGGGTACTGCCCCATCAAATCCAGGGAATTTCAGGCATTTGTAGCATTTACTATACCCGGATACCCCCAGATCAGCCTTACAGATTTAATATACCCTGCAGTATGCAAAAACACAGGTATCCCACCCTGGAAGAGGTGTGACTATCATCTCCCCTCCCTTTCCTCATTCATTAGGACTGGTTTATTTTTTTACATATAAGGTTTAGATCCTTAGAAAATTCCCTGGACATCATCTACCTAGTGATTGTAACTGTGATGGTCTCATTCACGAAATGGTCAGGTTTTGGTTTATTCTGGTTTATTCTGCACAGTCGGTTCCAGTGCTACATTGTAAACCTGAAAAATTACTGGAGTCAATGGGAGATTTGCATGTGGCATCGACATTTCTGCAAGCCAGCTCCCTGGATGCGAATACACCTCTCCCGCCCATTCAAATTTGCTGCTCCTCAATGTCACTGAATCTTGTTCCAAGCACAGAGGAAGAGCAATCTTTCCCACCCCCAAGGAAATGATCCAATCCCCCACAGGCATTATCAAGCATATGTATACCATATTCAGGGGGTTCTCTGATGTACTTATAAAAACCACACAAAAATTCCCATATGAAGCCTACTGCCTAACAAGAAGAAACCTTCTGCAAAAACCTCCTTGAAATGTGTTTTGCTGGAAGTTAAGCAGCCTTCCTATCCTGCCCGCAGCAGTGTTAGACTGATTCAGCCCTCTTACCTTTCACTCATTGGAAGACTGTCCTTGGCACATCCTACACTTCATCTTTGATTTCTGGATTAAATAAATCCAGTTCCTTCAGCTTCCTCCCTAGGTCCAGAATTTTAGACCTCCTGTTGTTCTTGCTCTCCTTTGGTCTCCAGTGTGTTCTTCTCTTCCTTAGTCCGCAAAGCTGGGAGCACCAATGCCTAACAGAGCAGCACGATTAATTACCCCATGTCTCATGTGACTTTCCTGCTAATACACGCCAGAATAAAATCAGTCTTTTTTCACAAAGCACCAACCGTTGAATCATATTCAGCTTGTGGTCCACTAAAACCTCCGCATCCTTTTCTGCTATGCCACTACTGTGCTATTTCCCACCCTTTATTTATAAACCCACTCTGGTTCTCCTTGCTGTCGGAACAGCTGTCTAGGAGAACCTGATATACCTTTTTCGGGCTTGTAGGAAGAAATGTACCAACAGCAAATACTAATTCAACTGCACAAGCTCCTGGAGAGACAGAAAAAACGAGTGAGCCCTGATAGTTCCCTGAGAAGCCTCCTTGTTGGTTCTCCAGCAGCATCTAAGCAAGGATATGATTTGTAACCGCTCCAGAAATTAA
Source organism: Pygoscelis adeliae (assembly GCF_000699105.1). NCBI lineage: Eukaryota > Metazoa > Chordata > Aves > Sphenisciformes > Spheniscidae > Pygoscelis > Pygoscelis adeliae. The sequence continues at coordinate 2,534,960 of NW_008824591.1, forward strand.
CCCATGAGTCCCTCACATGTCACAACTACAGGCATGTTATTTTTCTGACCAACGACCATTTGTGGGGCTGCTCAAAAGAGGTTTCCAGCAATCTCCAATTGCTGCCATGTTTTCAGTTTAGTTTTCAGGCTGCAGGTAGCAAGACAGCACCAAGCACAGCCAGATGTCCCATAACTGGGACCAAATCACCACGTACTTCTGCTCTTCCACCCAATGCCCAGCTTTGCCATTGCTTCAGGACGCGGGTGTGACACTCCACCCAACTCCAGACTTTCACCTACAGCAACAGAGTGCAAAAGGCACATGCTCAATGAAGATTAAACTGAACACTTTGCACGCCACTTGGAGCTTGGTAAGACTGAAACCCATAGAAAGTGCTGTTATCTGCATTTTACAGAAGGGATTAAGAGGAACAAACCCTGATTTAGCCCCTTAACTCCAGGCACCTGCTTGAAGCGCTTCAACTGGAAACCTAAAGTGAAGAGTGGGTCTTCTCCCACACGTGCTGCACTGCTCCACACACACACAGATGTACCCAGCTGCATGCTGTGGAGTGCAGCAGAGACTCGTGCAAGCTGCTGCAGCGATGACTGGTCAACTGGCACTGCCACCTTCCAGCCATGCTGCATCCAAGACAGGCACCCTGGTGAGTCCATCGCCTCTCCCCATTAGTGCGTGATGCCCATTGCCCCACGCAGCACAGCCTCCTCCTCCTCCCC
>NW_008824591.1:2535716-2540251 GCF_000699105.1 Pygoscelis adeliae
CCTGTGCCCTCCCCTGTGCTGGCTCCATTTAAACAATGTATTTGCAAGACCTACCGGGTTTTCTGTTGCCTGGAAATCGGACAGTAACAATTTAAACAGACTGGGGCTTCTGTTTTCAGCAACATCAGAAGTGTTTGTGTTGAGTCATTAGCTGACCCGCTTTTGGAGTTACACAGCATGCTCACTGATGGGGTGAAAAAGCCTATTTATTTATTTATTTTACTTTAAAACATCATTGGCATAAGATCCCACAACTGACTGTGTATGGACTACAAACATCCTGGCAGATACCCCAAGAGCTACTCTCAATCAAATATCTAAAACCAGGATTAAGTCTGTCCCATGGGATCCTTATGGAGGATGTAAACAAACGAGCCCTGCCAGCTAGTAAATTATTACTGTGAACATCCGGAACACTCTTATTTGACCTATTGACGTTTTCATAAATCCTCTGAGGGTGAATTCCGTGTAGTACCAAGGAAGAAAATAAGAAACAGACTTCTTTTTTGACCCCATTCCTGGTAAATGACATCCACAATCTGAGATGGCCCTTGCTGAATCCTGGCTCGGTGAGACACAGCGGTCTATTATTTGATCCCTGTGGGGATAGATGAGGGTTCCAAAGAAATTCCCTCGGAGGAGCGAGTAAGGACATCCCTCAGCGAAGATATGAAGTGGATAAAAACTACAGAGGAACAGGGATCGACTGATGGTGTGGGAACAGGAATGCAAAACCAGCACGGGGAGCACATATGCTCATAGAGGGGAAAACTGACAGACCTGGGAATAAATTCTACTAGCCCTGCTTGCTCGTTGATGTGCGTAGGTATTCTCTACGCTGAACTCTATATGTTGTTGCTCACAGCCATTCAGCTCAGAAGCCACTCGAGCTTGAAAGACATTCCTTTAAAGGAACAGGAACAGAGTGTCCATGTCCTATTCGATCTTGGCTTTGCTGGGGAATCTTACAAAACCCACAGTACCAGACAAATATGAACATGGGACTATCGCATAAGTGCCTTCACTTTTTCTTAAATGCAAGGGAAGAGAAAACATCAGGTCTCTACCACTGCGCTGTGTTGATGTACAACAAACTGGGTCTGGATAAGAAAAGTAGCAAGCACATACGTATCAATAATGAGCTTTTACTACCACTTCCTTCAAAAATACCACTGGTAGCTAGAACTCGGCCAGAAATTATTTTTACTTGATGTGAGATCAAGATAGGAACAGCAAGTCTTATCAATAAATATATAAGAATGTCAAGTCTACCATAATTTGTAAATATTACATTGAAAAAAAAGATCCCAGATCTCTATATCACTTTAAGCTGTGTTATCTTCATCATATAAAAAAATGGTTTTGATCAAATTTTAAGATATACCATCTCATGCAATAATGGAAAACAGATTTCATTGCATATTTTCTCCTGGATTACTTAAATTACTTTCAGAATCTCAGAAGCCATTCCAAGCTCAAAGTTTTGCTTTATGTATCTTTATTATTTTAATTTTTTTTATTATTTCAATTATCCCTGGCCAAATTCATCCCTGATCTCAGTCCACGGGCTACAGTTGTCTAAGACGGAGGATGGACTTGGGACCTGTGAGACCAACAACGGGGAAGGCTCTAACACAGTAACATACAGTACCGAAGGCAGAAAAACTATTTAAGTCAGTTTCAAGCTCAAGCTAAAAATAGCAAATTCAAATTAAAATCTCCCAGGCCAGATTCTCATGCTCAAAACCATTAATTTTAAAAGCTGAGACCACTCACGGCCTCCTCCCAGGAGGTACTGAGTGACCCTTAACTCCAATGAAAGTTACTGAGAGTTGAAAGAGCTCTGAAGCTCACAGGATTGGGCCCTTCAGCAGGCTAAACTCCCAGTGACCAGCTAAGAAACAGACTGTCAGCATTGCCCAGCCCTGCGGGGGCTCAAGGATCACCCCTCCAGTGGATTCCAGTAAATGCCAATTGGAATTTACTCAGCAGTTTTCAGGACCAAGTTCCCAGACCAAGAAATCACTGCTGTCCCAGCAGAGGCGACAAGATATACAGATGTTTCGGCTGCTGACTACTGACATCCACACACAGGACAGAGGAATCCCCATGTCTTCCTATTATGAGCCGCTGCCTCTTTGCCAGTTCACAGATTTTTAAGGGGGAATAAACAGTTTTCCAGGTAATAATATTCTTCTGGCAGTGTTTTTGCTTTGTCACAAGGTTAGGTGCATAAACAGCAGTCACTTCAGATATTACACTGAATATAAAATTCTTACCTTCTCCTGGTCCAACACAATCACATGATCTTGGCTTCCTTTTGCATTTTCATTGCCCAACATCCATCTCTATGGATTATCCCAGGAAAAGCAAGTTCTGTATTACTCAGCTGGAAGGAAAAATGGAAAGGAGTTGTTAAAGATACTGGATTCACTTCATCAAATGACAAAGAACAAACTACTGGCTTTGAGTACTTGTAAGGTAATAACAGAGAATGAGCGACAGCTTTCTGGGCTCCGCAAAGCAGAGCTCAGTGCTAACCAGTGGATGAATTGCCATGTTGCAAAAAAAAAAACCCACCCTGAAAGCTGACACCTGAAAGGCAGTCTCGGCAGGGACTCCAAGGGGGTGAATTTGCAAGAGACCAGTGACACAGAGGCACAAAAAGTGCTACTCGACAACCAAACGTCTTTATTCAACAGAGTTAACAGCTGTGGGTCTTGCTAGTTGTCTCAATTTTATGCCAGATTTTGCAATGTTGTAGGGAAGAGCTTGGAAAAATGACCTGAGGGTGCCCTAGGGACTCAAAAATCAGAAAACAAATAAATCAAACTGTAAATATGTTTTTAATCTTACGATTCTTGCACACCCATGATTGCTGAAGAGTTGATATTCTAGAGCAATCATTACTGGCCATGCTGCAGAATTATGATAGAGATGCAGATCCTGCCCAGTATGAAGATGAAGGATTTTCACAGTCTCCTGCAGAAATGTAGTAAGGGTCAATGCTCATTACACTTTTCATCCGCAGGGAAAAGCAGAGCGAATGACTTTTCGTTCTACTCCTGGTCAGTTTCACACATTAGTCACTGTAATGCGGATGATCTGGGGCAAGATTTAAGCGAACATTCACACATTGGTTCAGAAGGAGTTTCAGAGGATTGGCTCCATCGCCACCCGGTGCCGCTCTCATCGCACTATAAGGATGCCCAGTTCCACCACCTGAAAACCCCCAGCCAACAACCCGCGGCCTTGTGCTGCCCTCTCACGGGCTGCGAACAGCAGAACAGCAACACCTCTGCTCGCCGAGACCCAGCAGCCAGAGAGGCAATAAATAGCACGGAGGGTTTGGAGTGTCCCTGTCATCATCAGCTGGATTTATGGCATGCTGCAGTGACTGCACAACCACAGCCAGTGCTTTAGCAGCACTGCCCCATGCCTGGCTTTCCATAAGAGGGTACAGGGCTCACAAGGCAAAGCTCCCGTGACCAGAACTGCAGCATTGGGTGACGCCGAAATACCAACCAGCTCACAAGCACGCAGCCCTCGGTGCTTTGGGTCCGCTCGTCTCCGCTCCATCATAACTAGTGTTCTCAATTGCTCCAGCAACTGCCACCCTTGCTGTCGAAGGCCTGGGGGAGTAAACAGGCGAAGAGGGAGGATTACACCGTACCCAGTCCAACCCCACGTGCCAGACTGATGACCCCAAAGACTGAACCTCCTGCCTGCTGAGTGAAGAGGCAACGGTCTAACATCAGAGCCACTGCAGAGCCGGGGGCAGCCCCGGTTTGGCTGGGATTCGGAGCACAGATTCTGCCCTGTTGGGTGGAGGGGAGCAGGGATTATGGCCTCTCACAAACCTCCTCAGCCCAGTAAACCACGCTGATTTGGCCTTCTGCTGACATTGCCAACAAGTGTCCTACTTTGTGAACCACGTGCCAGCACCGACAGCACTGCTCTGAGTCGCACACTCACAGCAGAGAGCTGAAAAACTTCCACGCAGCTTATTTCAGCACCTCCCACCTTGAAGAGATGACCGAAGTGCTTTTAAAACACCACAACGGTAGGAATGTTATCCCTTTACCACACCAAATTATTTGGGATACACAATGAGTTTCCACGATATTTATGCAGAGCACAGCACAGTCCTGTGTACTACTATATGAACTAATTAATTCTTTTCTTCATTTAAAAGCCTCATGATTTTTTTAAGGCAATCCCATGATGCGTGGGGGCCTGGGTTGTCAGCTTGGAGTGCTAAAATGAATTCAACCCCTGTCTCACGCTTAGAAAACACAAGGATCTTTTAATTAGGAAATTTGGGGTTTGTTGTATTTGTCTTCTCACACGTGAAACTTTGGAGTATGCAATAGGCCTCATTTTCTTGCCCCATTAAAGGGGCTGGAAACTCACTGTCCCTTTTCAGAAAGGGCCGAGATTCTCGGGCATGAGGTGACTCCAGGAACAGGGGCGTTAACGGAGACCCCAGCGCTGGCCCCCGTGCCCCTCTCCAGGCCAGGTGGGCAGCCTGCCTG
>NW_008824591.1:2541010-2561983 GCF_000699105.1 Pygoscelis adeliae
GCCGGTGGGAGGCGGGAGGGCAGCGGCCGGCCCCGGGGCGACCGCGGGCTGGGGCGCACTGACTGACTGACACCCTCACGCTGACTGACACCCTCACGCTGACTGACACCCTCACGCTGACTGACACCCACCCTCACACTGACTCACTGACTGACACCCTCACACTGACTGACACCCCCACGCACTAACACAGCCTCACGGACCCTCACACACTCTGACACGCGCATGAACTCCCGAGCTGACTGACACTCATGCACACACGCACTCCTGTGCACGCTGGCAGGCTCACGCAGGCTGACACGCACACTCGTACAGGATGACACGCACACTTACACATGCTGGCACACAAACACGCGCTCAGAGACACTAACCCCAGCCCAGCAGGCACGTTCGTGGGCAGTTACATGCTCACAGACACAGTTAGACACACGCACACACACACCCCCCGAGTGACTCTCGTTGCCTGCCCGCAGCCAGGGTCACAGGCGCGCTTGTGGCACTTACACCAGTGTCCCATGCTGCCTGTGCTCACGCTGGTGGGCAGACACGCTCGTGGGCGCTGTCATGTTCTCACGCTTTCGTGCTCATGCTCTATTAGGCACTTACACACTCACAAGCCTGTACGCTCGTATGCTTCTAGGGTTTATATGCTGGTTTATATGCTCACGTGCTTGTAGGCACTTATATGCTCATGGTCATACACGCTAAGGCACTTACACACTCACGCTTGTGCAGCTAGGCTCACACTTGTGCTCGCGCTTGTAGGCACTTACGCTTGCTTGCACTCACATGCTCGTATGGACCTTTCCAAGAGCGTCCCTCACTGCCTGCCGCACGCGTGTGCACACCTGTGGGTGCGCTCACACACTTACAAGGATTTGCACTCTCCTCCGTGCACACACACTCACAAGCACTTACACACGCCAGTACTTCCCTCATGTCTGCCTGCATGTGCACCTGGCAGCACACTCACAGATGCTTCATCACCCTGGGGTGTCTCTCGCTGCCTGCTCACTTGCACGCCATGGGCACACTCACCTAGTGATACACATCCCACAGTGTCCTTTGTTGTCTGCCCTTCACACACACTGCGTACACCCTCATACTCGTGCACCTGTGTCCCTCACCGCTTGCCACTGTACACAGACACTTTCATACACGCTCACGTATGCATGCCCACACCCAGCATGTTGTGCTTTGCCACCCACCCGCGCCCACCTGTATGTACGTGCTTATGTTGTATTGTAGCGTCTCCACTGTTTGCCACTTTTACACAGTCACATATGCAATCACACCGCTGTGTCGTAGCAAACTTGCTGCCTGCCACATGCTTGTATACACCTGCATATACGTACAGACATGCATATGCAGTTACACCAGTGTATCACCATTTCCATGTTGCCTGTTACTTGCACGCACATCTTTCTCCAGCCTCTTTCTTACAGACTCACACCAGCGTATTGCATAGTCCTGCTCGCACACACGCGTGCACCCTGTAGTCTTCCTCAGCCTCTCTCAGGTGTGTGTGCACACAACCCAGCACATCACTGAGGATCCCGCTGGCTGCTTCTCTCTTACACACACGCTTACACCAAGTTTGCCATTGCATTGCACACATAGGCTGACACATCAGTGAGTCTTCCACTGCCTGCCACTCGTGCAAACGCACTCTGTAGAGTCCCTTTTCTCTTTACCTGTACAAAGGGTTATCTACCACCTCTCCGCCATAAGGCCATCTCCTTTTTCAGTCGCCTCTCTCACAAGCAGGCCGCTGCTCTTTGAAACACGCACGTGCATATCCAAGCAGCAGTCACCTGTTGCCTTTATGAGTCTGGCTTTCCTGTACACACGCACCACCGGATCACCCTCTGCATGGCATGTCTGTACAGAGCAGTGCTGCCTCCTGCTTTTGGCACATGTAACGGAGTCATTTCTGCTTTACACTCACACCTCCGCAGGGCATCTGCCACCTTTTGCACATGCGAGTGCAATATGGTTACCCACTGTCGGATACTGCACAAGGCTGCACCTTCTGTCACGCACACAAGTGACGGAGCCACCTGGTACCTGACAGACACACGAACACACTCGAGGGCTGTCAGTTACCACAAGGCCATCTGTCTTACTCACACAGGTATATATACTTATATATATGGAGCTATATACGTTTCCCCAACACCCCAGCCTCGTGTTAGCTGTCACGTGCAGTGCTCCCCATCAGTATGTGTATTGCACAAAACCTGAATTTCGGTTAGTTCCCTCCTCCACTTTGTATTAGACAGGCATCCTTTTCCCTCAGTACCTTCATCATATATTTGGTCCAAATTGCAGTGTCGTTTCATACTTTTCAGTCACTTACACCATACAGACACCTGCCCTCCAGCGTGTTCACCCACACAGAACCACTGCCCTGCACGTCACACACACTCTGGCATGCACAGTGCCACCCTCTCACCTATGACATAAACACGGTCAGTGCACCCACGTGCAGTACAAAGCGCAGACCTACTGCGGGACGCGATTAGAGGTCTCCCCTCCAAGTGCTGCCCTACGTATCTCCACGGTTACGCGAGGTAGACACGGCTCTGCAAACCCCTACCCCAGCTCGATGGGGGCTCTGTTACCTGACGCATGCCACCCGTTCGTCATAGCACCCCGGGCTGTGCCGCGCCTGTGTACCGATAGCGCTGGCCCAACCTCTGTTTGCGTACAGAGAAGGAGCCTGCCATCTCCTTATCCCCTGCTCCGTGTAGTGAACGCTCAGTTTGTTGCTGTATGTTTCTGAGTGGCTTTTGTCCTTCTGTGAAAGCTCCCTGTTCTCTGAAATTCATGCTGTCTCTTGGGTTCCACTTTGCAGACTGTTGAGCCTGGTTCATGCATGCCTGCTGGTTTTGAGTGGCATCGACCCTCTTAAATGAGTCTTCTTTTTGAAGTGTAAGGGTAAAATACTTCTCAATAATGTTTTAACTGCTTAGGGTGACATTGACACATATATTCTCCTTTTTGTAGATGCCTTGGTCTAACTTTCATTTTTTTTGCTTTTATAGCTGGAGCCATATATGGATGAAAGCTTTGTTTCAAGAGCCTTTGCCACCATGGGAGAGCTCGTACTGAGCGTAAAAATCATTCGAAACAGGTTGACAGGGTAACTGTTCATGCTTGTTCTCAGTTTGTTCTACCAGTGCATTTGGACTGAACCATTTGCCCTCTGCTTGGCATCGCTGTGGTCCTGTCCGTATTACAGCGATTTTCCGTTTGAGCTTTTCGCCATTGCTGCCAACAATATGGGTATATTGATGATGGCAATGGAGAGGACAATTGCTGGCTCTTCAACCTCCCCATCAACAAACCAAGGTTTGGCCCTCATCCTGCAGTGCTTCGGCACTCATTCAGAGCGGCATATGTATGCCATACAGACCCTCTGGGAATTACACCTTCTGGGCTGAAGGCTTCAGTGACTAGTCTGTGTTAATCGTTGCACTAGTGCAGCTACGGGATGCTGGCAGAGGTGGGAAGTCTGACTTTAGAAGGCGCCATATGAGGACCCTTTGAGTTAATTTGGAATAAAATAAGTGACTACGCAGAATGAAGTAGTTTCATGTTTTGTAAATGTTGTAATTTCAGTTTTCAATTGTTTAAACTTGGGTGGGAAAATTTATGTAGTCAAATGAAAGTAGGAAGTAAACTAATTGTGAGCAAAACTATTTTCTATGTGCTTATGTTGACATGACTTACTGGTAAGTAGGGGCTGTCACTTTACTTGAGATCCAAGATTGCTAGTTTCTTTTTGGTAGCTAATGTTTATACTTTGAAAAAGAAATTGTTCTTTTTTGTTCTCTTTGAAAAAGTATTGCAACTATAGCAAATTTCCTACCAGTTATCTAAAAATATAATATTCCTCCTCAAATGTGTTTTAAATCTGAAATCTTTCTCTCTCCTCTCCTGTGTCTATGTTCAGAATTCCAGCAGGCTATTGCTTTGTAGAATTTGCAGATCTAGCTACTGCAGAGAAATGTTTACACAAAATCAATGGAAAACCGCTTCCTGGTGCTACACCGGTGAGTAAATGAAATCAGCCAACCGGGAAGCAAAACTGGGAAGGAACAGATAATGTAGAATCTGTATTTTGAATGGTTACAGACAAATTCATAGTTAGCAAACTGGGATTCTTCTTTTCTTTAGAGTTCAATTAATGAACTAGTAATGTTCTTGCTCAGAAAATTGTTGGAAAAAATTCTCATTTCTCTGTGAATGTCTGGAAGAAATCCAGGTACAGAAATGTTGTATTTCTGAGCCTCTCTACTATTACCAACGTTGGACTAATAAGACACCAGAGAAGAACAAGGAAAAAATAGATGGAGTGTACCTACCACAGTCCTTCTGTCTCTCTCTGTTTGTCGTTCCATATTAATTTGTTACAGCGTGTATGTTGTTTTATATGTACAAGATGAACTTGCAAGTTCTCACTGAGTTTTGAGTAACTTTGATTTGCAAGAGAGACATGACTTTTAAGCCTTGCATTATTCTTGGCCCTTAGCAAACAGAAGTTATTCAAACCTATTGCCAGTGGAGAAAGAGCTAGTCCACTGTATAATTGCAATGCGTAAGAAATGTCTCGGATACATAAAAGCTAGGTAGTTAGGAAGAAGAGGAGGAATAGTCATAGAGGCTAATTTTAGGATGTTGACTCGAATGTGTAGTAGATTAAAACGGGACAGCTGACACAGCTGTCCGTTGTACCCGCAGAAGTTGGCTGCAGTAGCTAGGATGACTGGTTCATAAAGCAGCTCTAGAACCACCTCACTTACAGCGTGATATAGGAAGGTAAATCAATGCCGATTTCAGTGTAGTTAATACCCTGAGTAGGAAACGGGGAAGTTCGGGTGTTGTTCCTTGAAGTATTTGGTCAACCTCCCTGAGAGGATGGCGTCCCCTGTTAACAGGGTAGATGAGAGGCCTGGAGGTATCTGTTTCACCTGTCCTGTTTAAGATGCCCTTATAGTGCAAATCAGAGCCCACGATTAAGGGAAGCTAATCTACCTAGATGCCTTCTACAGTCACTAGAGAGAGAAAGAGAGCAGCTCTTGCAAGGAGTAATATAATAATTGAAGTTTGGTTTCGGGAATACCCGCCTTTGTCCACAGTTTAATTCAAAATGTGGCGTTGTGTAGAGGGTTGATTTACATAACACGTGGAGAGAATTACAGATGTCAGACAGAGATCCAATGTAGGCAGCCTAAATCGGTGCACTCAGCAGGCAACTGTCCAGCTCGTCTCTTGCATTTAGATACTTTTTCTCTTGTTTGCGGAAAACTGAATGTGGCTCACTCTTTTATTTATTTTTAAATACTGAATCAGCCAAAGGACTAACAGAGAGCCATGGTGCTGTTGCCGTCTCTAATTTACAGAATTAGCATCCCCAGTTCCCATTTGAGTGGAAGTACTCTCAGGTCTCTCGTTGAGTTTAAACCCAAAATATTGCGATGAAGAGTGAAATCCAAAAAAAATATGAAAGTGCTTCAGAGTGGAATCTAAATTTTGTGTTAGCTTGTAAATGGTCCACAGAAAGAGTTGTATATCACCGTGCACCAGTGAATGTAAGCATGCAAGGAACATGATTATAGCCTAGACTTAAGTCTTTGTTCTATTTCCCAAGATTTATTTACGCTATCTTTGAGGGAAGAAAATACATCATACAAGGTGCAGGAGCACACTCAGCTCTCCGCTGTACTAAACAAACGTCCTGATCTCTAGGTTATGGACTCACAGTAGGCTTGCTTTCTTTGGCCAAATTCCCCTTGAGATCTTGCTATGCCACTGTGTAGTGCAGAGGGATATCTGCTTTGGAAGCCTGGTGGGAGATAGAAAAATGGTTTTGAAGCCCCTCAAGCTGACGAGGGAATCCAGCTTAGGTCTTCCACTGTCTGGGTGAGTTCTAACACCAGTATTCTTGTAAAGGGGTGCAATCCTTTGCTTCTTTCTCTGTCAGACGTGTTTCAGAAGAAAATAGCAATTAGCATTGCACTCTGCAGTGAGCCTGCTTGGGTCATTGTGTGCTAAGCATCATATAAGAATGCCCATGGGATTGAGACCCCCGGGATTTTGAGGCAGAAGACCAGCTGCTCCTGAGATCTTGGTCTAGACATAAATGTGAGTTGGGTGCAAGTTGCTGCACCCTGGTAGGATGGGGGCAGGGACTTCCAGATGTGCCAGTGGGCACGAATCTAACCTCCTGGGAAACTTGTTTAAAAAGAAAATCTGGTGCAAAGTTTAGGGGGGCCTCCAGTGTCCAATGACAGGTAAGGCTTTCGGAAAAACCTTAGTTTTGGATCTTACTGAATGAACACATCATCCAGAGCAAAGTATTTAGCCATACTTCCAGGCTCAGGGATTGATTCCATCTTCTGAGGTGGCGGATTCTGGTCTGCCAGTATTCTTATAAATCACAAATGTCCAACAGTCTGTGCTGTCATTTCATTTTAAGACCTTAAAATTAGAAGTCATTTAATATTTGTTGTTAGTACCTCTGTTTTCCTGTCTTCCTTAAAGATACAAAAATTTGATGCTATGTAAGGGTCACCTCTCTTTCAGTAGCTTTATAAACCGCTGAAATAAAGATAGGCCAAACCTCTTGGTGCAGGTTCTTTGCTGATTCTCATTATTATAGCCGTACTGAAGTCAAATAAAAACGTTGTCCTTGATACCTTAACTGGCTGGCCTGACGGCATTGAACATCTGTCAGCATTAAGAAAGTTATGTAAAATAAGCTTATTGTACTTTTTCCTAATTGTTTGGATTCACATGAGAAAGTTTGAATGTATGGATTCATTTTTGCCTTGTTTCAGGCAAAGCGATTTAAATTGAATTATGCAACGTATGGAAAACAGCCCGATAACAGGTAAAAGCTCAATATTCAAATATTAGTTTTGCTTGCTTAATGTCTTTTTATCAATTGCCTTGCGAAGAGGATTCAAAATACGTAAACCCACAAGTTCATCATTGCTGGTTGAGATGTACAGCTAGCAAATTTGGATAGGAGAGCATTCATGAGATGCATACAACTAAAAATTGTACCATTTTGTCTAGCAGTGCCAGACAGCTAAATCCCATAATTAAAAAAGGTAGATGACATTAAACTGCCTTGGCACACACTGCAGATATTTGTGATGCTGTAGCACGTTAGCACTTTCTGTGTATCTGAGGATGCGTCCCATCGTAATACTATATAATGCCATGAATGTGGTTAGCACCTAAAGATAAATGCAGTGGTTTCACACCGCCTGGCTTAACTGGCTAAAGTACCACAACAGTCAGCAAAGAGAGAGAAGGGTGCTCTGAATTGCCCTCTGGAGGAGCCCTTCTTTCTCCATTGACAGTGAGAGGTGCGTAAGGAGACAAACAAGCTAAATTAGGCTCCTGAAGTTGGGTGGTGTGAGTACCTCTCATAACACCTGCCCAGAACTGCTTACACCGTTGAAGTAGTAATAACACAAGGAGGTGTTCAGGCAGGTGTGTACGAGGGTGAAAGCAGCACAGTCCTGCAGTTTATTAGGGTAGTGTTAGTCATATCTCAGCAATTATATTTTTATTTTAGGTGATTATGAATCTCTTTGAAAAAAAAAACAACTCTAGATTAGAATCGAGGCATGACAGATGGGGGCAAGAATGAGATTTACATTTGTTAACTAGTTCTTATGGTTCCATTTGCTCTGGAAATACAGATGGGTAACACAGCCTTTCTGATTCCAGCAGCTTGCCCCGTGAGTCTTTAGCAGAGGGAGGATAACGTAGACTGCCTGTCAGTTTTATGCTTTACCTTTTGTGTGGCACAGCAGATTTGCCAGGAGTGTCTTTCAAGATATTTAAACTTTCTAGCGTCAAAGTATCTTAATTCATATATTATAATTTAAGATCTATATATTTGAAGTAGCAAATCTATAAATGAAACAGTAATGTTTTCTTGCCATATTAGAAATCCAGAGATATCCTGTGAGAACTAAAAAATGAAATTCTCTTTAAATAAAAAGCAGTATTGAGTAGATTAGTTGTGCTGCCTGAATTAACTTGAAAAGCAATGTCAATAAAAATTTTAGTCACCTAAGCAACTTAACTGGCGACATTTTAAAGCATCCATTAAATGGTCCTTTAATATCACTTTTTTCTGAAGTCAAATGTTTAGGCTAAATGTTAGCTGTCACTCAGCACGCCTCTTTTTTTGTGTGATTGTACTTAAGAAGTTTTCTTTTGATTTCTTTAGTCCAGAATATTCACTTTTTGTGGGAGACCTGACTCCTGATGTGGATGATGGCATGTTATATGAATTTTTTGTTAAAGTTTATCCATCGTGTAGAGGTGGAAAAGTTGTTTTGGACCAGGCAGGAGTATCCAAGTAAGTAATCTTTTATTCATTCTTTTCTTTCACTTCACATGCAGCAATAGGAAAGATGCAATGCAGCAAGGGAAACAGAATATTCTATCAGCTTAGATTTTAGATATCTAAAAATACAATGTTCTTGGATATTCAGTCTACAGTATGCTTGGGTTTTGGTAGTCACCACAGTGTATTGTCACTCCCCTGTCAGTATTATGCCCTTTGTGTGTTGGCAGTATGTTACTGCACTTCTGAAAATGCTGAAGAATGTCTAGGTAATCTTGAAACACTGCCTGGACTTTCAGATGGAATTGTGCTTTTAGAGTCTTTAGGCTACTGAGCATATATTCCTGTGAAAGCTTTACAGGTTTTTATTTCAAATAGGGTAGGGCAAACAAAGCTATGATTCATTGTCAAGTACTTAGTAGCTGCCCTATTCATCTTCACTGGAAACGTCTCGCCAAAAACAGATGTCAAAAAGTCGGTTTTCTTAATGTTATTAAAACATTTTCTAAATAGCAGAAAAGGAAACTGCATTTTTCTAGAAAAGGGACCAGTTGGTCAGCATCCTTGTTTTCAAAACAGAAATGAACAGGCTTCAATATTCTGGTATAATAATATGAGAATGTTGTGACAAGGCCTAGAATATGGCTGTAGATCTCCCCTCTTTCTCACATAAGGTCTTAGACATGTTGGTTTGAAGGAACCTCTGGAGGTCTCTTGTCCAAGTTCCCACTCTGAGCAGGACTGCTGCCTACGCTAGACCAGGTCAGCCATGAGTTTTGTAGCCTGGAGATCCTCCCAGGACAGAGATAACACAATCCGTCTGGACAGCCTGTTCCAGTGCTGCACTACCTCCCCAGTAATGAAGTTGTTCTCAGTGTGCAACCCGAACCTCTTGCAGAGCTGCTCAGTCACTCTCTGGCTGTTAAGTACTCCTGTTGTTACCACCACCTCACCTGAGACCGACGCTGCCGGGGTGGGCTCCGGGTGCCTCCTCCTCCTCAGAGGTGTAAACCCAGCAGTTCTTGTTTTGCTGCACCTGCTTCAATCTCTGCCTACAAAATAGGTGTTGGGTGATGCAGGCTGGGCCGTTGGTTGGGCTTTGCGAACTGTTCTTAAGTGCAGACCTCAGGGAAAGGGAATCTGTGGTAGCTTGGGAAGCGGGGAAGAGCAGGGACTTAAAGGCCTATTGCTGGGCAGAGCACAGCTATCTCCCCTAGCAGTGCCGGGGTGTTGCTGCCAGGGGCTTTGTTGTGACTTGTGCAGTTACTCAAAGCTGAGGCAACTGCAGGTGTCAGTGTGATGTGAGAGAGGAACCTGGGGCTTGTGGACGTGCCCGGTGAAAGATCCTGATCCTAGTAGATCAGGAAGGCCTCCTCCCAGCACCTCTTGTCCAGGCAAGAGAGGAGCTTGGAGCCTGATGCCATAGTGCTGTGCCTGCTTCTTTGCTTTCTGCTGAGGGTGCAGGCTGGGGGGCTTGTCCTAACTGCTGGGACAGGACAGAATGTCTGCCAGGGTGGTCCTGGCCACGAAGAAATTATTTCTTGGTGGGTTTTCTTCTGTACTAAAATCTGGTTTAGCCATCGGTGTGAAAAAACTAAGTGTCTGGAAAAGTTGGAAGAATCACTGTCTCCCTCGCTGCACCTCACATCTATTCCTATACACTACATCCAACTCTTTATCTGTCCATCTCCATTTTGGAACTGCCAGTATTCCCGGTTTCACTTACGCACTCCTGGTCCCATCCGAAAGGCTGCAGGACTCTTTGTAGCAGCTTAGAAACTTACACACTTTTGGGTGCAAACACCTAAAACTGACTTAAACTGACTTAAGAGTTGACTTGCACTCGTTTAATTTGCCACAGTCCTTTTGCGGAGGGCAAGTTAAACAGAATGTGTACCCATGTAGAGTTTTGCTCTTGCTTAATTATCTGGTTTGTATATGGATAAGCCTGAGCTTTGATTTGGTCTTCTGTATGCGAGGAGTACACGTACATACATGCATATATGTATAAAAATACATATTTGGACTTGTGTGTATAGCTTGCTATGCAAGATACTGCATTTTATGAGGCACCAACTGCTCTGTAATAGCTTCCAGTGTGGACCTACTACGAGTACTAGGTGATGCCGCCTTCAAAATAATGTGTTACTTGGTGTTTAAGAGTTCCCACAGAATAGATAATATGCTGTAAATTTACACCCTTGCTTACGGCTCGTTCTTTTCTCCAGGTAGACAAGCCCTTTCCCTCCCAAACTCCTTCCTTTGCCCTCCCACACCTAAGTCTTTGATCTTTCTGCTGCGTGAGGCAGCCCATTCTGTCTTGGGATCCTGGCACTGCCCTCTCGGATGCTGTTGCATTGCTTCTGACTCACTACAGCATCAGAATCCCACACAAAGGACCTTTGGGGTTGGAGGGGAATTAATATTTTCTGTCTGGCTGAGGTACAGCCACTAGTAGCTAGCACCACAGTGAAGGATTGCCACGGAGTCGAGGGTTTGCTGGCTGTGTGCTATCCCTCTTCAAGTTGTGCTGTCAGAGCAGGTTTTAGCAACTTGACGTTAAGAGCTCGTTTTCAGGTCCACTGTTGAGAATGCTGATGGGGCCGTGCCGTTGTCAGGGATGACAGAAAGCCAATTTGAATATTTTCCTGTTGAAAAAAGGACTTGATTAGAAAGTGTATCTCAGTTGATCCTACAGAAAAGCAACGTTTTCCTTCACAGTGGGGCAGTTTTAGATATAAACGGTGCCTATGTCTTGTCAATCCTGTGCTGACTTGCAATTGTTTAGATTATCTGTATCCTCCCGGTATAGATTTGAGGCTTTGCTGCTGTCTGTTCATGCATTTCGACGTGTCTTGCGTCAGCTCACTTCCAATTCCCCAGAATCCACTGGCACAAGACTTACATTACTTCTGTGAAGCCCTTGCAAGTACTGCCGAAGCTTGGACGTACAGTTTCAAGCATTTTGCAAATAATACAAAGCAACTGGAAGACGGAATCACGTAATCTCTAGTAAAAGCAGGGACAGGCCTAGTGAGTGTGTTTCATTTGCTGTGTTTTTCAAAACTAATTTTGACTTCACTGTAAATATTAAAAAAAAAAAGTGGCATGGCTTTTTTGTTTTTGTTTTATATGAGTTATTCTGTATCTCTGCAGAGGTTACGGGTTCGTGAAATTCACGGATGAACTGGAACAGAAAAGAGCGCTGACAGAGTGTCAAGGAGCTGTGGGGTTGGGCTCTAAACCTGTACGCTTGAGTGTGGCTATACCAAAAGCGTGAGTATAAGAGCAGCCAGATGTTTATGTAAGAGCACCGTGATGTGAAATCACATGTTTTTTTAAATGTCTCTTAGTGGCTTGGGTACAGTTCCTGGATGTTTCCATCACAAAGTGAAGGAATACCCACGAATATAGTAAAGTAGCTAGAGTATCAGAATGCACAGGAATTCAAAAAAATTATAACATTAGATCAAGACTAAGCATTTTACACTGTTTTTATTTGTATACGTTATTAAATACACACACATGTACACACACTGTATTTAAATATGATTATTTTTAAAGTATCTGTTCCTTTGCATTAAATTGAAATAGTCTAAATCTGCTTATTGATTTCTGGATAGCAAAGCTCAATTACCTTGCTAATTCTATTATATTGTCTACTAAATATAAGTCTTTTGGGGCAGGGATTAACTTTTTTTTCTGTGTTTGTTCAGAACCTGATACAATGAGATCCTGGTCTGACTTGGGGCTCGTAGCACTAGGGTAATACAAATAATAGTAATTGCTCCCTATTTGAATAACATTTAGATTTTCAGTGACCTCAGAAGTCTTGGGGGGATAAGGAAGAGAAAAGCAGAAAAAGGGGGTGTATCGTGGTGAGAAGATTGATGTTTCCCTCTTCCTACTTCTCACTAATTTCATCATTAGACATAGCTTTATGTGTGACATTTTCATTTCCAAACAATATTTGTCATCTCATTATTTCAAATCTTGATAATCAGGTGAGATTCCCAGTTCCTTGGGAATGCTGCCACTTTATGGCAAGGAATGGGAATTTTAGTCAGCTCACAGGCTATTTATTTTTTCAATTGCTCGTAGTCCTTTTTACTTCATGAGCTCTTCCAACTATGTGCATTGAAGACCACCCAGTTCAGTGGGAATGGCGACAACCAGTCGTCGGTTAGGCTTCTGTACGATAGTGGCAGAAGGGAAAGGTTTTTGTCCATTCTTACTAAAGAAAACCCCAGTTCTTTTGCAAGGCTCTAAGTCTTTAACTCTTCATGTAAAGCAAGACTCAGTACCTTGTCTCAGGAAGCTGCAGGGTACTTAACTTCATCCCATTTATCAGAAGGGAAAAGGGGCCCAAGAATCTGGATCGTGGTTCAGGATTGTTCTAAACTGAGGCTCATAGTCCTGAACTCTTCCCTTCCCAAAGCCAGGAAGCGATACCAAATTACTCATAAAGAATGAAAGCAGTGTTTATTAATGAAGATGAATATGAATACAGGAAAGGGCATTAAATTTAAACCACTTCTTTCTTTCTGCAAATGTATGCAAATGATCAATACTGCTGCAGTAAATAGCGAATATATTTTAAAGACTGAAATTTGCATGTTAGACTAAGCCTTGTCTATGTACCATATTGTATCTTAAGCTATTTCACTGCTTCTTTTCGTAATTGTTCTGCATTATTTGCAACTTATTCCTGCTTTATTTTTTTAAGTAATCGTGTGAAACCAATGGAGTACAATCAGATGTACAACTATAATTATAACCAATATTACCAACAATATCACAACTACTATGCCCAGTGGGGCTACGACCAGAACACGGGCAGTTACAGCTACAGCTATCCCCAGTATGGATACACGCAGAGCACGATGCAGGTAGGGCAGGGCGACGTACTCGCTCTTCAGTGATCGCTCAGCACAGAAACACGACATAGGTTACAAAACGGTGACGGGCCCATTTTATATTCAACTCTGGGGCCTTAATATAGCTACCTGACGAGGAAGCAAAACTGTTTAGCTGACCCTGGTGTGTACTGTTGCCTTGTTTGGGGGATATTGCTGGGACTTGAGGGGTAAAAAGGCGGGGGGGGGGGCATAAGGGCGTCTCTTAATACAGTTGTCATGGTAGAAGGGTTCTCTTGATACGGGCGGTTGGACAGACAGCGCTAAGACTGCCTTCTGGGATCCTTCATAAGCCTTGTTTTAGAGGATAAAACAGATCAGGACAGCCACCCACTGCACCACAGGGATTTCAAGAACTGCTGCCTCTGTTAGAAGTTTAATGTGGGATCTCCCCCGTGGAGTCTGTCGGGAGTGGAACACGGGGCTTATGTGTGAAGAATTCTGTTATAATCAGTCAGATATAAAAGTCAGTGTAGGACAGCAGTAATCAACAGATGATGTTCATAAAAGATAAATATCTGCTGTCCTAAGGTGTTTTTTTTTTTCCTCACAGACATATGAAGAAGTTGGTGAGGATGCATTGGAAGGTACGTTTCTTGAATTCGATATTGAAGTTGTCTGTTTGTTCTGCACTGATTAGAGGTAGTCTTTCTCAAATTGGCCCTTAGTTTCAGTGTATAATATAGCTTTATCTTTGAGTAAATCTGAGGTCTGAGAAAATTTGTGGGTCACTATCACCTAGCACAATTGCATCCTTATTTTACAGATGCTGTTCCTAGTCGGAACTTTGTCAGGACTGAAAGTAATTGATTTCACTAGCACTGAGGTTTTAATGTTCTATAGTAGTCAAACTTTTATCCTTTTTTAAAGTATTTTTTCTGGTATGCTACAAAAACAATGTAGATGTTCTGTTTTTCTGTAAAATCTTGGAATTTAGAGCCCAGGATACTTCACTGTGCTCTTAGTTTAAAAAAGAAATAATACCAGTTAGCACACTGATAAAATATTTGCTTTAGCAGTCATTGCTTGAAATGGGCCGTTAAACCATGTTGGGGTTTTAGATACACATACAAGCAGTTTTAATTTATTGATGCAAGAAAGCAATCATTTCATACTAGCAGTTCCAAATTTCTCTCTTGAGTGGAATGTGCACTATGTAGTGTATCTTATTCGTCTCTTTAAAAAAAATTTAAAAATCACACGGTAACAGTAGAAAGCAGCTGGATCCGTTACAGGATCCATAGGCATCAGTAATGATGTCAATGAGAAAGCCCTTAATGGCTTTTAAAAGCATTACCGGAGAGCTTTCCTTTCTCTGAAACTAATACACCAGTACTATAGTTAGAATATCTCTGGGGTGTCTTTTTCTCATTGATTAAATTAATATGTTGAAATTTGTAGGAAACTGAAATAATGTATTGCCGGTGCATCATTCCTTTTTCTTAATTCTCTTCTCCTGTGATCTGTTACAACATGAGGTAGCTAAAACCGAACATGTTTACAAGCATTTTATTCCTGATGTGTTTTGTGGTTTTTCCATTCAGTCGGCTAGTTGCTTTGCACTCTGATAGTGGCTTACTAACCTATGTGATTGTGCTAGTCTGATAACCTGAGCTTTAGATCGTGGGTGGTGGTAGGTGAGCTTTACATCCTACAAGTGCTTTGGGGAATACGATGAGTCGATTTTTGTGAAATGTTAAGTGTGCGTTGGTAGCAGCAGAATTGTGCCCACTGGGTTGCTCTCTGGCTCCAGAATGCTTTACAAACATTTCTTCCAACTGTAAAATAGGGGACATATTCATGCGTAATTCACTGGGTGTCGCTGGCACTTCTTTGGTTACTAACTGTGAAATGCTTTGAGATGTTCGAGGCTTTGGCAGACGAGCTCTGGTGACTCTTGTTGCAGCAGCGTAAGAGGCTACCGTCCCCAGCCATCCACTCTGACCCTGTAGTGGAGGGAGCAGAACGGAACGTGTGCCTGCGCCTCCGCTCCTCCACTTTGCAGTCCGGTGCCTTAGTGCCAACCCACCTTCTTTGGCAGTTTAAGTGGCTTCCCTGGGCTGCGAGGTGCAGGTATGCGTTCTCTCTGTTGACTCTGCTATGGGGGCAATCACCACTGGAAAGAGGGACATACTTGGATGTAGTTATTTCTTATCCCATTGCAGAAAGATTTACCAGGGCTAATCTAGTCAGGTTCGTGATTGGGCAAGTGCTGGGAATGTTTTGTGACTCCCCCCACATTTGTTTTAATAAAACTAACATGTTTACGGGGTGTGGGTTTTTCCTAACACATTTGGCATGTGACCTATTTGTCTGTCTTTCCTCCTTTAGATCCGACGCCTCAGTTGGACGTCCATGAAGCAAATAAACAGTTTATGGAACAGAGTGAAGAGCTCTACGATGCCTTGATGGACTGTCATTGGCAGCCTTTGGACACTGTCTCGTCAGAGATTCCAGCCGTGTTATAGCCTCGTTGCTGAGGCACTGTGTCTGTGTGACAAGCCCGCCAGTGCGCTCCGGACTGTTAACGCTGCACCTGGATCCTGCAGTAGTGAGGGGTGGCCCTTTCTCCACCCAGGTCTGTTACTCGAAGTGCAGGAGGACTGTGGCCTTTCCTGTACAG
Source organism: Pygoscelis adeliae (assembly GCF_000699105.1). NCBI lineage: Eukaryota > Metazoa > Chordata > Aves > Sphenisciformes > Spheniscidae > Pygoscelis > Pygoscelis adeliae. Next base: position 2,556,927 of record NW_008824591.1, read on the forward strand.
AATGAGTGTGGTAGGAGCATCATGGTAACTTTTATTCATGGTGAAAGTTAGAACTGCAACAGTTTTATTCCTTTTGTCTTGAAATGAACTCTTAATACTTCTTGGGAATTGTAATTTATAAACTTTCAACGAGATGGCACAGGGGAAAGACTCTACTCCAACGTACAATAAAAAAGTTGGTCTTTTAAGTAAAATTACCCTTTGCATTTTGGTTCCTGCCCATCTTTCTGTTTTGCTGCCCATTTAACTGTCTTCAGTCATTTGATCCAACTCTCATGAATGTGCTATTTTAAAAAATCATTGTTGGATACCACTAAAATGTCTCAAAAGCTTTCTAGTGACTGGGTAAGGTTGCTGTAACTTGAGCACGGGAAAGAACCATGTAGATGAAAGCTTATGTTCTGCTTCACCGAAGCTGTGATCTTGAGCTAGCAAGTTTATAGCTTGGTGTTCTTAAGCAATCTGCCTGAAGAGCGTTTTGGAGAGTAAAGACAGAAAGGAGCGTTATAAAACTACTACAGACCGATGCCTTCTACCTGGTGATCTCTCGCACGTTTGGCTTGCTTCTCCACCTGTGTATGAGGAAATAATTCCCCATCAGTCAAGCAGTTTAAAACACCTTTACCGGCAACCTTGTTTAAATGTTATTTTGTGTATCATGCCTTTTTTCATTGTGGACACGCCTTGATGGTCTCATTAAGATGTTACAATTTCATAGCGTCTTCCACTGTCCTGTCAGAGCGAATATGGTGAAACTGAAGATCTTGCAGCAAAAACGGGTCAGAGCAATCTAATTGATATATTGTGCAACAAATTGTTGCTAACCTGGAAAGCAGTTTTCTACTGGATGTTGTATAAGCTGGATGGACAAGCAATATATTTAAGCTAATATTATGTTGCGTTAGAGGTGAAAGCGAAAATAATAGCACTTATGTACATGTTATAAGCCCTTTTCAGGCTTTTGTGCCTTAAACTCTTTGAGAAACAGGAACAGATAAACTACCTGTAATAAATATCTATCCAAGAAATAGTTTGGTAACTGAAATTGCTACTGCAAGGCATTTAGTTGCCTCCCTGCCCATGTTGATGCAGAGATTTGCCACAAAATTTAAATACTTTCATAAAGCCTACTTCTACTACACCTTTGTTTGTGTCCATAATTATGGTATATGTGTCAGTCTGTGGTCTTTTTATCAACTGCAATGGTAAACGCACTGTGAATATGAGGGGAATGGTGACATACACCGGAGTTAGCATATTTCTGAGCGAGTTACTTTCTCCCGAGTAACAAGCGATAGGACAAGAGGAAACGGCCTCAGGTTGGGCCAGGGGAGGTTTAGATTGGATGCGAGGAAAAATGTCTTTACTGAAAGAGTGGTTAAACATTGGAACAGGCTGCCCAGGGAGGTGGTTGAGTCACCATCCCTGGAGGTATTTAAAAGACGGGTAGATGAGGCGCTTAGGGACATGGTTTAGTGGGCATGGGGGTATTGGGTTGACGGTTGGACTCGATGATCTCAGAGGTCTCTTCCAACCTTAATGATTCTATGATTCTGTGATTCTAAGTGGAACTAGAGGACTGCTGGACCCCTGCGTTCTCATCTGCTGTGAATTTTTTTCCTCCTGCTGTGCATCTGACTGTGCTGTGGGCCGTTAACAGTGTCCTAACCTTCAGTTACTCTGAGTTTAAGGAAATGAGTGTTCCCTGCGTGTGCTGGTAGTGTTTCAGAGGCAGCGGAGAGGTGGAAGAGAGCAGAGCGCTTTTTTTCTTCTGATGTAGCTGGTCAGCGGTGCTGAACACTCAGATGATGCCCCTCTTCTTGGAAAGTGCCTGTTCAATAGAGTGGCATTTCAGAGGTGATGTAAAGGTTTTCCTTATGTTCTGCTGTTAAACACTTTCTAGATCGTTCTGTTACTGTGCTGCAACAGTGCTGCCGTGTGTGCCCTTCATTCTTCTCTTTGGGACCTGCCTTGGCGGAAAGAAAGTTGGTAACGCTTCGTGTGAGCCACCGTAAGCGGCACCCCCGAGTTCCTCGGAGAGCTATGTGTGCACAGACCCTTGGGCCCTTAGACGGAGACCAATTTGGGAGTACAGAGGCCAGCAAAGATTACCCGCTGAAGCCTGTTAACTGGTGGTGCAGAGCTTAAAATAGCTCGTGCATTTCCTTTTAGGAGAGAGGTTGACGTGAGGCTTTGGGCCACGTTCCCTTGATGTGTGAGCCAGCCTTTTGGGGTTGTTTGTGAGAATCTTGGCCAATGTTCTGTTGAGCTGTTAATCTCTCTGCACTTTTTTCTGTGTATCACTTATTCATCTTAATGTTCATTTTCAGCTCCCGGCCATTGCTGCAGCACCTGAAGCACAGAGGAGACTTTTATGTGGAGCTACAAAACAGCCGGTCACCTGGATTTTGTAGGGTTTGTGTTTTGGAATCCAAGTTAAGCAGAGTGTGGGATTTTGTTTCTCATGGATGGCTACAGGAAAAGCCCTGATTAATTACCATTTAGCGTAACACAAGATGAAAGACAAGGACTCCGTGTAGTAAGGTAAATTCTGCTTTTATCTTTATGCGCTGAAGGCAAGAAATCCAAGGCAGGTGATATCACAGCTCACTGGGATTAGGTAATTCTTGAAAATTGCATCAAAATCTGCAATTGAGATTATGAAGTATTCTGCCTTTCAGCGTGCAACGTTTACTAGTAATTACAAAAACAACTCAAACATTCTTACTATGTTACTTGATGAAGATGTGATGATCCAATTTAGATTGCTCTAAATTGCAGGGACTCTCGGACTACCGTTTGAGTTACGCAGACTGAAAAATGTTCACCCAGCTGCAGAGCGGCAAGACGTGGGCGTTACTCCTGTTGGGCATGTGAAGTGGTGATATGCAAAGCGTAAGCTGCAAGGCTGCGGGGTGGCCTGTTGCCATTAACGTGTGTTTAATTAAAAGCTTGACAGTAAGCATCAGGGATGGCCTGTGAGAAATTCTGACCGGCTTCCCGTGGGATGAGGAGTTTGAAACCATTTCTTTAGCAAACGTGGGTCTGTACCAGCGCAGCCCCGTGTATGGGCTGGGGGTTCTGACAGGGGCCGGCGGTGATGTTTTCCGTGTGTGTCTGACTAGAGAAAATTCCTGTTACTTGGACCGTTTTCAGGAGACAGGTTCATATCCCGCACCCTTAGGTATTTCTCTGAATCCCTTCTGAGGAGCAGAGATGTTTGACTCTGATCTTTGCGTACTCAAGTTTCTCATTACTGGCTCGCTAATCCCCAGCTTCTGGTAAACAAGATCTGAGAGGAATTTTTACCTTCTAGCCTTGCTATCTCCCAGTGTATCTTGTAAAGCATACTGGATACACCAGTTTCTGGATTTAGCTTGGGATTTGCTTAGACATGAAATTAATTCAATGTCAGGATAGGGTATGAATTTTAAATGCAATAGCTACATTTAGAAACTGATTGAGCTAGTTCAGAAAATGTCACTGACAAAGCTTGGTTTACCTTTTTGCCTGGTTAGAGCATTTCTTCAGAAAATATCTCCTTTTTTTTTTTTTCCCCACCCAAGTTACTACACTTTTCTTCCTTAGCAGTTATTCCCAGTCAAAATGGTTTTACCAAGTGCGGTCAGTTTTGTAAGAAGGGTTTTGGGGGTACTGGCTGGTACACCCTCCGTTTTTCTCAGACGATACGCTGCTTCTGTTGTAAAATTTTCCAGGGTCAAAGCAACGGTAGATGATGCAGTTAAGGCGATGTAGATTGAGCTGCATGTGGACAGGGTTCGTCTTGTCCCCTCAGCACAGAGGACCCCTGAGGAGCTGGAGGCGCAGCAACCCGCCCGGACCACCGATTCATCCTTGCTTTTCCTTGCTGCTGTTTTTTCACAGGGCGCTTCCCTGCGGATTGTCTGCTCCCACCTGTCCAGCGGTGGGAATTGCAGCCTCTTCCAGCGATTGCTCCCCATCCCGCGCCACGGAAGAGGCTGACGTGGGGCTCCCAGCCGTGCTGGGAGGTTTCATCGGGGCTTCGCTGACCTTGTGGTCGAGCACAGCAGACATGCAGCAGGATTTTCTCTGCTCCATCTTCTCTCCATCCGCCTTCTCGTGACGGGCTGAGGTCTACTGAGCATCTGTTGGTTTTTGGTATTGCTCTTTGGGGATTCTCCCCGTTCAGCATTTGGAAGATTCTCTTCCCAAACACTTGATGTTTTCCAAGGTTGTCTGAATGTTTGGGGTGGGTTGTTTTTGCTACAGTGAGCGAGTTTCTGCCCTGCCCTAGGATTTGACAGGGAGATTTCTAGGTTCACTTTGCACGAGTCGCTGTGCCAAGGAGAATCCGGGCTGCCCAGGGAATGCCTCGTGACTTGGCAGAGCAACTGCAGGATCCGTGGAGGAGGAGGAGGATGGGACCAGCTGCTTGTAACCTGTCCCTGCCGGCTTTGACAAGGGCTGTTTTTAGAAGAGCTTGGTCATGCAAGGTTTGGGGCTCATTTCGGGACTGACTTTTGCTTTAAATGGGTGCCGGCTTATTTTATTGGTAACCTGGCATGTTTGTGGTTGGGGTTACCGGGGCGATTCCTGACCACTGTGGATTTTTTCATCTGTGAATTTTGCTCAGAACAGATTAAAAACTAACTGTTGCTCTCCCTCATCCTTTCTGCACTTTCCCCAGGGCTCGGGGGCAGGAAGCAGTCACGGGCTTTTCAACCTGGTTTCTCATGGTGGCTGTGGCTTCAGCGTCAGTTACCTGCAGAAGTTTCGTCAGTCCCTTCCAACCAGTCGGCAAGTGCTCTCATTTTAAATCCTTTCCACCGATTTTGGATCGCGAGCCAGGAACCTGGCAGAGGCATTGTTTGGGCAGATAGGCTTTTGTTTCCAAGAAACTTTCCCTCCGTTCCCCGAGGGTGGGGTGTTTCCCCCCCACCAGCCTTCCAAAAGGGAGGAAGGAGTAGGAAGGTGCTGCCTTCACCTTTTCGAAGAGCAACCCCTGACGCGCACCTTGCGGGGAGGAGGAGTGGGGAATTGTCTTTGGGCCAGGTAGACTGGAGGTTCATTTGGGG
>NW_008824591.1:2562741-2566100 GCF_000699105.1 Pygoscelis adeliae
CTGGGCCTGGGGGGGGAACGCGTGCAGAGCCGAGGGCGTGGGTCCGGGCACCGCTGGCCGGCTTGCGGGACTGGGCCCTGGCCGTGGGCGGAGGTGGTGCCTGGGGGTGCTGTCGCTAGAAGAAAGGGGCTACCCCGAATACCTGTTTCTGGGGTCTTAATTGGTGCACGAAGAGATGGGAGGTGGCGGGTCTCGCGGCTTTTGCGTTGTTTTAAGATGCTTTTTCTGTCTTAAGAATCCACCTGAAGCTCAAGACTGTAACTCTTCCCCAGCAGCACCCTGGCATGGAAGGTGATCCCAGTGCGCAGGATGGCTGGTGGCGGCCGCGCCTCGGCGGCGTTGGGCGGGTGAGATGGGCCATCTGGGCTCTGGAGTCTCCCCTTACGCTGGGAATTCGGTTGCCTTCACAGCCTCCCTTGGCCGGAGCAGCGAAGCAGCAGCAGTATTTCCTGGCCCCCTGCTAGCAGGTACCGCCGGTGTGGGCCGTGTTCCCGACGCTGTGGATCCTCTGCGGGGCTCGTGCTTGGGGTTAGGCCCTGCAGACGAGGATTTCCCACCGGCAGGGCCCGTTGCGAGTCTCTCTCCAGTCGTTAAGAACTGCAGAATCCCCTTATTTCTGGCTCTGTCGAGGTCACGTATGGGTGGGATAAGGAGATGTTCTTTCTCCAGCATCGCTGGGCCTGGCTAGCGGCAGGACTGGGAATCGGATCTGATCCAAAGCCGGCAGATCACTCTGCTTTCGCTCCGTCTGCCGCTCTGAAGCTGTAACGGACTTTGCCAGGCGAGCTCGGTGGTGACTCTGCATGTTTATCCAAGAGCTGTGGCTCCGTGAAATAGCTACGGGTCTCCAACAACATGCAAGAGCAACGGGAAGGTCTTTGACTGCTGGGCCTCTCTTGCCTGTTGCTGTCACTCGCCCCTCCTATATATTTTCAGGAATTGGGGTGTTTTCTCCTTGCAAGGCGCTGGTGGTTCCGGGGTGGGGTGTCTCGGTGACGCGTACTCGTGAGCCCCCAGCCCGCTGCTGACGCTGGGGGTGTTGCGATCTGTACCAGGGTTTGCTTGATGTTTCGGAGCGCTCTCGGCTGATGGCCTGCCTGCCGGAGAGACCCGAGGTGAGAACGCACGGCCTCGTCGGAGCTCTGTGACCTGTCCCTCCAGATCCCTTTCCCATCGGATCTGAATACCGATCTTGTGGTCGAAAAAGGAGGAAAAATAAAATTCAAACTGGTCTCGGCCTCTTTGCCGGTGCAGTTCTGCTCTGAGAGGGGCCAGTTTGAAGACAGTCTGTGTTGGCCTTGCTCCTTCGGGAGGGCTGGGGTGGGAATGAAACCCCCTGGCCAAGAGAAGGGGTAAATGTTGGGCGTGGAGGGCGGAGGTGCCGGGGAGATTTACGGGCTGGTGTTCGCTTGGGCTGGATCCGATGCGTTGGTTCCTGGTGTACAGCGGCCCAGCGACTTCAAACACTTAACCTGTGTCGCTGGGGGTTTTTTTTCAGGAATTGACTCGCTCAGTGGGAAAAGCCGAGAGCTTGGGGAACCCCTGATCCCGGTGAAGGGATTTGGTTTGCTTTCCGTAGGGCCCGAATCGTGGGGAAGCTGTGACGTGGAGCCACGTGAGTGTCCTTTGTGGGTGATTGCCGGATGTTTGGTGTTTCCGCGAGTGGGATCTCGGCAGTCCTAGAGGACGAGGGGCAGTTCAAGCTGACGGTGCCGGTGCTGGAAGCGGCCAGTCCTTAATCTGGGCTTTGCAGGTGGGAACGGTCAACTTGGCTAGTGGGGTTTTTAGTTGGGCAGCCCATTATCTGTAGGGGCAGAGCGCCGGTGAGATCGGTCGCGCCGCGCCAGCCCTCTGAGCGCACGCAGCCTGGTCCGTGATGACTCCCGTCTTTGGAGACTGTTGGATGAATCCTGCGGATATGGGGCTGAGGCCAGGTGTGAACTAGCCAAAATGGCCGCACGGCGCGGGGAGAGGGGACGCCAGGGGATTCTTTAACGCAGGTGAAATCCGAAGCGATGCCGAGTCACACTGCTCTTCATTCAGGCCGGATTTTTACCCCCTCTTCAGGTCTAAGTAGAGCTTGGAGCTGAGATGAGCCGGTCCCTGAGGGTTTCGGTGCTGCAGTGCAAGACTTCGCTCTTTTCCAGCCCTCTCCTCCAGAAGCGGGAGCTCTGCGTGACCAGATCCTGGCTCCTTCCGGCGCCGTGAGCTCCCCCAGGTGGGAACAGCCGCTCCTGTGCTCCGCTCACCACAGGGAGAGGGAACTTGTTTGGCTCCGGGTGCCGCTCAAGCTCCCGTTAAAACGCTCGGCGTGGAAGAACAGTCCCTTCCGTGGAGTTCTCTCGGGAGAAGAGCTTGTGCGGGAGGGTCTGGGTAGAAAATATTTCGAGGGCGAATAAATGCAATCGCTTGAAATTCTCGCTGCGTCTCCTGTGCTCGTGTTCGGGGTGCGTTGGTCTGGGGGGATGCCTGACTGCCCTTCCCCGGGGCTGGGGAGCACCGCGGCCTGCCGGGTGCTGGGGGCGAGACCCGGCTCGTGAAATCCGAGCAACTTCTTCCACTTGAGGTTACCGAGCCCTCGAGGCGTCTGTCGGTTCTGCCGTGGCCGTACCGGTGGGCTGGATCTCCGGGCAGCTGCTGCGTGACTGGGATGTCCTCTTGGATGTACTTTTTTTCCCTGGAAATCAGTGTGTCTGGCTGTTTTTTTCTGTGCGAGTTAGTGCTCCTCGTAACGCTCGAGTTGCCGCCCGAGGGAGCTGATGTGGAAGCCCTTTGCGTGCCAGAGCTGCGCTGGTCGGAGCCCGTCTTTCGCTTTCCCTTCCTCCAGATGCCGGAGCGGGTGCAGCGCTTGCCGCTGGAGCTTCCCCTCGGCAGCCCCCGGCGGGGGGTCCCTGGGAGCCCAGGGAAAGCTGCGTGGGAGGTCGCGGAGGTGCACGGGACGGCTCCTGCCCGGGGAAAGGCAGCGTCTCGCCTAGCCAGCAGCGTCTGCTGGAGCCCTGGTGACTCCGGTCGCCCGTTTTTCTCGCGACGGAGAACAAATCGGGGGTGGAAACAGCCCCGGAGCTGTTCGGGCGAGTCTGTTGTTCCCCGTCTCTGCACAGCCGTCGGGAGGGGGGGGGCTGGGCCGTGGCGAAGTCCCCGGGGCCGCGGCGGGTGACCCGGGCTGTTTGCAGAAAGCACCTTTGGCCGGGGGACGCGGAGTCGGTGCCTCTGACCCCTCCTGCCTTCTCCCCGTGGCGACGCGAGAGCCCCTTTCCCATGTTGCTCGTCCCTCCCAGCTCTCCCAGGATTTTGGCTTCCTCGGGGGCACCGGCCCCTCTGCGGCCGCGTGTTCGTACACGCGGAGCCTGGCTGGCCCC
>NW_008824591.1:2570734-2574212 GCF_000699105.1 Pygoscelis adeliae
GCAGCTACACGAGAGGAGGCGATACCCCGTACCGGTTCCTGAATTGCTTCAGCGAAGGCGGTTTCCCCCGTAGGTACCGGCAGGCCGAGGGCCCCAGCAGCAAGCTGGGCAGGGAGGACGGGCCCCGCTCCCGCTCCCGGGTGCACAGGAGCCTCCCTGTTGCGGGGCAGGGGGGGAGGTTTGGGAAAAGGGGTTTGGCAGCGCTGCCGGCCCCCCCCTCGCCGCGACAAACGGCACCCGCGGCTTCTCCGATGAAGACGGAGCAGAGCAGGCAGGAACGGGCAGGGGGGAGGCGGCCCTCCTTCGCCTCCCGGGCGAGGAGAGAACCAGGATCGCCCCCATTTCTTGCCCTCGGTCACCGTGTCCCCACTCCTAACGGTCCTAAATATCCAAGCAACGGGCAAACTACTCACCCTGGGCCGGACGTGAAGAGGGGAAGGCGCCTGCCGAGCCCTATCGGCACGGCAGAGGCCGGCCAAATCCTTCCACTCACTTCAAACCCCAGGGCAGGGGATCTCCTGCCGGAACAGCACCACACGTAGAAACCAGGCAGGGCGGAGGCTGCCCGTTTCACTTGCAATTCCTCTGCACGCCGTCTGAAGAGCACAAGACCGTGCCGTGGTTTTAGCTTAATAATTTCTTTATTCATGTAAAACAAACGCAAGTATTTATATAAACACTGACATTACAAAGTACTGGAGCAGGTAGGGGCAGGAAGGAGGAAACAAAAACCTCTACAGATGCTTCTAATACTGTCCCACACAAGATCAAATGCTCTGTCCCTTGGATAATCACTTATACGATAAACCACTTTCAAGTCACAAATAAAAGTCTTTGTTTTGAGATACGTTGCGCTCTTAGGGGGAATGAGGAAGGGGGCGTAGAATGTTTTTGGCAGATCTCCTCATAAAGTCAAGATATTGCTGCACCGTTAATAAAAAATATATGCTTCTCTGTAAAGCATTAAAAAAAATATCCCATGGATGGCATCGCGGAGGCTTCAGTGGAGAGGCAGATATCCCAAAATGCACTGGCGTCTTCTCCCGGCTCTTCCCAGGGGCTATTTCTTGGTAGTTTTGCGAATCAGTGCCATTCTCTGCAACAAGAAAGGGAAAAACGTGGGAAGCCGAGCGGCTCAGACAAGGTGACTGCGAAACAACCTGTAGCCACGCAGGAAGAAGGTATCTCGGGTTCTCTCAGGACACTGCCTGACTTGTTCCCGCGCAGGTCTTTCAAGTCCGTTCGAATCTTAATGGGGTCCCAAGCCGGAGCCAGAGGAAAAGCAAGGCTCCCTGCGCCTCTCCTCCGCACCCGGGGCTGGCACGTAAAACGCCGACGCTAGTGAGGGGCAACGGGATTAAACGGCGCAGGGGACCAAACCCCACTTCAAGGCCTCCTCTCTCTCTCTCTCCCCCCCTGCCCAGCAGCTGCTGTGGGAGCTTCAGGAGGGGAGATGCAACATCATCCACGAACTCCAACGGCTCCCGCAGGGCAGCTCCTTCCCCAGCTCCGACCCTACGCTGAAACGGCGATGGCCCAATTCAGTTAAAGCAAAATTAAGGGGGGAAAAAAAAAACACCAAACCCAAGCTGCTCAGCTCCCACCTACAGCTGAACGCCAGGACAACGGCGCGCTCTCTGCTGCACCTCCCCGGGCCTTTCGGCTTTTGGCAGCTCTTTAAATTCTTACGGCGGTGAGAGCCCCGACCCTCAGGCAGAGGCACAGGAGGTGCCGTACGCTGCTCACAAAATACCCGAGTGCAGCGTTGGGCTGCAGACGTAAAATGGCCCCAGGAACTCGAGCCGCAGCCTGTCAGAGCCCTGCGGTTCACCTGCAACACCCAGACTCCTGGAGCGGTTCGAGGGGCTACGCCAGCATTTAACCCCCCCATGCCTGGGGACGGATTTCCTACCGAACCGGAGGAGTTCGCAGTGTGTTTTCAGTCCCTTCTGCGCAAGGACGGAGCAGGCGATCTGCAAGGGGGCAGCTGACAAGTCACTGTCTGCAGCTCTCAGCTGGTTTTTTTTAACCCCTTCCAGGGTTAAAAAGGTTTTGAAAGGTTTTTTTTAACCCCTTCCAGGGTTACAAACCCCTTCAGACAGCGAGTACTGCTGCTTCTCTTAGGGCACAGCCAGCGCTGCACCACCACAGAGCAACCTCAATCCTCTCTGCACAAACAGGCGAGGAGACTCCAGAAGTTATTTCAAGTCCAAACCACTTGGAAGAGGCTACAAATTCAACGTCGTGCCAGGAGTCCAAGACCACCCTCCCCATATCAGGCTTCTACCACGCGATTCCCGGTGCTGCTGAGGGCTCCTTACCTGTTTGTGAGCTTCTGTAGTGCAGGCTTTTTTGTAGGGCCTGATTTCTTCAGAACCAAAGCCCGGGATCCACATGTTCCACTGACGCTCTGGAAGAGAGAGCGCAGGTCAGCACGCCCTGCCCCAACCGCCCACCGCAAGAGCGGCCTCGTCATCACGAACATACCGGCAGCACGCCCGCCTGGAGCCAGTGCTAGAGACGTGCCGGTGATCCGCACACCAGCTATAAAAGCTTCACAAAAGCAGAGTAGCGGAGGGCTGCACAGCATTAAACACGGTAAAGACGCAGACCCTGTGCTAGGGACCTTCCAACACGGGCTGATGGACAGCTACAAGCTGCACAACTGCAAAATTTGGAGAGGGGATGGTTAGGGGCAGACACCCCGTTCATCCCCTGATTATTAAGGCATTATTAAGCAGCTACTCACAGGTTTCCACCCCAACACCGCGGCCATGCCCCGACTTCAGGGCGTGCGCCCAGCTCACAGCTGAGGGGGGAAAAAAAAAAAACCCAAAAATAAAAATAAATCACTCACCAAGATGCAACTGGACGTCTTTCACCTCCAGGGTGTTTGACTTGCGATGCCGCGCAAGCTGGCAGGCAGCCGTCACCACGCTCTCTATGAAATCATCGGCGATCTGCAACAGCATCTGCGGCAGAACAAGGACAACAGCCAGCCCTGTCAGCACCGAGCAGCCAAAATGATGCGGAAAGTATGAAAACGAACCCGCAGAAGCTAGTATTTCAAAGGCGTTTGCCACAATTGCTGTTTTAAAACCCCTCTCGACACCGGGACGCAGAAACAGACACGGATGGCTGAAGGCTGCCGCGAACGTGAGACTACGGCGGTGTTACGGCAACCAGCCCTCCCTGCCTTGGCAAAAGGGCCGCCGGTGCGTGAAAAATCCCAGATGAGCTCTTTCTGCAGCCCCTGCCGTGGGTTGGTACCTACTTCCTCCACATCTTCATCCAGCTGCTCGTTCGGATCCACCTCGCGCACCAGGTCCTGCAATTTCTTCTTGGTTAAGACCTGAGCGTGCGGGAGAAGAGGAAGGATTTACTGCCCTACTTTAGCAAAGCAGCCGCCCACGCAGCGCAGCCACAAACGACCTCCTCCCCCCGCCCCCCTTCCCCGCCTCCCGTCGCTGGCCACGAG
>NW_008824591.1:2574752-2576002 GCF_000699105.1 Pygoscelis adeliae
GGGGGCCAGCACGCTTCCCGGAGAGGTCACGGTGCCAGGGAGGGATCGGCCACCCGCAGAGGGATCAGGGCGCGTTCCCGGGGCGCTTGCCGGGCACGCGGCGTATTTTATGCACGTCCAAGACTCCCCAACGCCACGAGGAAACAGGCAAGCCAGCAGCTCCTGGCAGCGATGCCGCCTCTCGCACCACGCCAGTAAGACGGAGGCTACAAACATGCACTTTTATTTCTCCTGTCTAGACCACGTTTAAAAAGAATTTCCCCGTCACCCCCCCCCAATCAACATATACATTTCCCTGAGACTGAAAGAACCTCTACACCTACAGTGTCCATACCCCATCCAGCCCGGAAGTGCCCGGGAGGGAAGAAATACACGAAGATGTTTGCTCACTCGGTAACCGATGCTTTAACAGACATTAAGTTTTTGCCGGTAGTTTAAGGAAGGAGAGGAATTAAGCCACGGGCAGGTCTGAGCATCTCCCCCCTTGTCCTAAAGTCGGGGATGAAATTACCTGGTTGCTTTCGGGACTGAGCCGACCCCCTCCGCTGGGCGTCCCAGGCATCTTTGCCACGGTGGTGCTGTTGGCCATGGAGCTCTGCGGGGGAGTGCTGGCTGGTTCTGGCTTTATCGAGGAGAAGTTGGAGAGGTTGATCAAGGTAGAAGGGCCAAACTGGTTCATAATCTGTTGGGCTTTAGCTTTTAGATCATAAAGCTTGTCGAGGTCCTGCTTCTTCTTGGGGTTGTGGGGACCCAAACCGATCAACTGGAAAAGGAAACGAAAGCCACAGTTAGCAAAGAGAGAAGGAATTCAACGGGGCGACCACATCTTTATCCAGGGTAAACCGCAGCGCCCCGACGGGGCCCAGAGGTTTATAGAAGATCGGGTCTCTCTGGACGCAGCAAGAAGGGAGGAGCAATGGTTAGAAGAAGAGAAAACATTCCCTGGTATATGGAGTACGAAGTCGGCCACGAGAAGCGCAGCGGCTGCACGCGGTGCACTGGCAAGAGGCGGCAGCTCTGCTCGTCCCTCGAGCCGAATCCCACGCGCGAGTCCACCCCTCGCCCCCCGGTCGGGGCCTTTCTGAACACATTTCACTCGGACCACGAACAGCTTCGAGGAAGAGACCACGCGAAGAAGATTTAACTGAAGGACACGGCTCGCTCCCGCGGCAGCAATGCAGGGCGACGGCAGGCGCAGCGTTTGAGTCTTCATCTCCACGCTCCGCGGGCCTGAGAAGAAGACGGGGTTC
>NW_008824591.1:2576655-2578191 GCF_000699105.1 Pygoscelis adeliae
GCGAGAAGCAGCCGCTGAGAGCGGACGCCTTTATCCGAAAAGCCCGTGGGCTTCAGGGTGAACTTACTTATGGGAGAAGAAGAGAGTTTGTTTAGACAGCTTTACAGCACGTTCGCACACAAAGCGACGAAGGGAGCGTCTGCTACCTGAGCTACAAACAGGCGTTTTCCCCTCATCAGGCCAAGCTTTGTTAGTTCGGATTAATTCATTCCAAAACACAAACCAGAAATCACACAGGGGCACTTAGAAGCGGCTGCTTTAGTGCTTCATTCCAAGGCACGCTCATGCACTGCCGCGCCTACGGACACGGAGCCCTTTTAGGAGAATTTATATCCATAGACGCATTTCTGTAGCGCCCTCAGCAAATTCCTAGCTCCATTTTAACTAATTAACGATGGAAAACCGTTACATTCACACCCTAAAACCCCTCAGACGGCATTTCTGGACGAGGAGCTCGGCACAGGATCAGGAGGGACTTCAGTGTGCCAGTCTTGGTTTTAGCTGAGGCTGATCTCAGGCTGCTCGCCCCCCGCGCCTCAACCTACAAATCCGCAAAGCAGGAATCCTCACCCACCATGCAGGGGAGAGAGCTCCGAAATCCTTGGGCAGAACGCGCTTTATTAGCGGAAAGTCGTTTTGTTCATTTATTTGCGGATCTCACGGCAGCCTCTGCGTGCCGTTAAGATCACCAAACAAAATACCAACGGGATGCGCAGATTCCCAGGACAAATCCCGCATGCCGGCCCCGTGGCAAGCCCCGGCCGTTTACTTACGGCTATCTGGGTCTCTAGATCTTTAATTACATCAGCAACCGCTGTGGGGCCAGCGAACGGAGAGGCCATTTTCCAAAGCCTTCCCAGTACGTCGGCAGCCAGCGTTAACCTACTCTCGCTTCCTCCTCTTCCACACAACTCTCATTCCTACAGGAACACCAGATATTTTTCGTATCACCCATCCTATCGTAAGATCGCGAGAGGAAACAAGTTTCCCGCAAGAGAGCACGCGTTCTCCTCGCTACGGCGCACGAGGGTTTAGCTGTCAGAAGGTATTACGCGGCCGCGGGCAGCACGCGAGCGCGCGCTGCTGCGGAGGGCGAGGCACCTCCCAGGATCCCGAAGCGGGAGCAGAAATTCGGCCAAATTCCGTTTTTCTGTCAGAAGACAGAAGAGCATCTGCCGTCAGCAGCGACGCGCAGGTGAGCCCGGACCTCCGCAGGAGCGGAGGGGGCGGGGGGGGGGGGGGGCGTGTCTAGTGGCCGCTGACTCTCGTCGATCCGCGGTGGCTCATTAAGCTGGTTCTACAGCTGTAACCAAAAGTCTACGTTAAAGCGAGACAAACCTTCAGCTCCATTCCCCGGAGCGCTCGGGGCAGGGGTGGAGGGGGGGTTCCACTTCCATTAAGACACATCGATTTTCACCAAATATTTAAACAGGTCCGCAAAGGACCGGACGGTCTGGGCGTCTCCTTATCATTAACAGAGGAAACTGGGAGAGGTCTCGGGTTTTGCTTCAGTTATCGCAAGCGCGAGACAGACCC
>NW_008824591.1:2583676-2583986 GCF_000699105.1 Pygoscelis adeliae
CCCGGGCGGGGGGGTGCCCCGCGGGGCGAGCCGGGCTCTGCACTTACGTCCCGGTAGCCCTGGCTGGGGTTGCCCCAGATGTCCCCATCGATGTCCTTGCAGCCCGCGGGGCAGTACACGCTGAAACACACGGCGAGGGCGGGGGGGGTCAAGGCTCGCTCCCATCCAAATCCCCTCTGCACACCCGCTTTGCTCCCCATCCCGTCACAGTTGCACCCCGAGAGCCCCAGGGGGGAGCGCAGCCCGAGCACCCGGGAGAGGGACGGGGACTGGCAGCGATGCTGGGGCGGGGGACGCCAAAGCGGGGACC
>NW_008824591.1:2592223-2592661 GCF_000699105.1 Pygoscelis adeliae
CGCCTGCCCCTCTCCCTGCACGGGCAGCGGTGCTGCCGCCGTACAGACCTGCCTCTGCTTTGCCCTCTGCAGCACCGCGGCACCCCGCCACCGCCGGGCTTCATGTGAGAGATGGCGAATGCCGAAGTGAGCGTCCCTGTGGGTGATGTGGTGGTTGTACCAAGTGACGGAAACGAAGGGGAGAACCCGGAGGATACCAAAACCCAAGTGATCTTGCAGCTCCAGCCGGTGCAGCAAGGGTGAGTCGGATGGTACTGGTGTGTCCGGGAGGTGCGGGGTGGGTTGGGGGGCGTCCCCGTAGATTTTCGTGGTGCGGGGACCGAGCGTCGCTGCGTTTTCCGGGGCTGCGTCGGTTTTGTGCCACGCGCGGTAGAGAGAAAAATACAACGCCAAAAAAAAAAAAAGCTTTTGTGTGTGTTGCTGTCAACGGGGCCTCCG
>NW_008824591.1:2592754-2595065 GCF_000699105.1 Pygoscelis adeliae
AGCCCGGCGATGGCCGTGGCAGTGGGGAAGCGGTGAGGCGGTCGCGGTGCTGCCCCAGCCACGCATCCTCCCGGTCTCCCTCTTCCCTCTCCGGCCCCAGGGTGGGTTTTTGCCACGCTGCGGCTGCTGTACGAGGCAGGTCTGTGCCCTGTGGCCAGATCCGCATATGCCTCTGTGCCAGCTTTCCCCTAAAATAATCCTCCTCTAAAACACAATGAAGCTGGGGTGTTGGAGGGAATTTTGCGGTACCCGTGGCAGCTGCTGCGGAGAAGCGGCTGTCACCAGGCACTTCATCTTAACTCTGGATCGATCGGGACGTAAATACGCCGGCTCCGGTTTGATAATATTCGCAGAGCAGGGTGGCTGTAGGCCTGACGGTGACTCTCCCCTGCGTGATCCCACCCGTGCTGCAGTGTCGGACGGGGCTGGAAGGGAAATCCTGGGGCACTGAGCTCTGCTTCCCGTTGTCGTGGGTAACGGCCTGTGTCAGAAACCAGAGGAGAAGGCAGAGGGAAGGGCACTGCAGAGCTGCTTCGGTGGCGCTGGCAGTGTGGAGGGTGCGATGGCAGGACTGGGAACGCCTCTGCGTGTTTCAGTCCTTGGGATTGTTATTGTATGTTGTATGTGCCAAAAAATGCCTGTGATTGAAACCGTATCAAACGAAATCCACGTCCCTCGAGGACAGGCAAGAAAGAAACGAACTGAATTTTTAACCCCGTGCTGTGAATCTTAATTTTCCGTGATTTATATAGTTTCTTTATCAACGGACGCTTTCACAACAGGATTTACCAAGAGGGCTCCGAGGCCAGCGCCGCCGTAGTGGCCGTCGAAACCCACACCATCCACAAGCTAGAAGAAGGGATCGGTGAGTTCCCGCTCGGCGTGGGCAGAATCCCCTCCTCTGCAGGGCTGGTCGCCGCTGAGCTGGTGTCTCCGGTTCGCGGGGCTTCCTTCTGGCTCTGCCCCTGCAGATGCTGTTTCCCAGGCATGGATGTGGGTGCAGGGTCTGGGCATACTCTGGAATAAGAGTCTGCTGTTACTGCTTGGTCTCAAAGTCCTGGAACTGAGATCCTGGCTCTCCTGCAATGAATGGTAAGGGCTCCCACGGGGTCCAGGGGAGCCGAGATTTCACCCTAGCCTTGGTGTGCAGACGCTAGCAGGCAGGAATGGTGGTTATGAGGATGGGCGGTTGTGTCTGCCGCTGGCTTGAAGCGTCAGGCTCTGGGTGCTGGGTCTTTGCTGAACGAACAGCCTGGCGGTTTGGGTTGGGCGTTCAGAAGAACCGAGCAGGTTGGCTCCGAGTGCTCCCTGCCGTCCTGAGGGGTATGTGGGAAAAGGCTCCTGCCGTTAGGTGCTGTCACTAGATCTTGCCCGGTGTTCTGCTTCCTGTGTGGGTGTGGGTCTTTTGGCAGTACTGGCAGAAACTCTGCGTGTGAAGAGAACATATTATCAGTAAATATCTGATATCGCTGCTAAAGAGATACCAGAGCTCCAAGAAATCTGAGAGATGTCTGCGCTTCAAATTTTAGAGTGTTTTGTTTCCACGAAGATTGTTCTCGTTGACACCCCCCCCCTTAACAGATGTGTTGGATTTCTGATCTCGCGTTCTCTTGGTAGATGAGCTTCATTTTGAGCATTGCTATATTAAAAAGGAGATGCCAGCTGCTGTTAGAGCTAGTAATTGGAGAAGACTGAAAGAGGACTGATCCTGAGCTGGGATCGGCCCTTCTTTTGGTTTCCTGAGTGTAGGTCTCGCAGCCTGTGAGCTTTCAGCTCCCGCCTCGTGGGATTTGAGCCTCTTGGGTGGAAAGTTTCATTTTCACCCGTTCCTCCCTCAGACCCCAGCACCATCGAAACGAACGAGGAAATCGAGATCGCCTATCCCATCACCTGCGGGGAGAGCAAAGCCATCCTGCTCTGGAAGAAGTTCGTCTGTCCGGGAATTAATGTCAAGTGTGTAAAGGTAAGGGAGTTTTCGCAGCGGGTTCCTTCTCTGCTCTCAAGGTCTGGTGCTTGACCTCCTCAGGACTTTCTTACTTTTTGTTTCATCTGAGCCTTGTCCCGGAGCCGAGTGACTTTGCCTTTGCAGCGTGCTGGATTGTTAGCGCTAAAATTGCTTCTGGCACGGGGAGAAGCGAGGGGAGGAGTGGGTTAAGGAGTGAAGGCCTATCACCCGCCTTATATTTCAGTGCTGCTCTCGATTACTGTTTAAAGCAGAGTGGTATTTGGCACTTGACGAGGGACTTGGAGCTGAAGGCAAGCAGGGGATGCGTACTGAGATCTGTCAGAGCTTTTCTTCCCTGTCTCTTTC
>NW_008824591.1:2595102-2596850 GCF_000699105.1 Pygoscelis adeliae
GATCATCCACTCCTGTCACTTCCTCGGTGAGCGGGTTGCATCGAGAAGAGAAATCTTGCTGTTACCTTTTTTCCACTTGAGGGTGTGCTAATGTAAGAGCTGGTGCGCTGAGGCTGAGTCCCCGTGTGCTGCTGCAGCGAGAGCGCTCTGCTGCTGACCCTCAACAGGAACCGTCTTAGTCACTGGAGCAGGACGGAACAGATGCCCGAGTGAATACCCGTGTCAGCTAGATGTTGCTTGGCTATTTGATGTAATAGGAGTCTCCCATAATGATCTCCAAGATGACTGTACGTGTTCACAGAAGGAGCTAATTTGGCTCATGCCTCGTACGAAAGCCTTCGAGGCTGTTCTTGGCTAGAGCGGTGTGGTTCGAATGCCGCTGGCTGGCAGGTTGTCCCTGCAAACGTCTCCATTCTGGAGCTGTAAGCATTGGTGTACTGAGGGGATCAAAGCCAGTAGGAATTTGAGAAGCAGCTCCTCTTTCTGGGTAGAAGCGGGGCCTTAGATGAGCTGTGGACTGGCTGTGCTGGATGTCCCAATACAGTCTTCCGAAGTTACGTTACCCTGTCTGCTGAGCCTCTGTTTATCTCGTTGTCAGTTCAATGACCAACTGATCAGCCCGAAGCATTTTGTTCACCTGGCCGGGAAGTCTACCCTAAAGGACTGGAAGAGAGCCATTCGCCTCGGAGGAATCATGCTGAGGTATTTGACTTGCCTACCGCTGTGTCCAGCTTCAGGGCTTCGTCACTGCAGCTGCAGGATGCCGAGCAGGCGTTTTGTCTGCTTTGCAGTCCCCGGGAGTTCTCTTGGAGGTTCACGTTACCAGCAACCTGCAGCACCTCTGGGGCAGAGATCCTGGCCCCGTGGTCTGAGGGGCAGGATGCCTCATCCTGTGCAGATGTGGCCTCGCCTGGGGGACCTGGTACTTGGCGGGGGTGGAACAGGACTGGAGCCCTGTACGTGAAGCTGGGGGATGGCTTGTATTTGCCATTTGAAAGCCCTGCAGGAGATGTTCTGCGTGCAGAGTGGCGCTGGGTCTCCCTTTTCCCGTCCTTCCCATGGCCGTAGCATTCCTACGTGGAACACTCCCTTTTGTCTCCAGGCTGAGATTTGAGCTGAGCCTGGTTCTCTCCCCACTCCCCGCACAGGAAGATGATGGACTCGGGGCAAATCGACTTCTACCAGCACGACAAAGTTTGCACCAACACCTGTCGAAGCACCAAGTTTGATCTCCTGATCAGCAGCGCCAGAGCACCGGTGCCGGGGCAGCAGAGCGTGGTCCAGACTCCTACGTCAGCTGACGGTAGGAAACCAGTTAGCAATGCCACGGGAGTTCCCCTCTGACGCTCCTCTCCCTCCCTGGGCTAATCAAATCGGGTTGACCCACACACAGTTTACGCCTTCTCCCCCGGCGTAGCAGGGCAGTCCCGCCGTTCAGGAGACTGCTCTGGTTTCTGGGAAGGAAAATGCTTCTCGTGTCCGCTCAGGGAGGTCTCGGCAGCGTCTGTCGGGGAGCTCTGCTCTGCGGTAATGGGAGGGCTGGAAAGCAGCCGGTATTAAGCAGTGACTAGAGGCAGCCGTGGGAGCCAGGGGAGGCTCACCTTGAAGAAAGGATCTCTGTTCTGGGGTCACCATGTGAGCAAACACCCGAGAGAGCTCGTACAGCGTTTCCTGATGTCTTTCCTTGTCGTGGTTTAACCCCAGCCGGCAACCAAGCCCCACCCAGCCGCTCGCTCACTCCCCCCCCG
>NW_008824591.1:2597254-2601922 GCF_000699105.1 Pygoscelis adeliae
ATGAAAACATCCCTGTGTTACCAGCACTGTTTCCAGCACAAACCCAAACCATAGCCCCGTACAGGTGACTATGAAGAAAATTAACTCTACCCCAGCCAAAACCAGCACGTTCCTTATTTGAGGGCCTATTACAAAGGCACGGGATGTGCCGATACTCAGGAATGAATCTAGGCACGCTGACCTCCTCCGGAGCAGCCTGCTCCGCATCACCTGGACATCCACGAACGGGGTGTGATGGCTGCACATTGATTGTCATTCCAACTGCAAGTTCGCAGCGAATCCCGTGCTTCGGAGCAGAAAGCGATCTCTTTGCTGAGGTTAAGGGAGGAGACTGCTCCCAACCGTACCGTATCGTTCAGGCGGGCAGGTTACGTTTCTCTGAGGCCCTGGGTGGGTGAGATGGCAGGAGTAGCCAGCGAGCTGAGGAGAGTCTCCTGGAAAGCACCGTGGCCACATGGGAAAACCTTACGGTGGCTGCACATTGGCTTAGTCCCAGATTTGATCCAGAAACTTAGGATTGAGTCAGATCCATTTCCCTTCTATAAACCGGCTTGGACCCTGACCCTGTCATTTCCTGAAGGATTGGGGCATCTCTGGGGCGCAGAGCTCCCTGTTGATGATGCAAGAAGGGGAGAAGGGTGGCTGAGCTGCGGCTTCTTTGTTCTCTTCTTTATTCTGATCCTTTCCTGCTCCTTTTATGCCAGGACTCCAGTTTGCTTTCTGGAGGGCACATGGTTTTCCCTCCAGAAAGCCCCAGAGCCTTTCACAATCACAGTTCCAATGAGAAGCAGCAATATTTGCTTGTAGCTAATTTGGTTGAAAGAAACCAGGCACAAACAACTTGACCACGAGAGTGAAAAAGAGCCTGGGAGGGGTGAGGGGGGTGGAAAGCAAAGCAGGGATTCAGGGCTGGCGCTCCGGGTGCCGCAGAGAGAGCTGACGTTGCCTCTCTGGCAGGGAGCATCACCCAGATCGCGCTGTCGGAGGAGAGCATGGAGGAGGGGATCGAGTGGAACTCGGCTCTGACGGCTGCCGTCACCATGGCCACTGAGGAAGGCATGAAAAAGGACACGGATGAGATCTCGGGTAAGCTCAGGCTGCTTGTTGGGTGTTTCCCCCCCCTCTCCTCGCCTGTTACGTTCCGGAGACTGAAATCCTGAAAATAAGGAGAGTTCAGGCAATGACAGAGCCGTCCCCCAGCCCCTTGGCTATCCCAGCATTTCCCAGGCGTGCCGGCTCCCTGCCAAACGGCGCTCCTCACCGCCGGCAGGCAGAGTGAGACTTCAGCCCTGGCCCTGTGGCTGATGGGTGATCCCCCAGATCAGTTGCTACTAGTTACATTGAGGGGCTTATTTTGTTCATTCGAAGGACGTAAACATCTGCCAGCCTGGAGCTAGGCTGAAACCCCCAGTGAGCAGTGTCGTTAGTGCCCCGTCAGCTCTCCTGGCTGCGTCTCTCTCGCTGCGGTGCCTTGCCTTCCCTCTTAGGATCAGTACGGAAGCTTAGGCAGAGTTTCCTCAAAGGCTTTTAAGCTCCGCGTCTTGCGAAGATGAACAGAGGCAGTGAAATGTGGCCTTGGAAGTCATAGTGCTGCTTGAAAACATGTTACTGATTTTTGCTTCTTTTGGGTTTGGGGTTTTTTTTGCGTGTCCTCCACCCCAACGGCCAAATTAGAAGTCGCCTTGCAAAGTTGCTCTTGCCCGAAAGGTTTGAGGTAGCCTTGTGGGAAAAATGCCAAATGCTTGTACACGTTGACTTCTTTTTCCCTTCTCCTTGTGCCAGAGGACACGCTGATGTTCTGGAAAGGAATAGCTGATGTGGGGCTGATGGAAGAGGTCGTGTGCAACATCCAGAAGGAGATAGAAGAAGTCCTACGCGGCGTCCAGCAGAGGTTGGGTCAGTCTCCCTTCCAGATGACGGGTAGGTTGTGAGGCACAGCCTCTGGCTCTGCGGTGGGGAAGGATGCTCAAAAGGGCAGCTGCAGGCAAAAAAAAAAAAAAAAAAAAAAAGGGGGAAAGGAGCAAAGCAAGGGTCCAGCCCCACCATTAAAGCTGTTGAGCCAGGGTGGCGAGCGAGTTACCGCTCGTTAGCTGGGCCGTGGGAGCCGAGTCTGCGTGCGGTGTCAGCCCGCCCAACTCCGAAGCGCATTCGCTTGCCCCGCTGCCGGGCACGGGGACGCAACGCGCCACCCCCTTCCCTGAGCAAAACGGCCCTGGCGGCTTGCTGAGACCATCGAGCCCCACCATTAAAGCTGTTGAGCCAGGGTGGCGAGCGAGTTACCGCTCGTTAGCTGGGCCGTGGGAGCCGAGTCTGCGTGCGGTGTCAGCCCGCCCAACTCCGAAGCGCATTCGCTTGCCCCGCTGCCGGGCACGGGGACGCAACGCGCCACCCCCTTCCCTGAGCAAAACGGCCCTGGCGGCTTGCTGAGACCATCGGGCGACTTGTCCTCGGCTGCCGGCCCTGGTGAAAGCCTGGCCAGGTTCACTTCTCGGACCAGAGTTACTCAAACGCTTTTCTCCGTGACAGTGCAGGCTTCAACAGGTCCTGCCCCCTCGCTTCTCGTTCTGTCTTCACTTGTGCCACAAAACCTGTTTTTGGGGCTGAAGCAGATGAGGGAACTGATCTGGGTTAAAAATAACTCCCCTCCCCTCTTTAGGGTTATTTTTAACTTGGATCAGTTCCCTAATGCAGTTCAGCACATGCCCCTGTGAGCACAGGGTTTGAGAGCACCTCTTGTTGATGTTCTTGCTGAGAGAACGTCCATGTAGCCACGAACTTCATTTTACCCAGGATATTTTTTTTTATTATTTTCTAATTTAGCTTTGGGCTGGCGGATCTTTGTGTCTGGTAGGTGGCAGCTTTTGGAAGCTGTAAGTGATTGAAGTCAGTGGATTATAACAGAAATTTTGCACAGCTTTCAGTGGAGCTGGCATGTTAATGACACTGTCAGCAGCATGGGGTGATGATTTGTAGGTGGAAAGCTCGTTTGTATCTCTCTGATTGCAAATCATGCTTTCATTTGCAGCAATTTTGTGCTGCTTGGGTGACACATCTCTGTTTCATTTTCTTTATCATGCGAATGGGATTGTTTAGTCCTTGGATGTCAGAAGGATGAGGGAGCTGGGTCTGCCCTTGTCAGCCAGCCCTTGTGAAAGAACAGAGGTAGCTTTACAAAAAGCAGCAGAAAATTTTTGGTGTAATACGAGCGTCTTTTGAGTACCTGACTGAGTCCCACCTGTGGGACTAGGCACTCGTCCCCACGCACTTTCCTTGCAGATGCTGCAGTCTTGAACAACGTCGCCCACACATTTGGCCTAATGGACACAGTCAAGAAGGTTCTGGACAACAGGAAAAACCAGACAGAGCAAGGAGAGGAACAATTTCTTTACACACTGGCAGGTACAGTCGGCGCCTAGTACGGCTTCTCATCCCGTTGCTGCTCTTGGGAGCTGATGCGACTTTCCTCCAACATATGAACCGTGTTTGGGTTATTGTTCAATACACGCTGCCCCAAAACAAATGCATCCCAGTCCCCTTCCATCCTAGGGCGTGAGCGGAATTCCCCCTCTCCCTTGCCTCGCAGTGAGCAGTTGCTTGGGGCATTCGACGGCCCGAAGTCTGTGCCCTTTGCTGCGGCGCTGGGGGTGCGAGCCCGACTCAGTCGGCATTAGGAAGTAGGTGCTTGCTAGCTGAGGGCTGTGCGGTAGTCATCTGAGCTGTGCCCAAGCTAATAAGCTTCCCTGTGTAGGGAGTGCTGGGTTGTCTGCTTGTCTTGGCGCGGAGCTATCAGGTGTCTTGCGCGGCTTCCCCTGAGCTGAAGCCAATAACCTGACCTGAATTCCCCAGAGCCGCTTGCTGGATGTGTCTCCCTCCTCGCCGTGTCCTGTAGGACCTGTTCTTACCTGGCACGTCCTAGTCCCCTACTGCCCTGGATAAGTGAGATTACTGTGCTACTTCTGACTTCCAGTGTTCACACAGACAAGGGTTGGGGGAGATGTTTCGTTGACCGAGGCGGTCCTGCTCCCTGTCCCCAGCACAGGTGCTTGGCTCCTGGGGAGGGGACCCAGCCAAGCTCAGGAAGCAGTTCCTACTGCCTGGAGGGGCTTGTCCGCTCTCCCTCGTAGGTGGGTCTAGCTTGGGGAGCCAAAGTGCCCGTCTTCTCATCGGTAGGAGTAGCCAGCTGGTACAGAGCATTGCCTGTTCCTTGTCCGGGCGCTGACAGCCGGCCGAAGCAGGCTGAGCGGGCGCAGAACGTTGACCAGGTCCGTGTGGGTGGCAGGAGAATCTAGCCTTTTCCTTCGGTGCAGTTTGATCTTGAGTGAAACGCTAAGATCACGCTCGACTGGGGGGTTAGGAGACCTCCCGTCGCAAATACGGGATGTAATGGCTGTTTGTGGAGCCCTTGAGTCCCCAGGAGCCCCTGCAGCGTGCTGGCCCTAGCCCAAGGCGCTGCTTAGCCCTTCTCTTTGCAGACCTGGAGCGGCAGCTGGAAGAGCAGAAGAAACTTGCCAAGGACCAGAAGGCGAAGTCCCAAACCATCCAGAACGTGGTGCTGATGCCCGTCAGCGCTCCCAAGCCCCCCAAGAGACCCCGCCTGCAGCGCCCAGCCTCCGCCACCGTCCTCAGCCCCTCCACCCCCATCCAGCAGCCTCAGTTCACGGTCATCTC
>NW_008824591.1:2602005-2602650 GCF_000699105.1 Pygoscelis adeliae
CTGCCTCCCAGCCCTTCCGATACGCCACCGGGGTGTCCTCCTCCAAGACCAGCTCCTCCGACACGGTCACCCTCCACCCGTCCTCCAGCCTGGCGCTGCTGAGCTCGGCGGCCATGCAGGACAGCGGTGCCCTGGCGAACGTGGCGGCCGTGGTCAACCCCGTGGAACTGGTGGCCATGGAGTCCGGCCTCACTTCCACCATCCAAGCCGTGGAAGGCACCTCGGACGACGGGCAGACCATCATAGAGATCGACCCGGCGCCGGATCCCGAGGCGGACACGGACGAGTCGGAGGGCAAAGCTGTGATCCTGGAGACGGAGCTGAGGACTGAGGAGAAAGTGGTGGGAGATGTGGAGGACCATCAGCACCAGGTCCATAACGTGGAGATTGTGGTCTTGGAGGACTAGTGGGGAAGGCAAGCGTCAGTTTGGGGAAGAGTTGGGAATTTATTTTATTTTGGGCTTTTTTGTTAAGCATCTTTGCCAGCCACCCCGTTTGTTTCCATGGATATTTTCATTGTACTGTATATTTTATATATATATATAAAATTTTTTTTTTTTTAAAAAACAAAAAAGCTGGAGAAACACGTGAGACCTGGAAAAGGCTCCGTCTCCGTGGAGCACTGAACAACACCGCCTGTTCCCG
>NW_008824591.1:2603113-2603973 GCF_000699105.1 Pygoscelis adeliae
GCCTCCCGGCGCCGAGAGCGCGCCGTGGCCCAGCCGCGCGCGTGGTTCTTCTGCTCCGGGCCTGCCCTGGCCCCGATTATTTTATTTCAGAGAGACAATAACCGGTGGCTGGAGTGTTGATGTGACTGTGGGAAGGGATGACGGCTTTGGGGTGGAAAAGGTACCTCATTTGTATTTTTATTTTCCCCCAGGGAAGGGAATTCTGTCGGACTCTTCGCTGTCACCTCAACTGGGATTTTTTTATTATTATTATTATTATTATTATTATTATTCTTGCTTTGGGGAAGACGACAGTAACCCTGCCTTTACTGCCCGTATTCTCCTCCTCCACACAAGTTGTTTTTATATCTATATTTTTTTGTATTTGTTTGCTCTCCCTTCCCTTGTGCAGATTTCCCAGCTGCAAAGCCCTGGACCTACTCTCGCCGGTCTCGGGGTCCCTGTATCCCAATCCCACCTCTTCCCGTGGCACTTCTCCCCCGTCCCTTTCCCCGCCTGGCCAGGCTCGGTGCTGCGAACGCCGCTTGGAGACTCCTAGATCGCTTCAACCTTTTGCGTAAAGGCAAAAAAAAAAAAAATATCAACTCGAGCTTAAAACCACAACCTCCCCCTTCGCCGCTCGACGCCGCAGGGACCTTTTCGGGGTGTACAAAGCATGTCGTGCTGTTGCTTTCCGGGAGAGCTGGACTCCGGATCGGGGCAGCTTCTGTTTACACTGTGTGCTGGGGCTGCTCCGTGCTTGTCGCTTCTTGTTCGGTGGTTTTATTTTTGTATTTTTTCTTCTTTCTTCCTATAATCTCTTGGCAGGATTAGAACCGGCACGTTGCTGAAATAACGTGCGCCCCGCTGTTTTCCCTCTT
>NW_008824591.1:2605774-2607639 GCF_000699105.1 Pygoscelis adeliae
TCGGGTCTGTGCGCCTTCCCCCGGCGGAGCGGCTGGGAGAAAAACAAAGCGCCAGCCGCGGAGCCTGTCGTCGCTCCTGGGGCCGGGGAAAGTTTGCAGTTAAAGAGCGTGTGTGCGGTGGCGGAGTGCCTTGACGCTCTCCGCTGGGGTAAGCGCGGTATGTCCTTAACTAGCGAGCGGTAGTTGCGTTATAAGGTCCGTCCTTAAATACTTTAGGTCGGTAAACGTTCGAGTTTATCGGCGGAGTTCTTTCTAACGCTCTACGTCTCTCCCCCAGTGCAAAACGGATCCGTGCATCAGAAGGATGGGTTAAATGATGATGACTTTGAACCCTACTTGAGTCCCCAGGCCCGGCCGGTGAGTAAGAGAACCTGCTAACGGGCAGGAAGCGCCAAGAGCCCGGGGCCTTCCTGCTGCTCTCTAGCGAGGGCGAATTTGGCGTCCTTGCGCTTCCCCATCTCCACTCACTGCGTTTTGACGTTTGCCAGCTTTCTTCTCATAGCGTGCTATTTCATACGTGCCTTTCTCCAGGCAGAAAACACCAAAACCCGTTAGGTTGTGGTGGGTGAAATATAAAGGTTTTAGCAACTCTTTGGGGGTGTAAGGACTTCCTACAGTTGGTGTTCAGCTCATTTTTTTTTCTCAACGTGACTGTCTTGAAGTTACCATTTCTGCCCTTTCAGTTTTACTGTTATGACCTTGTTTCCTTGCTGGTGGCTGGTTCTTTACACCGTACGAGGAGGTGCACGATATTGCCTTGTGAAATTGCTTCACACGGTGCAGTTAGGCTCCGAAGGCTTCTGGAGGATACTACCGACCCTCTTATCTCTCCGCCGAGTAAACTGAAAATGCGTGTCATGGGGTTTTCTCTATTTTTCATCAAAAAAAAAAACCAAAACCCACAGAACGCACATGTGATAAAGGCTGTTAAGACTTTTTGAGAACTCTAGTTAGAAGTCGAGCTGGAGAGCTTGCGATCAGCTCCTGAAGGTCAGACTTCCAGATACTTTTCCTCTTAACCTTCTATTTGAGACTAGCTCCCCTGTTAACTGTTTTTTGTTTGTTTTTCTTTATGAGCGGTAGGAGAGTGACACACAACAGATGGAGTTCGGCTGATTAGCCGGTACAAGTAAGCATTATAAACATCTGTAGTAGGACTGGAGCAGTTAGTTTATTCTCTTGGCTTCTCTTTCCTCTCCAGTTGTGATTAGTAAAAATAAGCTCTTCTGGTTTTCCCTTTCTGTATTTTTTTGATCATTTTTACTGGTCAGTGTATTTTTTTTTCAGAGAAGCGATGCGTGTTTTATTGGAACACAAAACAGGTTTCTGTCTCAGTTAAATTTCCACAAGTATTTTCCTAGTCTGTGCTGAAGATATGAGGCTAAATATTCCTTAAGGTCCTGTCAGCTGTTCATAATCTTCAGAATTCAACCTGTCCCTTAAGGTAACTTTACTGCATTCAGCTCCCTAAAAAGTTACAAGCCTAAATTCGACCTGCGCAGGGCGAGAGAGTGTGATTACTTTCTCAAGTCTTGAATAAAACTAGCTGCTTTCCTAGTAGCTGTCATCTAACGGTGGGTTTTTTCTGTCCCAGAAATCAACATCACCAGTTTCCAGCTTCCTTCTGAATGTGGAAGTATTTCCTGCAAAGTGTAGTTTTACTTAAATCTCCTAAAGAGAAAGGAGGTTACTGTAATGCTAGAAACGACATGATATCGTACCTTATTTTGCATGTTTGACGAAGAACTTCTCAATATTTAGTTTCTTTCTGCGTGTGTCACACTGGTAAAAGGACTTTTTAAAAACAAGGAAGTGATTGGAGCACGCCCCGGGAGGTGGAGCAGAGCTGTTGCTCTAGAAATTCA
>NW_008824591.1:2607675-2611274 GCF_000699105.1 Pygoscelis adeliae
GAGGTAAAACCGCCCTGTTAACTTTGAATGAAACTTGAGGGCGACGTTATCTCGGTTTCTCACCGTGCTGTGTTGCTTGTCAGCTCTCGTCGGTGTTTTGACACCCGATACAGTAGAAAACAAAACCCTAGGGTTCAGTCTGGAGGGGTCCGGGTTCAAAAATAGAAAGGGGTCAAAGCGTGCACCTCTTTTCTGAAGAGGGAAAGGGAGTTACAGATGAGGCTCTGAGACGTGAACTAAATGCAGCCCGCTGCTGCAGTGAGGCGCGAGCCGTTTCTGAAATCGCGTTCTGAGCTCTCCACACAAGCGCTGGGTAACAAGTCGTAAAGTTTCATGGTTCTTCATTCAGGAGCTGCTCTTTCAGGCGTGACTGTTCGTAGCTTGTCAGCCTAGTACATGAGGTTACTGTGTATTTTAAAGCTCAGATACACAGCAAGTGATTCTTCAACGGTTTAAAAGACGAAACAAAAGCTCAAGAGCGACAGTAAGTAAGCTTAAACCCTGGCTCTACTCTTGAGGTGGAGTAGTGAATTTGAGGAAATAACTCTACAAAAGGTCTTAGTCATTGGAGAGAATTAAAAGCCGGTGCAGTTTTATTTGCATACTAATCAGGAACTGTGTCAGTTGTGCGAGTGCAGGGTAGCAGAGCGAGGTGGCGTGTTGGATAGCGAAGCGTGGTTCTAGACGTTCAGGCAGTGAAGAGCAGCGGGCCTGTCTTAAATCTGCTTTGAGCCGGCGGTGCTCAACCGTTGTTTAACTCCTGCGCTCCCTCCTTGCTACGCGAGCATAGCTGGTGAATACTCCACAGGTAGTAGCTTAATACAGACTGCGTTAAAATGCCTCGTGAAGTTAAACATGTAACGGCACGGAAGAAAATACTCTGAGGTGACAAGGGGTCAGGTTTGCATCTGACAGTGATGTGCTTCGCGCGCTTCGAGGGAGAAGCCTGCGGAGGGGAAAGTGCTGCTCCGCCTGCTGGGCTCAGGTTTTAGGTACGGGCTGGCACGTTTACCTTCCGTCAAAGCTAATTTCCAGGAGAGTATATTGTTACTCTTATAATTGAGGGGATTATCTTTTGAAGAGACGTTGCTGGCTCAAAATAATAATATTTTGTTTTTGAGTCCCTTCATTTGCCTTACAAATTAGTCAGTGTCGGTATTCGTGCTTTTGGACAGATTACGCCCTAAAGATTGTTCATGGGTTTGGATTTAGCAGGACCGAGTTCCTCAATTAGGAAAACCGTACCCTGGATAAGAGTTAGCTTTGTTATTAATTTGCTTTTGGGACCCCTGCTTTGGGAAAACGGAAAGGCTGGAGAGAGCGTCTCCGAGTTTTCATGCATTCACACCATGAAGTACCACAGAAAGCTTTTTAGCATTTTACACAACGAAGCACACCTTGTCTCTGAACACATTACATTAAATAATTCCTATTAATTCTTGTAAAGTTGGGGCTGGGTTAGCCCCAAACCTGTTGCTTTCCTTTAACTCGGTGGAAGGTGGAGAGGCAAACCAGCTATTCCTGGGGGGTGCCAGAGCCATCTCGAGAGAGCCTCCGTAGATTTCGGTATGGCGTGAAGTCCTTTGGGAGCAGCACTTGGCACGTGAAAACATGATTCAACGAAAAATGGAGTAGAGCCTGCTGCAAGCCAAGCTTTTAAATGGGAACTGAACCCGACTTTCATCTCATCTGCATTGGGTTGGCCTGTACGCGGCTGTATAGCACGAGGCTGTCTGCACACAGGTTCAAATTACTGGATGATAATGTCCATTAGCGTGGCTTTAACCGCTCCCCGGAGGGGCCATTGGTTTGAATGCCAAATGACAGATGTTTTTCATGTAAGCAAATCTTACATGAAAGAGGTAAGATGTCTGAGAGTTCCCTAATTGTAAAATTACGCATTTGTTTCCGTAACCTAAAGGCTACTTGGATGTTAAAAGGGAGACCAAGGCATGGAGCAGCTTTTTTTTTTTTCCCCCTCTCTGAATTTGAAGCCTGCTTTCTTGTGCTGCTGCTGTCACCGTGCCATGAAAGGCTCCTGCTGATACCCTATTGATTACTCCCCATTTTCAGGTATCTTTTAGTATGTGCCTGCAGCACTGGAGCAGTTTGCGTTTTGAGGATGAGGCTTTAAATCCCTGTTCGTTTGCAAGTTCTTGGAATATTTTGAGCTCTGAAACTTTAAATTGTAGGGATAAAGCTGTTTTCGTGGGTAATAAGTTTAAGGGAGGGAC
Source organism: Pygoscelis adeliae (assembly GCF_000699105.1). NCBI lineage: Eukaryota > Metazoa > Chordata > Aves > Sphenisciformes > Spheniscidae > Pygoscelis > Pygoscelis adeliae. Next base: position 2,609,910 of record NW_008824591.1, read on the forward strand.
TGAGGAAGGCAATTAGGGACATTCGTGATTTTGGCAGCGCGTTTCCACTGGACCTTTTTCCTCCCTATTCCACTTCTCTGAGTCCTTTCTCCACCCCCCCCACCCCCGAAACAGCAAAATTAAGGCGGATACATACGTTACCCAGGCAAGAAAAGCCCTCTTTGGTAGTAGCTACAAGAAGTAGATCATCACATTTGGCTGCTAGGTAAGATACTGTTTTTACAGCCTGAGCAGGAGCAGTCTGGTGTCCAGTCCCACGTCACGCGTCAGGAGCACAATGCGCTCCCATCTCAGGATGGGAAGCTTGCTAAGCCTTTGTGTTTAATCTTTCTGGCAATGAAACAGTTTTTAGAGCACCTCTAACAAAGGAGGTGTTTCAAGGCCGGGCCTGTTTATCTGCCCAGCCCTAAGGTAGGGAGGGGTGGGGCACGGGAAGTCTAAGATGGCTTTTATTCCTGGTCCCTTGAAATTTGTTCAACTCATTCTAACTATTCAGTGCTTATTTTTGTTTTTTTTCAGAATAATGCATACACTGCAATGTCCGATTCCTACTTACCAAACTACTACAGTCCCTCCATTGGATTCTCCTACTCCTTAGGCGAAGCTGCCTGGTCTACGGGGGGTGACCCACCCATGCCCTACCTAACCTCTTACGGACAGCTGAGCAACGGGGAGCCTCACTTTCTCCCAGACGCGATGTTCGGGCAGCCAGGGGCCCTTGGCAGCACTCCATTTCTCGGGCAGCACGGCTTTAACTTCTTTCCAAGTGGGATTGACTTTTCGGCTTGGGGGAATAACAGTTCTCAGGGACAATCCACTCAAAGCTCTGGCTATAGTAGCAATTACGCCTATGCCCCTAGCTCGCTGGGTGGAGCCATGATCGACGGGCAATCTGCCTTTGCTAACGAGACTCTGAACAAGGCTCCTGGCATGAACACCATCGACCAAGGGATGGCAGCTCTGAAGCTGGGCAGCACAGACGTTGCAAGCAGCATCCCAAAAGTCGTCGGTTCGGCTGTCGGTAGCGGATCCATTACCAGTAATATCGTGGCATCTAACAGTTTGCCTCCAGCTACTATCGCTCCTCCAAAGCCGACCTCCTGGGCTGACATCGCTAGCAAACCGGCTAAGCAGCAGCCCAAGCTGAAGACCAAGAACGGCATTGCAGGTTCAAGTCTTCCACCGCCTCCGATAAAACATAACATGGATATAGGAACTTGGGATAACAAAGGGCCGGTGGCAAAAGCCCCGTCGCAGGCTTTAGTTCAGAATATTGGTCAGCAGCCAGCCCAGGTGTCCCCCCAGCCCATGGGCCAGCAGCTCAACAACAGCCCACCGGTGGCACAGGCTTCAAGCGGGCAGCAG
>NW_008824591.1:2611404-2617274 GCF_000699105.1 Pygoscelis adeliae
GGCCCAGCTGCCTGAGCAGCAGCAGGCGGCTCAGCCCACCCGCTGGGTTGCCCCTCGTAATCGAGGCAACGGGTTCGGTCAAAACGGAGTGGACGGTAACGGAGTGGGACAGTCTCAGGCCAGTTCTGGTTCTGCTCCTTCGGAGCCGCACCCGGTCTTGGAGAAGTTGAGATCCATCAACAACTACAACCCCAAGGATTTTGACTGGAACCCAAAACACGGCCGGGTTTTCATCATTAAGAGTTACTCTGAGGACGATATCCACCGTTCCATTAAATATAACATCTGGTGCAGTACAGAGCACGGCAACAAGAGACTGGATGCTGCCTATCGCTCCATGAACGGGAAGGGCCCCGTTTACTTACTGTTCAGTGTCAACGGTAGCGGTCACTTCTGCGGAGTCGCAGAAATGAAATCTGCTGTGGACTATAACACGTGTGCGGGTGTGTGGTCCCAGGACAAGTGGAAGGGACGTTTTGATGTCAGGTGGATTTTTGTGAAGGACGTTCCCAACAGCCAGCTGCGGCACATCCGCCTAGAGAACAACGAGAATAAACCAGTGACCAACTCCAGGGACACTCAGGAGGTGCCTCTGGAAAAGGCTAAGCAGGTGTTGAAAATCATTGCCACCTACAAGCACACCACCTCCATCTTTGATGACTTCTCACACTATGAGAAACGCCAAGAGGAGGAGGAAAATGTTAAAAAGGTAACTTGTTTGTCTGTCTCGGCGAAGTCCCGTGGGGCAGGAGACGGAGGAGGGCTGCCTTGCGCTGGACTAAATCCGGGGCCTGAAGGCGTGGTGCTTGTGAGCAAGCTTGGTGGGCGTCAGTCTGCCTTTTGGCTAGCTGCGTGCTCGCACGTGGAACCCGCTACCCAAATGGCAGCCCCTGTTCGGGGTGGAAATGGGTGCCAGCACCCCGGCAGAGCGGTGGGAGGAGGCTTGCCCAGGCCCTGCCTGCAATCGACCGCCCTTCGGTTGCTCTAAATCTCAGCCTTCCCCGAGTACTGTATTCTAAACAAAACTTATTTCTGTGCTGTTGTCAGCTCCTGGATCGGAACGGTATAAAGTAGGAGATCAGTGGGGGGTTGTTAGAAAACAGAGCTGGGTCTTTGAACAGCCGCCTAATCCACCCCCTACCCAAAGTGGGGTCAGTGTGACAGATGTTTCCCGCCACTTGTAAAACCTTCATGAGCGGCAGTTCCTGTCCCTCCCCAGGCAATCTATTCCTATGCTTAATTATCCTTCCTGTTAGAAGGCTTTGTCTAATGCCCAGCCTAAATCTCCCTTGCTGCAATTTAAGTCTGTGACTACTTGTCCTCTCCCCGGTGGACGCGGAGCGGGTCATTCTGTTCCTCTCGGCAAGCGAGCTCTGCTGCGTTTGAAGCCGGTGGGCTGTCGCCTGCGTGGGCGCTGCCCCGGCAGCGTGGCACGTGAGCTGCTCTCGCCGCCTGGCTGCAGCTGCACTGGCTTGCCGCTTGGGTCCGTCGGGTCGAAGCCCGCTGTCATCGTTGATTCGTTAACGAGAGGATTGCTAATTGGAAATTCTGCCCAAAATTCAGTGACCAGTGGGCCTTGGGTACAGCTGTGTTAGTCACCTGTGGCCGACCTTCCCCACAATAGGGGTCTTGCTTGTATTTGATCAAAGCAGTAATTACAAATTAGCATTAGCACAGCTTTCTGGTAGTTTGCCAAGTTTTCTGACGATCTCTTTAGTTTCAGCAATGGGGAATTTTCCACCCAACAGTTGAAGAACTGAATCAGGAGCTGCAACTGCTCACCATGACAGCGAATGCAGTTTTTAAGTCTTTTTTATATATTGTACTTGGAGCGTTGTCTGTATAAATAGCATCACCCATACGCAAAGGTGGTCACGTTTTGCAACTGATACCCTCGCACTTACAGTGCTTGAAGAAAACCTGTAAGGGAGGAATACATTGCACGGTGTGGAGGTGTAAACTTCATTTTTATGAGAACCTGCACATTTTGTGTGACTTCACATCCCCAAATTGTTCCGCTTGGTATCCAGCCTGTACTGAAGTGGTGATTTCTCTTTTACTAACCGAGGTTTTGAACACGATCAGCAATCTAGTCTGTGCAGGACATCTTAGGAAGTGGGACTTCTCATATGCTCCAGATCTGACTTCGGGGAGCAAGAGTTTGCAGTGCGAGGCGGGGGCAGACCTTGGCAGAGTGGGAGAATGCGAGGGAGGGGCGAGATGTTGCCGGAGGGCAGGGGGGGGTTGGATGGCCGAGAAGAGTTAATACTGGGTAAACGTAAGCGGGTAGCGAGCAGAAGGAAGAGCAGCCGAGTGGGGAAGGCTGGGGGAAAGGTGGACAGGCTGGTGGTCTCTTCTGCTGGAAGGCTGCTGTGTTCGCAAGTTGTTGGTAATGTCTGAAAATCGGTAAGGTATTAAAAATGTGGCTTGGCGATTTTCTTAAGACTGTAAACCATCTTTACTCATCTTTTCGATTGCGTTTTGAAGTCTCCTCCCCTGCTCGCTTCAATTTCTTCGAGATGTGCTAGCATATGGGGGTCAGAAGCAGAAACGGTAGCTGATCGACGTTCAGTGCGCCAGCGCCTCCTTTCTGAATGATGTTTGAGTTGATTCAGTGTGGCATTCCAGTGCAGAAGCGGTTGATTAGGAAAACATTTATTCTTTGAAAGGGAACTTAGTCATATGTCTCTGGAATTCATAAGCAAGGAGGGAGTCGTGTAGATACGCAGTTGGTGTTTGCTTTTCACCCTTGACTCACTCTTTGTTGCATGCTCAGGGCCCCTGCCCTGTGACATCCGGCACGGAGGAAGTGACTTGGTCTTTCTTTCAGCAACAGTTTGACCTCCTCGATTGCTCGCTGACGCAGCCTCGAAGATGGTTGAGGTTTCTGTAACTGCTCTTTCATGGTTTCATTGAGAAGCAGTCGTTTTTGCTCAAGGAGGGGTTTAGGTTTTTTTTTTTCTGGAGTGAATGCTGATGGTTACCCTGGGACTGTGGGTGGCAAAAAAAGCCCAAGCCATGCAATGTCTGCCTTGAAGCATCTCAAGTAATCACTTTCTAAAAAAAAAAAAAATCAGGAACCAGAGTTGAGGCACTGGAAAGCTAAAATGCTGCTCTGGCAGCAGCCAGTGGTGCAGTTCCCTGCCTGCAGTCTGTCAAGCTGCTGGAGAACTCCCATTGCTACCAGCTCTTTGTCTCTGCCACCAGTCTTTCGATGGCAGGGATACGTTAATGTTCTGCATTCCTGATCCTCGAAGCTTAAATGTCTCAAGGTTTGGCTTGTTTTGAACAAGCTGCAGTTGTTTCACTTGGCTTCAGCTTGCCTGAACCTTTGACTGATTTGCAGTTTGATTCCCGCTTGCTACCTGAGCAGATGGACGAGCACTTGTGAAAGTCTGGGAACTCTTGAATATTCTTTTATACTACTCGCTGCTAGAGTCACTTCTTCATATAATTTCTTGGAACTATTTTAGGGAATTCTGAAAAATGCTTTGCTTAGTATTTGTGCTATTCCAGTGGGCCGGTGAAGTGGGGTAAACGCTTCAGCGTTGAAAACGCTGAAATCATGCTCTTGCTTGTCCTTTTCTGTTGCCTGTGCCCATCTTGTCCTCAGAGGCTAATCTCCATTTCTTTCGAGTGTCTTGCTTTGCTCTACTAATCCGGTTTTCTAAAAGGTTTGGATGTTCTCCTGACCCGAAATGATGAAGCTGACTCCCAGTGCGATCCTACCTGAAGCAGTTTAGGACTTCTTGAAATGCAGAACAGGGTGGCAGGGCTTGTCACCGACTTCCTCCCTGAAAGGACTGTTTTATCTTTGTTTTAAAAAAACAAAAAAACAGCAACGAAAATCCCTAGCCCATAGTAATACACTCGTATTTCTAGGAATGTTGTGGTGACCTCAGCATAAAGATCTTAGATAGTGATGTGCTTGCGTGTGAAAGGTTAACAGCTTGCGTTGTCTGGAAAAGCAATGAATGTCAATGCTAAGGGAAGTTTATTTCGGTTCTTTCTCCCATTGCCTTGCCCAGGGTTCGGGTACTTGGCTACTCGCAGGTTCCAGGGATTTTTAGGAAGGATATCCCATGAAAACCCGTCCTGTCCTGTCCTTTCCGGGGCCAGAGTGCTCAGTTGTCAGGTTTGCAGTTGGTAAGAGACGCTTCGCGTTGGGACTTTGGTGGGTGTTGAGTCAGGATGAGCTGTGCAGGATGGGGTGGTTTCTTGTGGGTTTTTTCATGCTGAGGTATACCAGCCTCGAAACAGAGAGGTGTGATTTGCCAGATTGGAGCTGCTGTTTCCGGAAATGTGCTGCTTTGTGTCTCAGCTGACACAGTCTGCTGGTTAAAGGAGTATTAATAGTGGCAAGTGTCACTGCCCCCCTTAGAAGATATGATTTAAGGGAAAACTAAGTGGTGTTATATGAGCCTATTTGAAACTAGCAGACTATTCCACAGTTGCTGTAAAAAAGAAATGTGTTCTGGTGTATTTTGCAAAGCTCTTCCCCCCCCCCCCCCCCCCCCTCATCCCCTTCCTAATTTGTAATCTCGGAGGGGAGGAGAGGGCCTATTTCCTATCGGGTGGGGTAGCACTTTTCTCCCGCTGTTGCAGTCGTCCTGGCTAGTGCTGCATTTGCTTTGGTTTTACCATGCCAAACAGGACAGAGTTTCTGACTATAAGATTCGGTTCCTGGATATTGCATGTCCAGGCAAAGCCGACTGTTCCCTATGACACCAAGGGAACACGGCTTGCACTCGCGCGGTTCCTTTCATCCCAAGGCTCTTTGCTCTTTCTGCTCCAACTCCTGGCCGTAGTGAAGTTGATTGATGCGCCAGGACAGAATTTCCTTGCTGTGAATACCCTCCGCTGTTGGGCAACGCACACGGTTTCTCTCAGTTTATTTCCAGGCCTTTTAAATCCTGTACGTGTGTGTCCGTGCTCGTATATTTGCCCTGTAATAGAGGAAACAGAAACCATACTGCTTATTCTAGTAGTTTGGTGCTGGCTGTTTGACCTACGGAGCGCCTTGTTCTTATGATACCTTTAAGCCAGCACTACAAAGCCCTTAGGGCATTCTCGCATATTTTGGTTGTGTTCTAGCTTTGTTTAAAGGCAGGAGAAAATGGTAGGGGAAGGCTTAGATCTAGCTGGTGCTCTAATCCTTGTTTTCTGCTGTAAGACGGGGGACTTTGTTTCCCCATCTGTAAAAAGGGAGCAGCTGGGAGCCATTTCACTGCAAGTAAAGTGGAGGTTGAGTGGTGGAAGAGCAAGCCTGTTGCACTTGCCTCACAGCCCTGCCTCTCACTGTTAGTATCCTGTTAGTAGTCTTCAAAATAATATTTTAATGTAACATTTTAATATTATAAAATAATAAAATGTCATAAAATACGTTTAAAGTTGACATGTTGAAGTTGGTTTAAGGAGCTGTCGAGATGCACTGTTTAAAATTGTTTTTCGAGGACTGGTAATGGGATTCGGAGCTGTTCTCCTCTAGTCACTGGGCCGTACGCAGTGAGGAGGTTTTGCACCTCTTACAGGTACGGCCTTGAGCAGGGGGAGTTTATTTCGTGTCCTGTTCTTGTGAACTTGTTCCCAGCTCACTTGCTGCCCACTTGGTGTGGGCAAAGCTTCGTGCCCCCTCCCACCCAGGTTATCTTCGCCTTGGCTGGGTGATTTCAGCTCTGAGTTGCAGAATACCCTGAACTGATCGTTCTTATAAATATGTTAATTGCATTCATTATGAACATGCTGAATGCTTCAAATGAATGTCTTAAGTGAAGAAGAAGAAAAAAAAAAAAGACTTTGTTCTTCCTTCAGCAGTTGAGTTGAAATTGCATGTGTGTGGCTGGCAAATTCCCTAGAAACAACATGGAGGG
>NW_008824591.1:2623317-2633360 GCF_000699105.1 Pygoscelis adeliae
GTGTTTGTTTCACAGCCCCCCCCCCCCCCCCCCCTTCCTAATTTGTAATCTCGGAGGGGAGGAGAGGGCCTATTTCCTATCGGGTGGGGTAGCACTTTTCTCCCGCTGTTGCAGTCGTCCTGGCTAGTGCTGCATTTGCTTTGGTTTTACCATGCCAAACAGGACAGAGTTTCTGACTATAAGATTCGGTTCCTGGATATTGCATGTCCAGGCAAAGCCGACTGTTCCCTATGACACCAAGGGAACACGGCTTGCACTCGCGCGGTTCCTTTCATCCCAAGGCTCTTTGCTCTTTCTGCTCCAACTCCTGGCCGTAGTGAAGTTGATTGATGCGCCAGGACAGAATTTCCTTGCTGTGAATACCCTCCGCTGTTGGGCAACGCACACGGTTTCTCTCAGTTTATTTCCAGGCCTTTTAACTCCTGTACGTGTGTGTCCGTGCTCGTATATTTGCCCTGTAATAGAGGAAACAGAAACCATACTGCTTATTCTAGTAGTTTGGTGCTGGCTGTTTGACCTAAGGAGCGCCTTGTTCTTATGATACCTTTAAGCCAGCACTACAAAGCCCTTAGGGCATTCTCGCATATTTTGGTTGTGTTCTAGCTTTGTTTAAAGGCAGGAGAAAATGGTAGGGGAAGGCTTAGATCTAGCTGGTGCTCTAATCCTTGTTTTCTGCTGTAAGACGGGGGACTTTGTTTCCCCATCTGTAAAAAGGGAGCAGCTGGGAGCCATTTCACTGCAAGTAAAGTGGAGGTTGAGTGGTGGAAGAGCAAGCCTGTTGCACTTGCCTCACAGCCCTGCCTCTCACTGTTAATATCCTGTTAGTAGTCTTCAAAATAATATTTTAATGTAACATTTTAATATTATAAAATAATAAAATGTCATAAAATACGTTTAAAGTTGACATGTTGAAGTTGGTTTAAGGAGCTGTCGAGATGCACTGTTTAAAATTGTTTTTCGAGGACTGGTAATGGGATTCGGAGCTGTTCTCCTCTAGTCACTGGGCCGTACGCAGTGAGGAGGTTTTGCACCTCTTACAGGTACGGCCTTGAGCAGGGGGAGTTTATTTCGTGTCCTGTTCTTGTGAACTTGTTCCCAGCTCACTTGCTGCCCACTTGGTGTGGGCAAAGCTTCGTGCCCCCTCCCACCCAGGTTATCTTCGCCTTGGCTGGGTGATTTCAGCTCTGAGTTGCAGAATACCCTGAACTGATCGTTCTTATAAATATGTTAATTGCATTCATTATGAACATGCTGAATGCTTCAAATGAATGTCTTAAGTGAAGAAGAAGAAAAAAAAAAAAGACTTTGTTCTTCCTTCAGCAGTTGAGTTGAAATTGCATGTGTGTGGCTGGCAAATTCCCTAGAAACAACATGGAGGGGTTGGTGTGCGGGAAGGGAGCGTGTAAGATGTCAGTGGTGGCAGCTTCTTTTTTTTTCTTTTTTTTTCTTTTTTTCCTCCCAAGCGTTCTGGGTAACTTGCTGACACTGAGGTTAATAGCTACTGACACAGGTGTTGTGTTTTGGGTTATTTTATTAACAGCTACTTCTCCAGAAAAAGTAGTTTTCCGTAGAAGATAAGTATTTGCCAGCTGTTTTGTTCAATGGAAGCACCAGGGCATGGTCCTGTTCAGTTCCCTCGATTTTCTATCTGGTGCAGAAGTGCAGTGGGTCACAAGACGTTGCTGAAAGCTGATTAGGATCCCAAGAAAACTGTTGAAGTACCTTGATATGCGAGCCTTGTATATATGCAATACATCAAGAATAGCTTCGTGCACAGTGTTTTTCACTTGTTCTTAACGAAAATGTAGTTCTGTAACAGCTTGCTGTCTGAAAGAAGTCGCTTTCTTCTTTTCTGTCTCCTGTAAAGAGTTATGTGACAGGTATTCATTTAGGAAGCTTCTTGTTCTGTACCGTGCGATCGTTTTTGCTGCAATTATTAGAGCCCTCTCGTTTTCCTGGATGTTCTTGTTTGTACCTGGTAGTAATTGTCCTATCTTACGGCTTTGTGAGTTAATAAACCAATTCCTCAGTGGTGCAAAACACTGGACGCTTTCCAGCTAGAAGAGTGCCACCTTGCTTTTACTGCAGCAAAGTTACCCAGGGAAGTCTCCGTTAACAAGCGCTGTCATTATCCAAGCTGATGACTGGGATAGAGAGTTGATTGTAGCTCCTTCCAGTGACTAGCTGCCCAGTGTGAGGCTTTTTAATTGTGTCTAAGTCATGTAATAGTGCATTTGAGCAGTTAATAATGAAAAGCATTTGGATTTTGTAAGCTGTTCTTCAGCAAGAACTTGGAAAGGAAGACTGCATTTCTGGTTCCATATCATTAAACTTTTTTTTATTAAAAGGGCAATGCTGAGCTGCTTTTTTTTTTGTGGTTAACTGCAGAGCTATTTCTTGTAATGTAATACCAGTTTAGAAGACTCGGACAAAATCTACCTAAAACGCTGTCTTTTGTTTCTAATCTTGGGCAGGAAAGAAACTGCGCTATTTTAGTTTCCTTCCCTACGTGTACCTGTACAGACGGGGAAGGCTTTGCTCTCTCTGTTATTTGTAATTTGATGCCGTCTGCTGTAAAATTACTTCAGAGAATTTCCCATCATCATCTGCAAATCTTTAAGAAATCGTGAAGTCCTGCTCATCAACCTTTTGGCTGTTGCAAGCCAGCCTGATTTGGGGTTCAGCTGATTCAAGTGCCATGTTCTTGATATGTTTAAAGGGGGAGGGGGGTTGAAATATGAAACTGTGTTCCAGTGAATACTGCTGTGTGTTCCCTTTCGAGTGGTAATAAAAGGAGGGTACACACAAAGGGCTGTAGGGAGTGTTGGCTCTTTTACTTGAGCTTGTGAATTCAGCTCTTCATGGTTGACAGAAGTAGGCAAATAGATCTCCTCTTGTCCTTTCACAATACTTCACGCTACAAGAAAAACACACAGTATTCTGTATTTCTTCTGCCTTATTCGGGATGGAGGCAGTATTTTAGCCTCAAACACAAGAACAACTGCAGGGGGTCAGACCATAAGTCTGTGTAGTCTAATGTTGCATCTCTTGTGGCTGCGAGATCTGCAGATCCGATGGACACGTAGAGAGACAGTGTTTGAGCATCCTTGCTCTTTTTTCCAAGTAAAAAGCTCCGTGCGCAGCTAACAATAACATGGACAAGAGCGAATGCCTGTAAGGACAGTGCAAGCACATATTTATCCATCTCTGAAGGTTTTCTTTGCCTTTAACAATTTGTGGCTCAAGAATTTCTTTGACCCAGAGGATGTATCTTTGTCTTTAACGGCTCATGATTTCTCTTCTTGTCCAAGCTGTTGATGCATTCCTTGAGCATCCTCAGGGTCCTGCAGCAGCAAGTTCTTCAGCTTAATTATGTGTTTTGTAAAGACACATGTCCTTTTGGTTTGCTTTGAGTCCGCCTCATGCGATGCTCCCTAGTTCTTGTGCTGGAAGAGGCGGTGAGCAGTTGATTTCGAAGTACTCTCCGTGCCTGCTCTGCTTTTACACTAGTGTCTCTTCCGGGCTCGAGACCTAGAGCGCGGTGGCTCTGCAGATGAAAACCCTTCTGTCCTTTGCTCGTCCCTGTTGCTCTTTGACCCTTTTCCAGTTCTTCTGCATGCCTGTGGAGATGGAGAGGAGCAGGGCTGCGCACTGCTCAGGATAGAGGTGCAGCTCGGGTTTGTATAAAGGCACAATGATCCGTTCCAAATGGTGTTTACTTTTCTGGATGGGAGGCATTTTCCTAGAGTTACAGATCGTAACCTTGAGCTCGTGTTTCCGATGGTTAGTGGTCAGTTCGGAGCCTGTCATCGTAGAGTTAGGACAGTGCTTTTTCCCACGTGTCATTTGATTAACCTAAATTGGGCAGACCAAATTCACTGTAATGTTCAGCCTCTTTTTCTCACAGAGTCCTCCACTTCTTCACAGTCGGCTGCCATTTTTATTACCCTGAATAGCTTAGTATCATCAGTAAACTTTGTCACTTTATTATTCATTCCTTTCTCTAGATCTTTTATGAATACATGGAACCACAAATTCCAGTGAAGCTCCGCAGGTTTTCTCCACGCAAGACCATTCAGTCCTTGGCATTACACTTGCGTGGTGTGACAGAGGACAGCGCAAAGGCGTTATTAACTCTACGGCAGCGAAGATTTTGAAACTTTAAAGTGGGGGTCCTTCCTTTTCTAAAGACTCATGTGGCACTCATTTTCAGGTGGTAATACTTACTGCGTGAGCTATGATTTAAGGTAACCAAAGTCATGAAACACATTTCATGTAACGCCAAATGAGAAGGAACGCTAGTCTGTTACCTGGTGTAGATCAAAACTCTGGAGCGATGCTCAGAGTGAGCCTCTGGTGAATGCAGTTCAACGCTATTTGCTTAAACTTTGATGTTAACTGTTCCCATTACTTTTGTCCATGCTATTAAGTTTCTTAACTTCCCTGCTTTGTGAGGATTTCGGTGTGGACGGATAGGTCAAAGCCAAGTGCCCTGCTCCGTAGCGGGGAGATTGAGCTGCCCAAATGGGAAGCGTTGGCATGCTTAAAGCAGCAAACTGCAAAAAGAAACATGGCAAACTTCTCGTCCCTTGTAGTGACAGGGAAGAGTGAAGACTCCCTGCTGTAAGACAAAGAGGATTTTATTTTCCATCCCAGTGACTTGAAAGGACTTGTGCTGCTGTTATTTAGCTTGCGCTCCGAAGCCAGCAAGTCCAGTTCCAGTCCCTAGTGGGAGCCCAGTCGTCCTAGTGTGGAATGCCACTGGGAGTCTTCCCAGGCGGCTCTGCGTTGCTCTTTGCTCTAAATATTCATGTATGTTCTTAGCTTCTTTTGCCATTCTGTTTCCTGCACGAGTTTCCCTCGGTGGGACAAGGCTCTCTATGGGAGGGTAATTATAAATGTTTTTGGGAATTGGGCTGCTTTATTCATGCAATCAAATGTGATGTTTAAGCAAGAAGAGGTTCATTCTTTGCAATTGGTTGCATCAGTTTTAAAGGTGCCTTGAAGAGATGCTAGGGAACAGCAGCGTGCCGGCTGGTATCTGACAGCTAGGGCCACCTCGCTTGTATAAAACCCACTGCAGGGGGAAAGTCCTGGCACTCTTCGTGTCCTTCTTACCCCTAGCCCCAAGCTAGTTGCTCTGACATGGAAATTCAACATCTGATGTAAAGTGTGTGGCCACTGTGGTGTTTATGTTCTCTGATGTTAAGGCATGGTTTGGCTTACAGCTGTACCTGAAGAATTGCATCTTGCTGTTCCTTATTTATTCTCCATGACTCCATATCCTTCTGACTAAATGGTGAGGTGACCGGCGTGCAGCTACGCTGCGGCGTGCTCGGGTTTCGAGAGGAAACCAGAACTTCCTAACTGCCCAGCCATGCGTGCTCAGCGTGGTGGCAGGGGACACTCTGGTGCTTCCTGCTGCCTTCTGCATTTTTGGGGGCAAAGCCTGAATTGCAGGGGCTGACCAGGCACAGCTGCATCCCTGCTTGGCTCATGCTTTTTCAGTGATGCGAAAAAGCTGCCCTTTCAGTGATGCCCCTTTTGGGGTTGTTTGGATATTTGGGTCTGCTCCGTTAGATTTTGATCTGTACAACAAAAGGTCTTTCCTGCTCTGACAAAGAGTCACTTTCATTTGCATATCTCCTGTCTTCGTTGTTCTTGGTGGTGAGCTCCGTTACCTGAACGGGAGGTAAGATGAAGACGTCTGCCTGTAACCAGATCCCTGTATCTGATTTTTTTTATCCCCTTTCCTGGGTGAGGCAGACTAGGATGTAACTTTCCTCTTTAACTCTGATGGCTTTCTAATGCTGACAGCGGGAAAACCTCATGTTTGGTTTGTAAATCAGTTAGGACTCGAGGCTGTTTGTGGAGCAGATGAGCATAATAAAAGTGATGCATCGTCCGTCATTTGTGCTGACTGTGACCGTGCCTTGAGCTGATGCTGCTGGGAAGGCTGTGCTGGGCATGTCCGAGGCTGCCGTAACTGCTGATTTGTAAGGCGAGTCAGATGTTTGCCTCGGAGACACGGGCACGTGGAAATCCTGCTGCGTTGTTTGCCAGGATTGCATCCAGTGCGCAATAGGCAGCAGCGCTGGGAGGAGAATTCAAACAGCAAAGCGCCACGTCGTTGCAGCAGGCGTCGTGGGCTGAGTTGGGCCGTTCGGCAAGGTGCCTGATGAGCGAGAGTTGCGTGTTTGTGTGCTGGGTGTCTTGGCCCTTCGGGGAATGATACTGGGATAGCGTAGACCATACTCTCATGAAGTGATCTCCTGCTGTTCCTTTGTGGGCAGTTACTGGGCGAGTGATGCCTTTTGCTTGTAGGAGCTTCTCAGTTTGAAACTCAGACTGCTTCCTGGCCTGCCTGATGTCTTCAGGCTGCTACACTGTGCTCCAGGTCAGACGGGTCCAAATAAACCACGGTTTGTATGCTGCACAGCTGGGAGCCATGGTCTTGGTGGTTCTCCAGGCCCTCCCTTTGATTATAGTCTTCCATTTCCCCATCTGTAGTATGGCAATAATATCCTTACTTTTGCCGGAGGAATATTGAGGCTGAAAGTTGGTTGTTAATCAAGGTAAGAGCCTCTGAACAAATGTGCAGCATTATCACCTATTGTCATCGTTTCTTGGTAAAAACTCTTGAGTCTTTTGTTGTTGTTGGCTCCCCACAGTGTGACTAGATAACGTAATCTCTCATCAGCCTTCTCCACTACCTCATTCAGTTGCTATTATCAGGACCTGGCTTGTGACATTGCTGCAGCCCCCCGGGGACGGCGGTGACGTGACTGAAGTGGCTTAAGCGGAATGATTACAGAGGACTCCTACTTAAACATGCGTGCCTTGCCTGAGCTTGGTGCCTCTAAACACCGCCAGCCCAGAGCACGCTCGCAGTGATGTGTGGGTGTCAACACTTGATTTGCGCGATGGCGTGCATCTTTCTAGTCATCAGCGTATCGCTTTGCACTTCAGCCATTTCAGTGCTGCGGTGCTCCTGCCCCTTCGCTTGCTGAGGGGTTTGATAGATGGAGACGAGAGTCTGAGCTGGTGTCTTTTTCTTGCTCCTCCCACATGGATCAATAAGACATGGCCCAGGTCTAATGAACGTGCAGCCGAAGAGAATAAAACACTTTCTGATGGAATCTCTTTGCCCTCCAGGGACTATATGCCAGAGCAAAGCCCAGCGTGTGCGTGCAGATGCTGCTCTACCTTCTCCTGGGCTGTCCCGTAGCTGGGTGGGCTGTGGGTTACGCCATCCCCCTGCCCGTGATTTCGGAGGAGGATGAGCCAGGATAAACGTTTGCAACACCACTGACCTTTGCTATGGGTTCCGGTAGATCTGTGTGCTGCTCTGCTATGATGTGGGTGCACACTTGTTACTCCACAACACCCCAAGGACCAAGATGCGTTCATGGGATCTGCTGCAGTTGGGCTGGCAGATTAGATGGTGTAAAAATCCTTCAGGCCCTGGCTACCCCCCTTTGCCAGGAGGAGACTGAAGAGAGCAGCAGTGAATCTCCCAGAGAAGAGCAAGAAAAGCAATACTGAAATTAGGGGAGGGTAGAGAGCTGTTCCTTCCCTGCCATCCAGCCCTGGCAGCAGTGCCCTCGGCAGTGCCTGCTCGGCTGGGCAGAGCTCTTGGCTGGCTGCCCCTGCGTCTCCCAGGGTGGAGGCTTGGCTGTGCCTAAAGCCCTGCTTTTTGCGGAGGGCAGGATGGCCCGAGGTAGGTGTTGAAGTCGGCCCCTCGAGAGCCTGCAGCAGGTGTGGTTAGGTGTCACGCTGCATTTTTCTGTAACAGACTCCTTAGGATACTGTTTGCAGCGCTGATGGAGGAGAGCGGGTGGTTCTGAGCCAGTATTCTGAGGTTGAATAGCAGGAGGTTTTAAACAGAAGACTGGGCTGAGAAAAATTGGGCTATAATCCACCCTGAAGTTAAGATATTTGCTTCAGGCATGTCTCTGGTCCCCTCTCTAGCTTGGGGACATGGGGACATCTGCTCTAGTCTCTCTTTTGAAGGTGATGCCTTCTGTTCCGGCACACTGGGATTTTGAGGCGGGTTCACTTTTGCACCGAGGCTGGGTCACGTTTCCTGCTCCCTGTGTTAACCGTACGCTGGCCTCGGGAGCAGCTTCACCCTCACAGCAGGGAGGAGAAGTGACTAGTCGGGGGGTCCATCTGGTCAGCTAACGGGGCGACGCGCTCAGCAGGACCCTCAGCCACCGTCTGCAGCCGGCCTGGGACACTGGCCCTGGCTGCTGACGGAGAGGGGGGCGATTGAGCCTGGCAGCTGGCTTATCCCATGTCTGCATTCGGGAAGACGGAGGCATTAGCTCAGGCAGTTGCGGTTTCTTCCCGAAGGAACGCGTCACATTGCCATCTGTCCTTGTTTAACGTAACGTGCTGGCTGCCGAGCCAGGCAGCAGAGAAGGAACAGGGCTTGGCACCTTCCTCTTGATTTGTGGCTTTCCCTGCAGCGCTTGTTTTACTTCGTGTTCAAGACTGGCTTTGCTTACCACCGTGCTAGGGTTTTGGGGTTGGGTTTTTTTTTTTTTGCTGTTGTGCAATGGTGGTTTTTAGCAACAAATAGCACCTGCAACAGATTTGGGTAGACTTACTGGAGAAGAGGAGAATTAAGTCGACTTATGTGGGGCAAATATTCTTGAAGAGAATGCGTGCCTTCATCTAATCCCTCTCCCCGGAAGGCAACCTGTGCACGGTATCACACAGGGCTTGCTTTGCCATCCAGCTCGTGCAGAGGAGCTGGAGCCTCCTTGGGTCACCGTGTCCATGTGGCTGAGGGGCTGCCAAAGCCTGGGGTATTGTTTTGAGCTGAATGCAAGGCCTCCCTTTTTGGGAAGGTTTCTAAGAATAGATGGCTATACGTGCCGTTAGCCCGGGATCGAAGCTTCTCGGAGATGAGCTCTCCCGGGATTTAGCCGTGGTGGCAGAGGACGTTGTTTCTTCGAGCAGCCCGCATGCTTCTGGCAGAGGTTGCGTGCTCCTCCGGCCAGCGAGCTGCCGAGGTGGAAGGGAAGGTGCCTCTGATCACCAGGTTAACGTGGGGCAAGGGGAAACAGGCAGGCAGCTCTGCGGCTGCCCTGACGTCGGGGGACACAGCCCTGGGCAGAGCAGCAGGCTGGCAGGGAGGCATCCTGAGCTGAAACAACCAGATTATGTTCGTCAGAGCCCTAACATGTCACTTAGAGAGAAGGGACACTAAGTTAACGCAAGGGAGAACCCGCGTTGTCTTGCTCTGCCAGCGGGCACCTACTGCAGGTGTTGCTTTGCTGTGGAGGCGGGATGGACTTGGCATCTCTCGAGACTGGCTTAGGTGGTGATTAACTCGCTCCACCACTGAGCGTGGGAGCTAGAGCCAAAACGCCGTAGTGCCCTTCACACAAGAGACTGCAGGGACTTGCCTGTGCTCGGAGAAGGTGCAGTTAAGAGGCAGGGAGGGGCATCAGCCAAGAGCCCTTTAGCTGTTGACAGGTTTTATTTTTGAGGTGGTGTCATATGATCTGGAAATGGCGCGTTGAACATGGGCTGGGCAGCGTCTCTTAACCCTTTGAGATAGTCTAGACCCATTTCTGTGCACAGCTGCTGGGTTTGGGTTTAACGGAGAAGGGAGTGCGGCACGTGGTGCTCGGCACAGGAGAGGATGCAGTAGCCCTTGATGCCTGCGTATATTTGGTGCTGTGCTGCCTGTTCAGCTTGGTGCAAATGTTTGCCTGGACAGTGTGTCCTTCAGTGCTGGAGGAGAGATGTAGATGAACACCGAGGGGGTGGTAGCAGCAGTCGTTGGGAAACCCCTGTGAACCTGTTGGTTTTCGCGTGAGATGCCGTCAGTAGGTTTCAGAGTTATCGGTGAGGTGTTCTGCTGGTAGCTGTGGGCTATTTCAGTCCCGGCAGACGTCAGTACTCCCTAGGTTTGAGCTGCAGTCTGCTTGGATGCTCACGTGTGAGCTCAGGTGAAGCCGCAGGTCTGTGCTTCTGGCAGAGGTTGCGTGCAACCCTCCCCGCGGTGCCCGGGGAGCCGGGCTGCCCCG
>NW_008824591.1:2635583-2639293 GCF_000699105.1 Pygoscelis adeliae
CCCCCGCTCCCAGCCCGCACTGGCTGCGGCTGCAAACGTCAGCAGTGACCTAGACTCACTTTTTTTCACCAGTTCTACCTTGGTTTGTCCTTCTTGGTTGGTTCCCCCCCTCCCCGTTCCTCTTTATGCTGTTAAACCTCTAGCTTGGAGCAGCCTGGTGATGTCTGTCCTGGGAAGAGCCCGTAACTCTGCTGAAGGATGCTGCCGTGAGCAAGGAGAGAGGAGGAGGAGCGGAGCTGCGGCATCAGCAGCCCTCGTAAAGGGGAAAACGTGATGAGCTGGTAGACCCGAGCAGCGTAATACGTCGTCACGTTAGCCGTACGCAGTTGCAGTACCTCCTTTGCAAAGAAAAATACCCGTTCTCGGACTTTGCTCGCGTGGGACAGGCCTCCCATCGCAGATCCACGTGATGAAATGCTGATGTGTAAAAGCAGTGAATAAAATTGCCCTCGGCTAACGTGTTCTTCTTTTTTCTTTTGCAGGAACGCCAAGGCCGTGTCAAGTAAAAGGCCATTCCTCCCACAGCTATCTTTCAGAGAGAGAAAGAAAGAGCAAAAATATCACAGAGAGAATTAGGACTTTTTTTTTCGTAATTTCATTGACTTCAAAAAGACTCTTACAAACTTGCAGTTTAAAAAAGAAAAAGTATTGGAATTTCACAAGACATAGGACTTAAAAAAACAAAAACAACAAAAAAAATCCCTTCTAGGTAGAGTATAGGTAAAAACTGTCCCCTTTCTTTTGGCTTTGGTTGTGATTTCAGAGCATACGCTTTGTTTTTTGTCTTTTTACTATGTTTTTTCGGATTTTAAAGTCCGTAAGTGGCATATGCCTTTTTCTTTCTCTAATTTTTAAACCCCGCCGCTTCCCTTCCTTCCACCCCCCTCGCGCCTCCTTCCCCTGGTTTTGATATTTGCACTTGGAACACCAAGTTGTAACATCCACCACGGAAAGTGGAGTAATTTTTTTTCTTTGCTCCCCCCTGCTCCCACCCCCCAAAACGAGGAAGTTGGGGTTTTGGCCTAAGAAGAATTGAACAGAAATTGTCCATGAGGTTGTGTCTTAAAGGTGGTTCATTTTTCTCTGACCCTTTGTTACTCAAAGTCAAGTACTAGGAGTCCTAAGAAATGTTCTGTTCTTGTGCATTATACGGATTTACAGATTAAGCCTGGATTAATTTGATTTTGAAAGCTGAGAACAGTGGTAAAAACTTGTTTTGTTTACAGGAAAATGAATTTTGGACAAAAAAAAAAGAAATATTGTAAAATGTGTAGTGAATATGTTTCTTCAGTTTCTTGTTAAGCCAATGAGGAATGGGCGTTGCCTTTCTTTTCACCATTAATCACTTCTCAATAATAAACGTGAGATCCTGTTGAGCATCACTGTTGTCTGCCGCTCCCTTTCCAGCGCTGCCCGCTCCGTGGCGTAGCGAGGACACGCACCTCGTTGCTTCTCCTCTGCACGGCAACTCAGGGGCTCGCTGCTGTATTAATTCCTTAAAATAATGAGTGAAGTGTGGTTTCTCCTCGGGTTTGAAGCAGGGTGGTGTGACCCGTCTCGGGGCGTCCCGAGCTCCGTCCCGGCCCGGTGCTGGGGTTTGTTCCCAGCACGTTGGGATTGGTTTCGCTCCTTGGCGTGGGAAGATGGCCGGCGGCGTGGGCTGGCACCGGGCAGAGCCCCTGCCTGCCCCCAGCCAGCCCTCCCCGGGGCGAGAGGGGCAGTGCCCGGCTGTGGCCTCGCTGCTCAGGACTCGTTCCCGTTTCACGGGTAAGTTGGGGATCATCCAGCTCCTTCCAGGTGCGTGTGAGACGCAGACACCCACTCGCGTCCCGGATGAGCTCCCCCGGGAAAACCGCTCGAGGTCAAGAAATCAAAAAATCCAGGTTTTCTTGTTTTGGCAGATCAGAGGGAGCGAAAGAGCCACAAACGCATCTACTGTCTGAGCCAGTAACAGTGCTTTAATTGCCAATACCTAATGGGTCGCCGTCAAGGAAAATTGTGCTACGTTGGAAATATCTCGCTTATTCAATCGCAGTTGGGAAACATCTGGAACCAGCCAGCTGCCGGCTCCGCTCCTCTCACCTCGGGTGGAAAATCAGCCTGGTGAGCCCCGCTTTCCCACCGCGCAGGACAGCGAAGACTCGCACACCCTGTATGAACTCACCAAGAAGTCTGCTGATGGATTTTTTTTTTTAATTTCTTTTTATTTATTTTTTTATTTTTTTGGACTAATTCTTCCTTCTGAAAAGCAAACAAACAAAACCCAGCTCCAAATAGCCCGGTCCGTGTCGGGTAAGGACCCGGGCTGCTTCCCGGGGCGGGGGGTGCGGGCTGGTGTCAAAAGCAGTTGTGTGGCCGTTTGCGTTTTATTGGGATATCTCACTTGTTTTCTCCGGAAGAATTTCTGTCCTCTTAATTCTTCGATGGCTTTGGCCTCCCCTGTTTGCCTCCGAGCTGGCCGAAAACCCAAATTCCTTGCTGGTGTCTTCATGCGTTTTCAGAGGGAGCGTAAAACCTGCGTTGTTTGCAAAGCTGGAGGAAATGAGGGCAGAAAGCTCGACTTGATTAAAGGCCCAAATTAAACAATTTGTATTTTGGGAGAATCTTAATTGGGGGAACCAAACAAAAAAAGGCCGGAGGGAGGGTGTTTCTGCCGCGCCCGGCAGGTGTTTGCGTGCTCGGTTTCACTGTTGGTCAGACGCGGTTTGTTTCCCCCTTTTTGGTCTTCAAGCAAAGGACCCGAGAGAGAGACGGGAGAGGAGCGGGAAGGTGCAGTTTGAAAACCGCAGTACTTCAGGTGCAGGTGTAGTACCTGCAATTATTTTTACCGAAGAAGAAGAAAAAAAAAAAAAACTTCATTTGCAGGTTGTTTCCGGGTCCTCGTAACCTGGGACGGCCCCACGCCGGTGTCGCGTCCTGCTGCTTAAATTTCCCCTGGCGTTTAGCTGCGTGGGAGCTAAAAATACTCTTTTTTTTTTGGGGTTCCCCCCCCTTCTTTTAAGGCAAAGCAGGTGAATTGCTGGGACATCGCGCTCCTGATGCCCGTCTTCCCCGCAGGATTTATTCCGCAGCGCCTTCAACCTTGGCATCGCTTCCATGGAAACCTCCGGGGCTGCGCGTGGGGGCAGGAGTCCGGCGTGCCCAGGGACCTGAAACAGCCCCGTTTCACCCCAGACCGGAGAGGGGAGAGAAAAACAGGTAGTTTCGTACGTCGCTGGCTGGCTGCGTTCCTCCTTTGCTGTTTGGGAGACCTGTGGAGCTTCCGGAGCGGAACGGAAAGGGTAACACCAAAACAGGGCCCGATGTTAAATATTAGGAGGGTTGTTTGTTTTTTTTTAAAGGAAGAGGCGAAGTGAACGTCGGGGAGAGTAGAAATAGTCTTGGGGGAAAAAAGGGGTAGCTCGGATGTTGGGGAAAAAAGTGGATATTTGATGTGTGACTTGGAGGTAGGTGCTTCTGCCAACCCGACCGAGGATGCTTGGGAGGGCAGGACTAGCAGGGAACAGTTTCAGTCTGGACCTGGTCCTGCTCTGGTCTAAATTGGGACAAAAATGGGAACTTTCCGGTGCGTCTGAGGAGGCTTCGCTTTCAGCCAGCCGCGGCAGGCTTCAGGGCAAAAAAAAAAATCCACCCATAATTATAACCGAAGACCCCAACAGCATGCAGTGCCGTCGCCCCGTAAGCGTGGCACGGGTAAGAGCAAAAAGGTA
>NW_008824591.1:2640189-2641397 GCF_000699105.1 Pygoscelis adeliae
TGGGGATCACCACGGGAGGGCTCCCCTGCCCGCTCCCCTGCCCCGCCATGCAGGGTTCTGCATGCTCATGTACCGCCGTGCAGGGTTGTGCACCGCTCTGCGCCGCCATGCGTGGTTGTGCACCGCTGTGCATGGCTCTGCACCCCTGTGCGATGCCTCTCTGAGCCGTTTTGGGGCTGCAGAGCGTTGCGAGGCCTGGGAGGCAGCGGTGCTCGCAGGGAAAAGGACAAGATACTTTTAAAAGAAGCATCTTTGATGGCTCCGGGCTGGGGCAGAGGCTGCGAGCGGTGTGGAGGAGCCTGGTGCCATCGCTGCAGCCCTCCCTCCGTGGCCTCGAGTCACCGAATGCGGTTCTGCAGGGACCCCAAAATCTCTACTCTGCCCAGCATCCCTGGGGGACGAGGGGAAGGTGGGGGGGGTCTGAGCATCCGGCTCCCGCTTGGGCGATGCCGAATGTGCGCCTGGGCTGGAGCCCAGCTCCTTCCCCCAGAGGAGGGCGAGTGCTGCGCCCCCACTGGCAGAGTGCCCTCCCTGAGTTTCAGGATGGGAATGCAAAGATCGGCGATGAGAAAGAAGCGCGTTGCCTGCGAGGACGTCTGTCCGGGGGCTCGGCGTCTCTGTCACCTTTGCTGCTTTCTGGAGGGCAGGGGGTGCCACAGGGGCTCCTGGGAGGGACGGGGCGGTTGGGGTGCACAGGGTCGACGGGAGGATGAGGATGCAGCAAACGTGGCTTCGTGCTGCCGAGGCTGCGAGTGGGTCCCAGGAGGGACACAGGGCTCAGCACCGAGCCGGCCTGGCTGCAGGGACGCTGGCAGCCGCAAGCCTTGGGAGACAGCGGGGACACCGACAGCAGCAAACCTACAGTGATGAGACACTGGTCCTGGGTGAATTTCTCGGCAGGGGAGAGCAGGACCTTGGGGAAAAGCAGAGCCTCCTTGTGCTCCGTGCAGGGAAAGCAGCAAAAAGCATCCTCGGAGGGGAGCAGACGTCGGCTCTGCTGCAGCCTTTGGTGATGAGCGGGTTCCTGGATTAATCCTCGGGGAGCTGTAACCCTGAGAGCCCAAAAAGCACCTCGCTGGGACAAACACGGATAAACCTGGAGCGGCAGGAAAGGCCGGCTGAGATGGGGCAGGTCAGCGATGCTCTCCCTCGCAGGAGCGATTTATCCAGCCCTTCTCCAGCACCGAGGACCGCAGTGGGTGAAACCT
>NW_008824592.1:0-9769 GCF_000699105.1 Pygoscelis adeliae
GAGGTGCAAGAAGAAATCTTAGAAAGATTCCTGGATTTGAATGATTTTATTTTTAAAAAATTAATATGAAACTTTCCAGCCAGACCTTCTGCTGCAAATTTACATGGCTCTGATTTCTTTAATCTCAGGATCTGATTTATTTCTTAACATTTTAAGCTGTTTTTTTATAATTTGGTATTTTTTAAGTGATCCTTTAACTGCTTTCTGTCCTCCTCTTGACTGAAGGCATTTTAAGCATACAATGGTTTTTTTAAACAAATGCTTATTTTGCAAAACCAGCCCAGTCAGCACTTAAAATACAAAGGATTATTAGCTTCAAGGAAGCATTTTGTAACTTCCATCTCCATTTGGGAGTTTCTGAAAAAATCCTTATTTGTCATATATTCAGCTCTCTGTAAACATTCAAATCCCTCAGCTCCAGTACTTAGTAGCAAAAAAACGTCCCGAAGTAGCAACCTTTTTCTAACAAGCTGAACTAAACTAAATTAAAACTAAATTCTGATGCTATCACAGTTAACTGGGATTAACAGTGACCACATAGAAACTTACCTTCTGAAATGAGTGTGTTTTCAAACCCCACACATGGACATATCTTAATATGCATCTAGTTGCTTGACTTCCATTTTCTTATGAGATAGGGATCATTTCAGCTTGCAAACTGACCATCCAGTATAATTAATGAGGTGATATTTAAGGACATAAAAATAAAAATAGCTGCACTGATCTAAACAAAACAGGCTTCATTCAATGAAAGTGGACAGGAATCATGGTGACATTATCTGCATCATCTTCCAAAGCCTGGGGGAATCCCTCTGCTCAGGCAGAGGCAGCTCCATGTACTTCACAGAAGTCTTAGAGGGCCAACTACTGGTACCTTCCACCAGAGCAAGTAGGACAAGCAAAAATCGTCAAGTATTTTATATTACAATATTGTATGATCAGTGTCACCAGCAAATGCAGCAACATGACATTTCAAGTGCTTTTTTTCTCAGCATGTAAGTTGTGTGTCTTGGAAAAATGTGCTGTGTGAATCTAAGTTGTGTGTGCAGCCAGTTATGCGTGGGGAAAGAGGTCTGGTAGTTTCTCTGTTCTCCAGGTACAGCTGGTTTCTAAGAGAGTTAATTCTTGGAATGGTCATTATCGCTGAGCTGAAGTGCCTAAAAGAAGGAATTACTTTTCTTTTGAGTGATTTGTTCAAGAAGCAGGGCCTGTTTTCTTATGTGTATGTATGTGTATATGTAGATAATTGAAAAACTTGAACTTCGTATCGCACATTTCTTCTCCAGAAGGTAGGCCAAGCTGGAAGACTCTGAATATCTGCTGCTTCTCTGCAAATGAATGATTCAGTTAATTTTTGAGGTTGTACTGGGGGAAGAATTATTCACATCATCAGCAAAACTGACCTTTTATGCTTCCCTGTTGTGCTGGGTGTAACATAGCTTCATATCGATGTGTGAATAGATACTCCAAATGAGAGCTGTTCCAAGAAATGTTTGGAAAACAGAATACCACCTCCTCTTCACGTACTTTCTCATGTATTTATCAGCAACTTCAAAATCATATGGGGATGTTTTTGTCATCTGAATACTGATGGAATACTTCCAGCCGGGCTTCCTCTGATGGTCCACTTGCAAAACATGAGTCATATACAGAGAAGATGGGGTGGGACTGCAATTTAGAAGCTCCAGCTGAGCAGGTCTCAGCCATTTACTGCACACGGGGTGGAGGAATCAAACTCTTTCAACTGAAACAAAGGTATAAAAGCATCACCAAAACGTGCTGGAACTGATGTGGCTGAAACTGTGTGTAGCTGGAAACTGTGAGTAGCTACATCTGCATAACTTCAAAAAGTCACTGTGTGTTCCTGGCACATCTAGGAGTGAGGAACATGTTGCCAAAGAACTGCCAGCCAGTTCCTGTGGGATGCCAATGGCCAGTGGCAAGACCAAGAACCAAGCAAGAATTATCCCTGCATCTGCTGGTAAAGTGGCAATTTTGGGGCTGGAGTATGAGTAGGCTTGGGAAAGGCAAAGAGGAGTTTTCCACCCATCCACGAATATGTGGCACAACTCCCAGGGAGGCCGGCAGAAGCAGCAGGTCAGGAGCTTTCCAGAAGTGATTTTTAAAAGCCAATTCTATTGATTAAGACTGAATCAGATCCAGAACAAGCCTGCTGTTAGTGGTGCTCCAGTGAACCAAGCTTTGAGACTGCTTCTAGAAAGTTAGAAATCTTCGCCTTTATGGCCGCATTGTTCCCACTGCATGAAGAAAATAAATATTCCATCCATCACAGGTGTTCTGAAGCTTAAGTTGTTAGTTTTTGTGAGATGCAGAGGAAACATCTGAAGATGCTTTAGCTACATATGATTGTTAATGCTATACACGATGGAGATGTGCACCATGCAGCTCATGCTCAGTCTATCATAATTACCTTTGCTAGCCCTTAAAGACAAGCCTTAATTAACTAGCATGATTGCCAGTGAGGAAACAACTGAAAACATCTGTTTTAGAATTTTCTGAGTATAATTATTTGGAAATGTTGCTACAGAAGTTGAGCAGCAGATAATATTAATGTATGGGTCATGAAAAGGAAAACAGCAGGGCTTTGGAGAGGTGATTCATGAAGGATTGAATTCTGACTTCCATCCTCCCCTGCAACACTGAGCCTGTGGGTATGCCCTTGTCCCACAGGATATCTATAGTATTGTGCGCGAATCCTAACTTTTTGTCTGAGAAGTTGTTCAATGGCTTGTACCCGCCTGCTTTGTCTCCATCTCTGCAGAAATGGAGCCTACCCGAGGCAGTCCAGGCTCTAGCAAGTGATGTTAGAAACTGTTGTCCTGGCAGGAAGAGGGGGTAGAAGGTACCTCCCTGGCTCAGTGAAAGCTGGGGAGAATGAATGAGCTGTCTGGCAGTTCAGAAACACAATTAACAGCAAGGTGGCAACACTAGATGTATAGCAACCATATTTCTGTTGAGCAGATAATGTGGAACCTGTCTTAGAGACTTTCTTTTTTGGTGCGTGTTTCCTGCCTTTTCCATATCCTACCAGAGCAAAACTTGGTAGACTTCAATCACCTCACAGCACCTTACAACACAGACTGACTCTGTATATCTTGCTAAGGTTTGATGGCTTCTGCAACAGTTCATCTAGTTGGATGACATTTGGCTGCACTTAACAACTGGGCCTTTTCAGCAAAGAGTAACAACTATTTTTTTTTGATCACTCAAAACCAGTTCAGTGGCAGTGATGGAGTAGTGGTAGTTTGGTGCATTTCTTAACGAACATAAACCATCACAATGGACATCAATGACCTCTTTAGTGGCTGTGTAGCAGAGAAAACAAGTGAAGGTGCTTCAAGAACACTTGCATGACCTTATTAACTCAGTCTGTGGAAAAGAACGTTTTCAGAGGGAACATGACAGTATGAGAAGTTAGGTTACTGATTTACTTGAAGATGTCCCTGTGCATGGCAGGGGGGTTGGACTAGATGACCTTTAAAGGTCCCTTCCAACCCAAACTATTCTATGATTCTACGATTGTATGAGTCTTTTCAGGATCAGGCCCTGAACAGGTGTGAGATACCCCCTTTGTGTTTCTGCTGATCTCTTTCTCAGGGGGAGCATTCTGCAGCTGTTTTGTGGATGGCTTAGAAGTGCATTGACAAAAATGCACATGACTGGCTTTGTTCAAATCCAGAAAGGGACATTCATACCCCAAAGGACAATGTGTCTCCATGCTATCAAAAAGTATTTTAACCCATTGCACTTTTTCAAGTAGTAGGAGTAGACTAAAAAAATTAATCCCCCAATCTGATGTTGTGCCTAGAATGCTTTTCAATCCTTGCTC
This sequence comes from Pygoscelis adeliae, assembly GCF_000699105.1. NCBI lineage: Eukaryota > Metazoa > Chordata > Aves > Sphenisciformes > Spheniscidae > Pygoscelis > Pygoscelis adeliae. The sequence goes on from NW_008824592.1 coordinate 3,851, forward strand.
CAGCAATTTTTTTCATGTCAGTGAACTTTTTATGATGAGATAACCAGAAGTAATTTAGAAAGCAACTTTCCTTCTCAGCTTTTGCCAATATTGTGATTATCAAATAAGACCAGCTCTATTATTTCTAGTTTATTGCTATAGCATCCACAACAGCTGGGAGTGCTGTCAATGGGAAAACATGAAATATATTCTAAAAGTTGATTTAAACATCTTCTTTTCTGAGGAGAAAAGAAAAATAAATTCTGACTCCTGCCAGCTATGGTGTTTGTGCTTCATTGCAACAGCAACTTCTGTGTGCTTACTGGGAAGAGCAGTGTCAAGGGGACAAAGCCCTTCTTAATTTCACAGGAGACTTTCATCTCAGGAAAAGTAGTAACTAAGTGAAGAAAATAACACTTCTATTTCTAGGTGTTTGCAAACAAACAGCTGGGAACACTTCAGTGTTTTATGAAAAAACATAACTCTGTTTCTCCTCTGGGTCACACTGGAGTCAGTGAAGTTACACATGTATAAAATAGGGGATAAGTGAGAAAGACATAAACTTAGGAAATCATTAGCGTATGATCTACCTGATGAAAAATTTCCTTTCAAGTCTAGCCAAATGACTGCAACTTTCCATGTGAGATTATAACACCTATGCTACAGTGCTAAGTAGTTACCCAGCAGTACGTGCTGAGTCTCACTCCTATTAGAGGTGCAAGAAATCCACTGGTGTCCTGCCACACTTTAAAACCCAGTTGGAAGTTCATCAATGAGTTATCTTGGAGGTGGCTCACCTTGAATGAGATACAGTGTCACACTCTTGCTTGTTAAACAGGCTTTTATATAAGTGTTATGGTTTCCATAGAAACATAACTAAATCTTTCCTCCAGCATAATCCCAAAGGCTTTCACAGACCTGGAAAATATGCGGTGAATAGTCAAATCATTTTTCATGGTGACAAAAAGAATGCCATAGTTGTCACCCAGTCAAGTTTCTCACGTGGGGCAAAATAAGTTTAATCCTACATTGCAGAATTGCCTTGCAGCATTCAGACATTTTCTGTGATCCCATTTCCCTGCAAGTTCAGCTTTATAAACCTCTAATGAAACCTTACAGAACTTCATAGGCTATAGGTGGGAAAGACCTTACTCATTTGTCTTCCCAAAGCACATTGGTGAGTGCAAAACCCATGAGAACAGAAGCAATAATTATGATGATGATCTCTTTCCCAGGTCTATATTGTTTCCAGTTGTGCATTTTCTAGTGTTCTTCAAGTTTTAAATGTTCCCCTTAATTGTTGGGCCTCCCACCATGTAACAGGGATTTGCCAGGCAGAAAGATTTGCGCTGACAATCAGTCTACAGTGTCTTTCGTGTAATTTCACCCACTTCTCTTAGCGGTTTAGGACCCCATTCGCTTTTCTAGGTCACGACTGAAGATATTTCTTGATACTGTTCTAGAACAGAGATGGGGCTGATCTGTACTAATTCTTTAGTAGTTTGTGGGCATTTTAATACTTTCAACTAAAAGAGAGGCAGGTAATAAACTTGATCATTGGGCTCAGACTGTTAGCTCCTCCTTGGGTAAGTTTTCCCAGCCATTTTTTTTTCTTCTCTTTTTTTTTAGTGTTATAGACTTAGATAATATAAAAGAGTTTTTGGACTGTTTGTGGTCTGCATGTTTTATTCTTTCAGTGCTGGTTTCATGCCAGCTGAATGGCCAAAAGAAAGAAAACCAAAAACGTTCAAGGTCTTTATTATCTTTGTGCTCCCTAGCTCATTTTTAATCTCTGTGACACCAAGGTATTGGGAGAGGTCCTTTATAAACTGTTTCCCACCTTTTTACCTCCCCAGTTAGTTTTTCTGTCTCCTGCTTTATGTCACTACAAAGTTAAAGAAAGTTCCTCTATCATTTTTCCTGGCATTGCTAATACAGTGTGCAGAAGACTGATTCTGGATGGACAACTGGAAACATTTTACACCTTTTTTTCCTCACCATTAGAGCACAAAAACACTAGTTATCTCATCTAAACAGATTTGAATTAATGTTTAGGGTAACATTTGCTGCATTACTGTTGCTGGATGCATTAACAAGAACTTCTGTGTTTCAAAGCTGATTTAGCAAGGTGGTTTGACTGAACTTTGAGATCCTGAGCCATTTGTCATGAAGCCTTCCCACTCTCCTTATACTTCTGTATGTTTTTTATTGAGCCCTGCATATTCAGTAACTAATCTGTCACAAGAAGGCTTCAAATGCAGAGTTCATACCCAACAGAGTTTTCACAGATGGTCTGCAAATTTGTAAGGCCAAGAATGTTGAGTTTGATGCTGTCTGTAGCAAGAAGCATGTAGCAACTTTCCTTGCTCAGGGAAATCCCATCCTATGGGTAAAGCCTGTGTTAAAAATAGGGAAAGTCCACAGCATAAAATGCTGAAAGAATTTCTAAGTACTGTGTATAAGAATAATGGATTTTAGAAAACAGATCAGGCTGTGCAGTGGGACCCCTGATCTGTCTCCCAGCTCCTGGCAGTGGTCAAGGTGTTGTGTTGATGCTGACTCCCGTGGTGGACTGTGGGTCCATGATGCACCAGAAGGATCTCTGGGAATATCATCTCTCTGGGTTTGCACACTCAGACCAGGGAATGAGCTCACTGGAGACTACATAGTCCCTTCACTCACCTTTTTGGAGGCTCATAGGAGGCTTCTGGAGGAAGAAGTCCCCATCCCATGAGACATGATTAAAGGAAACAAAAGTGAGATGGTTGCGCACTGCTTTAAAAGTCCATTCATACTGAGCTGGGTTCTGTTTCTCGTAGGAGATATATTCAGGTACTCCTGTCAGGGGGGAAATTCTGGCAATATTGAGGTACCTTCTGCCAGCACTAACAGAGTCTGCTAGAAATTGAGGATTCTTTCTTTGGTGAAGCCAGCTACAATTCTCCCAAACCCCCAAGTATAATGACTCCTTCCAGCCACCTCCAGTATACTGAAGAGCTACTTGATGATTGTCTCTGTCAAGCATTTCTTTGGCATAGATAGACCTGTGGCACATTCAGAGCCAGTGGTGACACTAGCAAGGGGATGCAGTGGAGGCTGAAGCGGAAAAGCCCGAGGCTGCAGGAGCAGAGAGGGGTGAGTGTGCAGTGTGGGAGCAGGGCCTCGTCCTGCAAGGGCAGGAGCAAGGTCTGAGCAGGGTGTGGTGATCAAGAAGGGAAATACAATATGGAGAGGAGGTGGGAAGGGGCTGCGTTCATGCAGAAGCTGCATTCATGTAAGTGCGTTTTCAGTCCAGCTCCCTTGCACTAGGGGATGGCTGCCGTGGTGGTGGTGGGGCTGTGAGGTGCTGTTTGCTGCGGCTGGATCCCAAGACTGCTGGTACAGGCACAGTCATGGGGAAGGAGCTTGAAAAGCCTTCTGGTGTCTACTCAGGTAGGTATTTGGGACAACTCACCACCTCTGAGCATAGAGTCCCTCTCCATTGTCATGGACCGTGTTGATGCTGTAAGTTGTCATCCCTATTGACGTGTTGACTGCTATAAATTGTTATCCCTATTGCTCTCCAGTTTCATTCAAGGGGAGAGAAACATTCTTTGACTTTTGGTCAAATACTTTGATTTCTGATATCTCAAGGAAGTCGCTTCTGCCATGGTCTTTCTTCAGCCACACTGACTTCAGGCTCTTCTCTTGATGCTCAAATTGCAGTTGGTGCCTCCTGGTCCGCTCTCCTGTTCAGTCACCAGACCTGCACACTAATCTGCTGGAGGAATCAGCCTGTTTTTCTCTGTCGCCTTGTGTGGATCATTGTATCATTGCTAGTCTGGAGGTTTAATGTATTTTCAGCTTTGAGCAGGAGCACTACTTTGGCCAGGTGCTCAGGCCTGCTAGAGGTCAATGATGAGAAGATATGAGTGTGTTTTTGTTTGAAATCAGGCTTTTTTTATTCATTGCAGTGAGAAGAACATTTAACTGAGACAGGATTAGGTTGTGGCTGTACTTTTCTGAATGTCTATAAGCAGACTAGCTGCAGGGCTGCTCCCATTACTGCTATCTCCCTATAGCAGTGCCTAGGGAACACTAATTATTTGCCATGTTGGTATTTTGTATACAGTAAGTGCAATTAGTTGTGTGTTGGGTACAATAAATGCCACATGAGGTAGTTGCTCTTTCACAGACGCTGCAGTGCAGGTGGGCACCAGGGGGTCCATTAACGGCTGGGTGGGGCCGGGGAAGGGGGTCAAAAGAGGATCTGGGGGCTTTAAGGAATGGGAGCTTTGGACTGCAATGAGAAACAGTGTGAGCGTGGCACACACATAAAACCTGCTGTCCTCATTCAATGAAAGGGTGACCTGTCTATTTACAGTGAGGCCTCACAATGAACTTCAAGTGCCATGAAAATCTTAGAGTGCCCATAACCCCTTATCATAATGACTGAACTCTATCTGCCATCAAAAATGCCTTATTTTCCTGCAAAAGTTTGCTCTTCTGCTTATTTGCACTTGTGGAAAAACCCCTCTTGTATTTTACCTCAACTTTTCCTTGTTTAGCTTTCTTCTACTACTTCTTGTCTTAAGGCCTCGAATAACTCTTTTGCTTCTGAGACTATGTATATTGTTTTCTATGTATATTGTTACCTTGCAGGTATATGCAGTCTGTTATTATTGTTCCTTTTATTGCCAATATAAATTTAACTCCTTCAGTGTCTATATGATTTATTATTCTGTATATAAAGCCATAAGAGCTATGTGCACTTGATTTCTCTTGACTTTGAATTTTAAGAATAGTTACAATATTTTAAACAATATTTCAAGCAACTCTAAAGCACACAACCCAACCTCAGTTCACTGCATGCAAAAATTTTGTGATACCTATCAATAGCCAATACCTATCAATACCAACCTAGAGGAGCTGGAAGTATGATCCTGTGAATTCAGAATTTTTTCCCAATCTGAATGGACTGGGTCATAAAAGTTGAGCCTGGAAATAAGCATTTCCCTCTGGAATGATGGAGAGGGTCCCTTCGAGCAGCCAGCCCAGTGGTTCTTAGAAAATACAGGGACCAGGCTGAGATGAGGATGGCTTATCAAGGATCTGTATTTAACCCTGCCTGCTGTTTTACTCTATTCAGGAATGTGAACAGAGCGAGCTGAAACTCTACAAAATCCAGACGAAACTATCATGATTCATCTAATTAGCACTGTATAAAGTCCTTTTTTTCTGAAGTTTTAAATATACAATGCTGCTGCAATTCAGTTAAGCAACTGAGCATAGGCTTAACGTAGGTGCATGAATAGTCCCGTCACTTTCAACACTTAAAATTAAACATGAGCAGGTGTTTTATTAGAATGGGGCTAAATTTGCTTGCTAAAACTATTTATTATGAATGACAGATATCTGAACTGCAATGCCTTCAGGTGGAATATACCTGAGTCAGTATGGACACCTGTAATCTATAGTCCATGTGCTCATGAGTGGCAATGTCCTTGTCTTCTGCTCCTGTTACAGGAACAGCATCTGAGATTTATCAACAAGCTAACCCTGTTCTTTCTTTGTTTAAAGGGGAAAATGCAGCTCTTCCAGCTTGGTGTTAGGTGATATATTCCAGTCAGAGAGAGAGAAATCTCCCGAGGAGCTGATTTGGGGCTGCTGCCTGTGGATGACCAATGGGTGTTGATGGGAACTGATGGCTTGGTCGCAGCCTTCCAGACACTGGGTGCTTACTGTGCATGCTCTCCCTGCCACAAAACAGATGGTCTAGTCCACAGCGAGGAGCCAGGCGGGTATCAGAGCCGGACACAAATCTCCCAGACTCCGCATACAGCTCCGCTTCATGTGGGAGCATGGTGCAGTTGTCAGCTCTCATTACGTCCCTGAGAGTGAACACGATGCCTTCCCAGCCGGGCTGAAGCCAGAGTGGCTGGGGGGGGGGTGGGGGGGGGG
>NW_008824592.1:10192-22722 GCF_000699105.1 Pygoscelis adeliae
AGCTGAGAAGTCCTTGACTAGTGTAAGCACTACGCAGCAACAACTAAAACATCGGTGTGTTATCAACATTGTTCCCATCCTAAATCCAAAACACAGCACTGTACCAGCTACTAGGAAGGAAATTAACTCTATCCCAGCCGAAACCAGGACACGCTTTCCTTGGCGCAGAGCCGAGGGGCAGGGAGAAGGGCTGTCCCTCACATGCCTCTGGCACAGGGAGAGAAGGAGAGGGGTGAGCAGTCCTTGTTAGAGCTGCCCTCCTTCATGTAGGGTGTGACACCCAGCCATCAGGAGGACTGAGCTGCAGCTTTGAGTTGCTGCAGAAATCATCAGGGGAGTTAGCTAGGCTTGAGAGGGGACACGGACACTGTCTTGAAGCTAGACCAGATGGAGAAGCAGCTGTGAGATGAGCTATTGTTTCATGTCTCTGTGCTTACCTCCAAGTGTAAGAGTTACTTCCTTGAACTTTGTTTTTTTAATTAATTCATTTTAATTGTAGTTTAAGATACCTTAATGTTAGAAAGTCCCAGCAGGCTGGCAGTTGGTACTGGTTTGCTCTGGCAAGGCCAGGGTCCATAGGAGCTGGTTGGGATCTCCACAGGGACAATCTACACGTCTCTGCTGGGGTCATGCTTCAGACAAGCTGCTAAGCCACCAGATGAAGGGGCTGATGGAGGAGCTGAGCCCACTACATAGCACCAGGTAGGATGAACAGGAAACTGTCCCTTGAGGCAAGACCCCAAGCCCCATGTTGCATGGAAGGAGGGATGGCAAAGAGCAATCCTCGAGCAGGTGGAGGATGGGGACTCCTATGGGGGGGACGACTGCATGCTTGTAAGCTATTGCAACAGGAGGAAGGCTCCTTCACCACCTGCAGAGGTGCAGGACCTCAACAGGTGAGCCCAGAAGGTTGTGTTGAGGAAAGTGTCTGGGCTGGTTGAGCCTGATCCATACTCTGGAGCCAGGAATCTGTGGGTGGCAGGGGTGGGAGACTCCCTCCTGTGGGTGACAGGCACCCTTGGCCTACCAGGCTAGATGTCTCGGGAGGTTTGCTGCTTGACCAGGGCTGTGATATGGGGCGTACTAAAGAGACTGACAAGACTTATCCAGTCCTCAGACTACTACCCCTTGCTTGCTCATCCACATGGACACTAGTGATTCTTCTGGGAAGACCTTCAGTATATCAAGAGTGGCTACAGGGCCTTGGTGGTAAGGGCCAAAGCCTTGGGGGCCCAGGAGGGGTTCTCCCTAGTCCTGCTGGTGGATAGGAGAGGCTCAGGTCAAAGTGGTTTCATCCTGTGGGTCAAGTTTTGGTTATGCAGCCAATATCCAAGACAGGGCTTAAGCTCTGATAAATTTCTTTGAGGAATGAGGACAGCAGAGGGAAAGACAGGATCCATCTGACAAAGTGGGACAAGAACTGTACCAGGAGGCTTGCTAACCTAGTAAGTAGGGCTTCATACTGGGATGCCAGGGGATGGTAACCAAAGTCCAAAGAGAGGTGGAGGAATCCATGTGTTTATCTCCATTTATTCACATAAGACTACGTTAACTTTGTGCACAGCAAGTTTTTTGGGATAACACAGGGTGCAAAGCTGCAAGAGCAGCACAAGCAGGTACAACTTTTCCCAGAGGTGCCTGCTAGCAGTGGTACAAACTGCTGTGTTCCCAATTAGCTCCTCTCCTCTGACTCAGCCAGGGTCAGTTGTGCTGAATTCCCTGTTATAGTTACACTGGGAAGTGAAGGGGCTAAGAATAGTAGGTAGACTTACCCTGAAATGCAGAAAATACTTTTTCCTTCAGCCTTATTTCTTAAAATGTGCAATAGCATGCAGAAAGTTTGGAGACCTTTTGCCTTTGCAGTACCTGGGTGAGTATGCATGTATCTTACAGCCCTCGTGCTCCACACGGTGACTAACGTCTGGGCTGTTGCCTGTGTTGGCACACAGCAATCATCTTGATGACTCAGGACTCTGAGGGAGAGAGTAAAGAGGGTACAGGGTGAGTGAGCACATGGATGGCACATCGCAAACTCCAGCGATGGGTAAATGATTCCTTTTCTGCAAGTGCTTAAAAAGACTGGGAATACACTAAGCAGTGCTTCTTTTGTAGACCACCTGGAGGTGATTCTCAGGGTCTACAGGAGAAAAATGCTGTTGGGAAGCTCTGCTGAATTTGACACAGCACTTGGTGCCCTCACAGTGATTGACAGAAGGAGCTCAAGGAGTCTGCTTAATACATGTCCAGAGAAAGTATCCAAGCTTTAAAGCATCCCCAAACCAAGCTCTAACCTAAAGCTGACCCTTGGCTCACAGGCAGTCAGCAGAGAGGCACTTGGTGCCGAATCAAAAGTTGGTCATAAAAGCAATATTCACTTCAAGCCACAACAACATGGTAAATAGTCATCTAGGCTGCTGGTATATAGCTCTGAACATCTCTTTCCCAAGATGTTGGACTTCTAGGGGCCTTTGTCCTTTAATATAAGCAGAGATTGGACTTCTTTGTGGTTTTCCTTGCTACAAAGAAGGAAAGTATACATCCTTAGCTCTCTGAAGTACTTGATATGTTATGTGTGCCCCAGTGTCTAGGGGTTTTAAGGAAGCTGGAAAGTGCTGCAGGCAGTGAGGGGTCTGTTTTGATCTCAGCAGTAGGGACAGTGATTTTCCTTTCTAAGGTGGATCAAGAATTTCCCTTGTTGCTCCACTCTTCACATCTGAAGGTCCTGACCAGCACTCCTCACCAGATCTTGAATGTCCCTGCAGTCCTATGACTTGGGAGAGCTGGTGGCATCGCCTCACCTGCAGAGGAGATGAAGTGTCATCCAGCTTTGGCCGTTTGGATCAGCCAAAGGATGAGATCCGACTTGCAGCTTACCCTGACTAATAGCATTTTTGTAGGAGGTGCTCTAAAACTCGGGAGAGAGTCAGTAGCATTTGCATCTTGGGCTGCATGCCTCAGGAATTTAGTAAGGATTTAACTGCTGCTTATGGAGTTTTTTGATGCTTTTTCCTTTCTCTCACATCCCAGGAGGTGGCATGTCCTTGCAGTGATGCTAGAGAAGCATGCACTTTCTGCTGAGCTTGAGTTCCTTCTTTAATTAGGGTATTTATCCCATATGACAGTGGCTCCTCTTATTTAATGCTGTCTAGCAGAAATTGGGGGAAAGGTTCATAAGGCCATGTTTCTGAGCCAGATTTTTCATCAGACATCTCACAAAGCCATCAGAGTCCCTGGCTGTGGCCTGCATTTACCTGCCTTCAGAGGGGATGCTGGCAGGCAGCGCAGTTTCACCAAGCTGGTGCATCCCTCTAGGTACAGCAGAGACCCTGGCTCTCCATATCACTACCAGTTGGCTGCTGCCTCTGCAGCATCACTGCCAGTGTTGAAATCAAGGACACAGCTTCCAGGGCTAATGGAAACAGGACACTTGTCATGTTTCTATATTCATATATACTCTAAAATTAAATTACATCTTTGTATTACTGTTCTTTATTCATCTCATGAAGCTTAGTCCCTCAAAGGACAATTATAATACAGACTGCATGTTATAAATACCTATGAGAAAAGAACTCAGGTTCTCATTGAGAAGACCATGGGTAACCAGGGAGGTTAAACTATAATTGCCTGTTCACTCTGGTTTTGCCTGCAGGAGGATTCAGCTTCTATGCCATAATTTCTTCCACTGATTTGCTGGATACCAGCAAACGAATTACCTCACTTCCCCCCATTGCCTGTCCATGTTTTTCCTGTATTGACTCTAGGCCATTTGAGATCAGGATGGTTTCTCACAGCGGGAACATATATAATGGTGCCTTTGAGATACCTGCAGCTCATAGCAATGTAACCAGGTTTGCTTCATATTAGGTAAGTCCAGTGCTACTAGGAGCAAAGCCGCAGCAGCAGGAAGCTCATCAGAAGTGACAAACACCACTTCAGAAGCTCATGCTGCCTCAGACGTGCTTCCCCTCAGTCCACCTTCAAAGCTGGGCAAATGCTTGGCTCTCCAGCCCATGCCAAGCAGGAATATTGACTGCTGGAATATTTTGACATGTCAACAGCTAGTTGGGCTAAAGCAGACTCAAGCTCAACTAGAGAGCTGCAGGATTCATTTCAACTAACCATAGCCACATACAAGTTAATAGAATAGAATAGAATAGAATAGAACAACTAGAGAGCTGCAGGATTCAACTAACCATAGCCACATAAAAGTTAATAGAATAGAATAGAATAGAATAGAATAGAATAGAATAGAATAGAATAGAGTAGAGTAGAACAGAGTAGAACAGAGTAGAATAGAATAGTTCAGTTGGAAGGGACAGTGATCATCTAGTCCAACTGCAAATGATGCCCAGTCAAAGCCAGGTGTCTATGTTTCTCTCTCCTTCACCGAGACACTGTTGCCTCCATGTGATGGTTCAGTCCCACTACTTTAGACACTTTCTCCTGTGTCTACAGATGGAGCCCAGACTAGTTACCTGGCTTTCAGGTGCCTACAGATAGCTGAGAAGAATGAAATCCTATGTGAATATTTGTCCCATAGTATTGTTCTGGCTTCCCTGGAGCTTCCAAGTGCTGCTCCAATTCTAGCACAAAGCAGTAGCTTTGGTATATGCATGCCAGCTTAGTGTCCGTGCCAAAATACTGTTTTCTCTGGGTGAGATATTTGTCAAATTCTGATCTAATGTCAGGATTTCTAATTGTCATTGACATTTTGAATAATCACATAAATTAACTACTCTGAACATGATCTCAATAGCTGTGAAGCTGCCATTGTGCAGTGGAGGTTGACTCATCACACACATTATGGGACAGTGTTCTTCTATGAGTATTTCACCCTTGTGCACTTATTTGTCCTGTCAGTGAGACTGAGGCAATTTTAATTATTATTTTGCAACTGCATTTTATTTTGATACAAAGAGAATTTTATACTGCAGGACAGATACTTGAATGTGTCTGTTGCTGTTTGCCTATTTTCCTTCCATAGTTATTCCTTCAAGGACAACTGGAGGCAGGTAATATATTAATATTTATTATGTCAAGAATGAGAGTGATTGCAGTATTGACAGCTCACCTACAGCTGTTTTAGATATGGCAAACACTTCTTTCTTCTTGCTATGGAGATTTCTGTGGCTGTATTTTCTCCAGTGTTTCCTCTGCAATTAATTAATAAATGACTGGGTTTTTAAAAAGCCTAACTCTTGACTCTGTTGAGCATAAAGGAAAGGAAGAAGATCCTTTTTGTCCTTTCCCAAGACATTAATGGGAATTTTAGGTAAAGAAATATGATGAAAAGCTGCCATGGGTTGCAAGGTGATGTAGTACCTTACATATCAGCATGAACCTTGGAGTACATCAGTTTCTGCTTTGACTTGTTATAAGGTCAAGGGCTAATGAGTTTGACTGAGACCCTTGATTACATTCAGGTCCCTACTTTTCACCGACAGAAATGCAATGGAGGAAGTGTGCGGGTGCTCCAGGCACACCCATGTGTCAGTTTGCAGGCTTCTGTCTATCACAGTCTTAGAAGAGAGCACCTAGGGGTTGTTTTTGCCAGAGAGCGATTTCTGCATCCATGCAGGCATGGGGTGGGGACAGGGAAAGGAATCTTTCCTGGCGGCAGGTTAGTGTCACTAAACTAATTGACTTAAATTTGTTGATGGCAGTTTTCAGACTTTTGGCACTTATAGTGAAAAATGCCTATCACCTGGCTACCAAAAGCCAGTTGTAATGGTAAAACTTTGTATTATTGTCCAGACCTGATTCCCTTTGTTCTTCACTCCTGCTCCCTTTCTTCCCCATCCAGTAGCATGACTGGCATTAGGCTAGTTAATTGCTGGCATCGAATTCTCAGGACTGACCTTTAAAACTGATACTTCAGTGTAATGAATGTGAAACGAGTGAGATGGGTTGGTCATACCTCTCAGAGTTCTTAGATGATTTTGATAGGCAACCTGGGAGTCAGCTAATGCTATGTCTTTACAACCATGATAGACATTTTTCTCTCTCTTTCTCTCTTTAACAGAAATTCAGGATTTTGCTGAATCTGAATGTCATGTATGACACATAAACAGATTATATTGATCAGAAACAACCTGCAGTCTGCATGCATGACCATTCCCTTTCTCCTGCTTCACCAAGATAGATGGCTATTCACAGAAAATGCAGACTCCTTTGGATCTGTGTGTGAATTCTGGGTTGGATAATGGGGGTTAAAATAGTGAAGTTTTGAGATGTTGCATGAGTGGGACATGTTTTCTTGAGATGGTGACTGCTGAGATGGGGGTGACCAGTCGCAGTGACATCCAAATGTTTTGTCCTTTGACCTTACAAGTAATCCAGAAGCTTTGAAATTATTAACTATAGCTTATTTCTCATTCAGAATAAGAATTGGAATATTATATTTCTTAATAACTGCATTATATTCCCCTTTATTTGTAGACTCTCAGCAGTGGTTTGATGACTAAGTTCATCTTTGTAGATTTTGCTCTGGAAGGATCCCAACTAAATTCAAGATTAGTTGCCTGGGAGACCAAATAATGCAGTTCCAAATGTAATGTGTTGCACTCTAGTTGCATGCTGCCTAGTATATGCCCAATATTTTTCTACAGAAGACCTGGTTTCAGAAGTTTCTGGATGTTTCCTGCTCCTACACTTGCTTTTTCCAATAGGATAGGGATAGGAAGCTTTAACTGTATTTCAAGTCTCATCTGTTTGTTTGTTTAGTGACTTGTCTCTAAGAAAGATGATGAGGTTTTCTCCTACTGCTTTATTTTTTTGTGTTTATGATTTTAATAGATACCTTCAGCAGTGTTATCAGCTTCTTTTTTAAATGTTCACATGAAGATTTTCGGTGCTGGGTACCACTGGAGCCAATGAGAGTGGCGGCTCTGAAAAAGTAACTCTTTAACACATTAACTGGACTAACTAGGTAAGTAGTATTACTTGTTACTTGTTAGTTACTAATGTCCAGAAATGTGATTAAGATCCATGTCACATTGCCTGGTAAAGGCCCAGGTAGTTCCTGTCTTGAAGAACTTATTGTCAACAGATAAAACAAAGATGCATCACAGTGATTTGGCTAACATGAATTACAGATCAGCGGGAGAGCTGGGATAAAGATCCTTTGAGCTCCATGGTTCTCTCCTTCCACTCTGCCTATCTGCCTTTTCTGAACGTAAATGTAGAATTACCCAGTTTGGGATATGTCCTCCTTTTCTGTTATTCTCTGTAAACCATTCTAGGTCGTTCAAATGTGTTGCTGGGGAGGAGAAGAAACCTCCTGAAAATCAGCCTTGGCTGCAGGAGCATCTCTGTGATGTGTTGACTCTGCCAGGTCGTTGCCTCCACCCCCATGCACTGGCATTTTGCAGAGAGGAACGTTGGATCCCTGATGCCAACAGCTGTCTCATTGCACACTGATTCATTTGTCAGCAGTGACTCTGACTGCTGGAGCACAATTGTAACCTATGAGCCACCTTGTCAATGTGTAAACACTGGCTGTTTAAATTGACAGGAGATAAGCAGCAAGTATCTAACTTTCCAGCCCAGGGTGAGATTCCTCTCTATTATGCTTCCACCTGGGGCTGGGGGATCCTGAAAGAGGGTGTACAAACACAGTGTGCAAACAGAGCATGCTTCAAAATCCCTGACCTGTCTTGAGATGGTTTGCTTTGTTTTATCTGATAGCATGAAGCACGTGACAGACACTGGTGATTTACATGGCACATAACCCCTGCAAGCAGCAATCCTGCCAGGCTCACCAGTTAAACACCTAGGGAAATATTGCAACAATTTCTCCTGAATATTGGCCACAAACATGCTTTATATTGCTGGTAGCTGCAGGGTCATTTCACGGGTCTATATTTAGAGGACTGGGAAATTCTGTCCCGACTAAAAGCCAGGCTTAGTATAATCTAGTAACTCTTCTCAGGAAATATGCTCCTTTAGGTCCTATTTCTTTTTTGATTTTACTTGGGTTTACTGTATGAGGTGAAAACAAACAACAGCTGTTTATTTCTATTTGTGTATCTGCATGCCCTTTACATGGTGTCTGAGTGATGCAGGAGTCTGGGTTGTGTTGTCCCCACCTGGCCAAGAAGCTCCAGTGCTACTAAGGTACTGTCACAACAAGAAGACGTAATAAAGAGGAACATATGCAGGATGGAGCTGTGTGCCTAGGGTGAAACATGAAACCAAACAGGGCATCAACTGATGAAACCATCAATCCAATTCAGCAGCTGCTTCTGATCGGTGGTGACATGCTGCAGATCGCTATCACTGTCTGGCTACCAATACAGAGTTCCCTTGCAGAAGGATGCTGATGTGCAATAAGCCTGTAAGATATAACTAGAGGAAAAAGGTTGAAGGAATGCAAATTGTATGGAAATGCCTGATTTGGACATGATGGGGCCTGATAAGCACTAAGCAAGGTTTTTATAGACTATGCTCTACCCCCAGCTCTGCAAAATGCCCTATCGCTTACCTCTCATTTGTATGCAGGGTGCTCTGCTCTGTGCTGCACTTCTCGGCCCTTTCTCCCGTAAATGAAGATCCAGCTTCCCTTCTGGTCATTCCAGCCGAAAAAGCTAGCAAGGGAAATCTGCATTAACACTCGGTATCTGCTGTCAGTCTCCACTGAGGGTACCACCATGCCCGTGCCCCTCTCTTGCTCCTCCAGCAAGCTCTGGCTGCTGTACCGCACCCCTGCCCCGAGACCCTGCGAGGAGGCTCCTCTCCTGCCCTGCTGAAGTGTCACCCACCTGCAGGGCTGCTGCTCTTTGCCTTTGCTCTTCACCTTCTGTGCGATCTGCTCTACTCAGACCTCCCTGTACATTGAGGCCAACAGGAGAATCCCTGCCATTGATCAGACGTCAAGGCATAGCCCCCATATCAGAGATGCAGATGTGGAGCAACCAAAATATTCTGTGATACTCTGCCTGTCTTTCACAGCTCTGCTCCTCAGTCACCGGTGTTTTCCCAGCCATTACCCTGTCCACAGATTGTAACAGCATGTACTTACATGTGTACTTCAACAGTTCAGTGTTTAATTTGTCTTAGTAAGCAAACGTGCTCATCTTGTTTAAAACTGAAAGTTTGGCTCAAAAAAAGTTACTGCATGAATATAGCAAAATCTTATAAAGTATTTCAGGGCTCTGTGGTATTCTGTCTGCAGCATGAAGGTTAAACAGTGTTCGTGAAGAGCGTGTGCGTTAAATGGACAAAGTACCAGCTCATCAGCGGGCTGCAAGGGGCAGTGAGGAATGGGGAGCGGTCACGGTGTGGGCTGTGCCTGGTGGGATGCTCCACGGATCGGCACTGCACCCAATGTGCCGCAATGTTTTTGCCAGTGTTCTCAAAGCAAGTCTAAAACCACTGTTACTAGGAAAGTTGCAGATGATGATGGTGTGGCACCAAGCAGTGGTAAGAGCTGGGCAGCCATTCAGAGCAATATCTGGAGCATTTGGGTCTGCCCAGGAAAAAATGTTTTCCCTTGTTCTGTGTGGGACCGGCCTTTGACGCTGGCCACAAGGCCAAAAGCATGGTCAGCCCACATGGCTGAGGTAGCTGCGGGTGCTTGGAGCAGTCTTGGGAAGGCCTGGTGAGTATTTGTCATGCAGGGAGTCCTGTCTACCTCCTGGATGCTGGACTGTGCAGAAAGGCAATATGTCATGTAGATGCTGTCAAGCAGGTGGGATGGCCTGGGGTTCTTCCCACAAGGTCCCACCGAGAAGAAACCTTTGCTGAGATGCTGCAGGAGCAGAGAGGATTTGCAGGCAACCAGCATTTAATCGCCATTTGGGTTGTCCATGAAGGAAACACGGAAGGGAGATAGTGTGCTTTGGAGTACTTCTCAGCTAAGCAGGGCCAAGGTTTTCACACAGGTCCCCCCCGCACAGGTTGGGGGACTGCAGCCTAGAAGGCAGGCACTCAAGAAAGAACTATGGTAGCTCAGGGATCCAGTGTAAGCCCCCTCTGAGACACTTTGAGAAAAAATGCATTTTCTGCATGCCTCAAGAGAGGGGTAACAAGTAAGACCGGACCGATGATTTTATCTCTGTATGCACTGCACTGGGAGACCACGCTGAGGACCTGGGAATGGTTCAGGGGAGGGATTCAGGTGACCAGATGCAAACATATGCATCTGAGACAGGCTCTCCTGCTTTGCTTTTAGTCACTTGGAGGCGCTTTTGGGGAATTGCATCCTAATGTGGGCTTTATAAAGGATGTAGAAAGGCTGCTGAAGACACAGAAAAGACCCCCCAAAAAGATGCAACGTTTAAAGGAAATTGTTTAAAGGAATTGCTGAAATGTGTGAGCTTCAAAGGTTTTAGTATGTTCAGACTGCCGGAAATAAAACTGAAACATCATTTGATTGCGACCTGGAAAACCTTGACAGGAAGAAAATATCAGTTAGCAAATGGCTCGTTAAGCTCAGGGCAGAGGAAGGTATAATGAGATTCAGTGGTTGGATGCTGAATACGGAAAATTTGAGTAAGGAAAAATAAGGCGCTAATATTAACTCAGCATGAGTAGCTACTAGAGCAGGCAGGCAGGGAAGGAGCAGGCTCTCCGCCTCCTGAGGAGTCCCAGCAACAGAAGGACACTTCTCAGGAAGAGTCTGGTAAACACAGATTGTTAGGCTCGAAGAGGAACAGAAGACTATCGCGTAGTAGCTGTGACACCTGTGGTGAGGTGAGGGAACCCGCTGTTCCCTAAGGGGCTTAAACTCTGGATCAATGAGTGAAAAGGATTAGGAACTCATTTTGTCTTGCAGCAGTCATCGATTGTTTTTTGAAACTCCCCAATTTAGACATGTGCATCAAGCAGAGGGACATGCAAAAAGGCTGGTTAGGTACACTGCCTGTCGCTGCACTGAGCTGGACTCCTACGGGAGTTACAGAAATGCAAAATCTAGTTATTACCTTAAATCAGTCTCACTGAGGTGTCAATAGACAGACTGGTCCAGTTTTTCAGAAGGAAGACTTGCTGTCGGAGCTGCCATTTTCCAGTAAAAATAACCACCATGTGCCAAGTATGCCTTTTACAAACAGACATCCAGCGAATACCTGCTCATATCAAGAAATGGTTTGAGTGGGAGATGCAGAAAATAGGGCAGCCTAATCAGAGGTAGGCTGAAATCAAGGTCACCATACCATATTCCAGGTTAAGATATAAAACAGCTGTTCTCTGGGACATGAATACATGTTTTTAGCGTGCAGCTGATGCAGATGATGCTGGCGTACCACAAACATTTGTACCCCATTTGTGGTGCCTCCCCTACCCCTGCCTGCTGTCCCCGACCCTGTGACTCTCTGTGCTGAGCTTTGTGCCAGGCAAAGGCAGGGGCACTGCCTTGCCCATGCCTTGCGAGGGAGGTCGGCAGGGATTTACAGGAAGGACACGGGAGCGCTCTCGGCATTTGAGACCTTACATTTGCATTCTCAGCTTCACCCCAGCATTAACCTGTACCCTAGTCAAATAAACTAGTTTCAGCTTTATGCCAGTGGTTCCTCTGCAATACCAAATCCAGGTAAGGACTTAAATTAACTGTGTGAAGAGACAAATCCATGCATTCAGACATTCATTTAATGCTTGCCTTAGTTTTCCCACTGATAAGATGTATGCAATAATTTAAGTATAACAAATAAATATCAAAATTTGTAGGGCCATAATGAACAAACCCTTTTGAAATGGTCTGACATTGTCTGGAGAAAAGCTAAGTTTTCTGTTTATTTTTTAAAGAAAATCAGTCGAGGATTTGGGGTGACCCAAGACACAAGTTCAGAAAATAAACTGCCAGTGTCATGCTGAACTGGTCTATCAGTATGGATGCCAAGAGGCACTCTGCTCATCAGTTACACAGAGAGTGAATGATTTCACATGTTAATGCCCTCTTTCCATCAGTGTCCTACAAATGGAGTCATAACAGCATCGTGCAGTCTCACTTGGGTGCTTGCAATTGTGTAAGAATCACAGCGGAAATCCACAGTAAATCTTCACCCTTGCCACCTGAGAAGAGGGTGGGTTTTAAAAAAAGACCCCAAGCCACCTCTGAGCACGGCAGCCCCTGGAAGATGCAGTATCTTGGTGCTGAATCATATTATTTCCAAATGGGTTCATGTAAATTTGAAAGAACATTTTAAGAAGACAGAACAGTTCCTCAGTAATTACAGCTACACCAGCTTAATTTACAAATTCCTGTAAATCTGATGACACATGGTAATAGTGGTATTTAGTCATGGTTCTGATATCAGATTTCTACTGCTTTGGTACACTTGATGCCTTTCATTGCTAATTTCATCCTAAGCACCCTTCCTTTTTCAAAGGTGTACAAAGGATAAATTTCTCTGAGACTTGACTGTCTGGAAATGCACCATGATGCAGGTTTCATTCTCTTGGGAGAGTGAAATGGTTGTGTCAAAAGCTTTGTATTTTCCAACAGCTTTGTGCTTTAGGAAATGTTGAAGAAATATATTTTAGGAAATGTTTTGGGAAGGGAAGGGAAGGGAAGGGAAGGGAAGGGAAGGGAA
>NW_008824592.1:22741-43403 GCF_000699105.1 Pygoscelis adeliae
AGAGAAGAGAAGAGAAGAGAAGAGGAGAAGAGAAGAGAAGAGAAGAGAAGAGAAGAGAAGAGAAGAGAAGAGAAGAGAAGAGAAGAGAAGAGAAGAGAAGAGAAGAGAAGAGAAGAGAAGAGAAGAGAAGAGAAGAGAAGAGAAGAGAAGAGAAGAGAAGAGAAGAGAAGAGAAGAGAAGAGAAGAGAAGAGAAGAGAAGAGAAGGGAAGCCACTTTAATTGACAACTGCTCAGGAACTTAGACTGCTCATAAAATGCCGAGCCTCGGCTATACAAAAATATAGACTCCCTGTCCCCACTGATCCAGAAGGGAGTTAATCATTCTTAGATACCCTTGAGAATTTGGGCCTGAAAGTCTGATCTGAGAAACAAAAAAATGAAAACTCAGACTTTCTTTTGCATCTCAGTTTGCCCATGGGAGAACCACCAAACGCACTTTTGAGAGTAACAGAGGGCAGGCAGATCTCTCAGTACTGAGTGAGAGCCATAAGTCAACCACATCTGTTTTTGATGCTGTAGTTATTCAACACATTCTTCAAATTATTCATCAATTCCCCCCAAATAGATCAAATTAAAATATCTAAAACTGAAGCCCTAAATATGTTTGTTTTAAAAAAACCAACTACCATCACCACATGGAGTTGCTCTTCCTGCTGTAAGCAACAATCTTTTTAGCAAGAGGAGTAATTAGGCAAAGTATACATGGCCTTGCTGCCCATGATGAAAATATTAGCTAGCCCAGAGTGCCCACAGAGCTCTGCTGGGGCCGTGGGCAATGCTGAGGCTCAAACTGGTGAGCCTGATGTTCAGGTGGGTTTGGCTCCCCAGGACGCACAGGGAACCCCAGGACCAGGAGGGAGGCAGGAGCAGGGGTGGGTGGTTGGACGTGCAGCACAGCCCTGGGTGCCTGCTGCTCCCCCAGACCCGTGCCAGGCAAAGCTGGGGAGCCTGGTCACAGCCGTATGTCCACACAGCTCCTGCACCCATTACCAGCTGCAGGAGTCAGAGGTCTCTACCCACACCACTGGGCTGGAGCAGGGATAGCGAAACCTTGCTGAGAGTAATAGTTATTAATTTAATAATAAAGAAAAAATCACGTACCTAAGAAATTAAATACATGGTCTGAAATATTTTGAATACAATTAAATTGCACTTGGAGCTTTCCCTCACATCAGCCAAGCCAGTTATTAAATATTTTTTATGTGAACCTTAGTAAGATTTGATGCTATAAACCATTAAATCCAAATATTATAATGTATTTCTCCCTATGCCCAGTATGAACACCTTATTAATCATGCTGCACCCACCACAAGCTATTTCTACCTTAGTGTTTTTGTCCAGTCCCTAAACTATTGCAATCCATCTACTTAAATTTCCTGTAATGGATTGTAAGAAGTCCTCGTGCAGCATGCTGAGTGAGTGATCAGGTGAATTGGATTTTTTCCTGCCTTTTCAACATTTTCATGCATTATCTTTAGTGACTCATGTGCTTCAGTTTTTTCCAGGTGTGCTTCAGGGGAAAATGAAAATAACCCACCTCCAGCATACGCTCAGCCTCTCAGGAGAAACTGCAAGTTTTTGTTATTATTCTAAACAAGATTTTCTGCTGCAGAAGATCCACTTACAGCCATTCCTGTTCCCTGTATCCTCTGGGCAGGAAGTCTCTTCTCAGACTATTAATGGCTTGCTATTTTTTTCCTATGGAAAAACCATAAACAAACAAACAAAGAACCATCATCGGCAATGCTGTTCATATTACAAGTTCAGTTGCCAGAGGAAATATATAGATTTTCGTATGGAAATTTCTCTATAAATCTATATATAAATATATAGATTTTCATTCCTGTCCGCATAGCCATTTGCAGATCTGCATTAAACAATGAATTTCAATGCCAATGCTGTAAAAGTGTCAGTCAGCAGCTCTGTTGCTTCTGGGTCTGATGGTAACAGAATAAGAAATCTGGACACGTTCATTTTGCCAAGGGATTGTGTGCTGCTGGAGGTAATGCACATCAGATGAGATGTCACACTCTCAGAAGAAGTGCAGAGGCGTTAAGACAAGCCAAATTCTGGGCTGTTTATATTCTCCTTTACCAATCAGGATGTCAGGACGGGGACTGAATTTATAAATACTGGAACAGGATTTGTTGCATGACAGAAGCTCTTGGAGAAAAGAAATAGGTTAGACTTTTTGCCTTATTATGTCCCAAAGAAAACTGATTATCTGTGTTCACAGTTTAAATTAAATAAAAATGTTTGGATGTGGAACGATAGAGAGATTTCAGAAAAAAAGTGCTTCAAACATCACATGCTGAGGGTTGTAAAGAAGGAAGCAGAAAACAGCGGCCAGCCGTGTTTTGTGCTGCACAGGTTTCTGAATGCTTTGGAACAGCCCTGTGAAACTTTGCAAGTGTTTTAGGAACAACTGTCTCCAATTAGCACTAGTTCTTGGCTTACATTTGAAAGCTGATCTCGGGTTAGTGGTAGCTTCCCCAAAGAAGGAGTGAGGGGAAAAAAAAATCTCTGCTGGGGAATTAGTGGGAGTCAGAGACATCACTGTGATTTCATTGTGGCTGTGGAGGCACTAGTGGAACACGGAGGGAGGACTGTGGCAGGATGTTGTTTTGGGTTTAGCTGTGGAGAGCATGTGTAGCAGTGAGAAGATACAGCCCAATGTGCATCTCTTTAGCTTTTTGCCTTTAAATTTTTTTGCCTGTAATGATTTGACTAATCCTTTAAACATATTTTGCGTTAATTTCTCAAATAACCAGCAAACATATGGTGCTAATGGGAACTAGAGATGGTTTGTTTTTTTAATGAACAAGAGCAGCTGATAAGCAGAAACGTAAAATTAAAAATGGAGGGAAAAAAATAAGCCCAGGGGGATAGATACGGTTATTAATCACAGCAGAATTCCTCAGCTCTCTTCTCTGATGAGAAGAATCAGGTGGAGTGGGACACCGGTGACCTTGAGACAAGTACGTGACAGCCTGTTGCACTAGGTGAAAAATAAATGACTGTCTGATACATTCGACTGTGTCAAGGCTCTCCACGGCAGTAGAGATGCTCTGCCCTGTCCCTATGCAGACAGCCTCACTGGCAGCGGGCCCCCCCGCCGCCCCAGCCGCCCGCCCAAGCCGCCGTCACCACATGGTCCTTCAGTCGGGAGGGAAGCCTGAGACACTAGTGTGGGTGCAACCTGCAGCAGGGCAGGTGAGCCAGACCAGTAGCAACATATCTGAAAGGAAAATATTTGGAAAGGGGAGAAAATTGCTCCAGTACATCCAGGGGTAAATTTCCCATTTCTGAGTGGTGCTGCATTGCTGGGAGGGTTTGTGGCAGATGCTCACAGCTTTCTCTAAATGAAACCCACTTCATTTTCTGCTATTTAAACATGTCGTCCTAACCAACACAGAACAATAAGGGAGCGTTCCCAGGATGCACTGACTGAGAGGCTGGAAAGGCAGTCACTTTCCTAACACAAACTGCCATTCTGCCCAGTAGCCCAGCGTTTCTGCTGCTATTTTTTTAAATCAAGCCTATTTCATTTAATGACTTGAGGCAGACAGACCCCAGCTAATGGCTGCAGTTCTAACTTACCTTCACCATGAAATACATACTTTTCAAGATTGCTGTGAATCAGTCTGCCCCTTCCACTCAACAGAACTTGTCTGCAATGCATTAAAGCCTGTTCCTGCTAGAAACGTCCTGCTCACATAGTTACTGTCAGCCTGCAGTCAGGGTACCTTATACCCCCTCCTAGAAAACACCTGAGTCAGGACTGAGGTTACTTCAGGCATTACCCATCCTGTGATGTGGGAAGCCCCAGGTTTTCAGGGACCCTGAACACCTTTGGCTGCATTGGCTCCGCGGCCATGGTTGTCCCCGTCTATCAGACCCTGCACTCTTTGCCAGAGAAACACGTTTTGTTCACAGGTGCAGCTAACTATTAAGGTAAGTCACATTGTCCTCTGGTCTTTGCACATGTCTGGCCATAAAAGATAGAAATTATCTGGCCTAGTTTTAGATGTCCATATGTGAGCCAGTCCATAGGTTTCTCCTGTAGTCCAAGGACAGAGAAAGAAGTTGTGACTTGTCTCCTCCCGATACAGACATGATACGCTGGACAGGTTAGTAGCTTTAGAAACTTTTCCCTACTGTGGCACGTCAAGGACAAAGGACAGTCCCACCACTCCATGTGCCTACTGGAGTACCCTTTGATCCCAGTAACTGTGGGGCAGAAGTACAATTGTGGTCCCACTTCCCTGCTCTCCTTGGCAGGCTAAGGACATTTAGGGACACTGGTGGCACTTTCAGAAGACAGTGTTGGTCCTTTTCGCGCTGGGAATGGTGGGGAAGCGCATGGTCCAGTGAATCCTTTAGCTAACCTTTTTTTGAAAAGATCCAGTTCGCATCCACTGAGACCCACTTCGTGATGTAAACCAAAGTGCAGGAAAAGAGGCGGCTGCAATGTCCGTTCTTGATCTGAACTGAAGCACTGATGTGGGCACACCTTAAGAGCATTTAATGGGCTGCAGCATGAACACTACCCATTGCTGGTTACTATGGCACTATTGATCTCACAATTATTACGCTGAGACATAATGATGATTTACCCAAAAGCAGCATCTTTTCCAAAAAGCATCTTCTTTGGCAAATTCCTAATCCCTCTAACTTTGTCCAGTTCATGCCCTTAATTTCCAGAGTCAAACGGATGCTGCAGTAAAGTGACAGCTCTGAGCAGGAGCCTGTGCCGTGTCTTTTCCTCCTTGAACAGTGTAGGCACCTTTTACTCCTCTGAGGTTTGCTGAAGGTTGCTTTTTCTTATTATTGAGTAAAATGTACATTGTTATAGCTTCCAGGGCAGCAGACCAGTCATTGTAACAAAGGATTATGATTTCTTTACAAGGTGAGATCATAAGAATCTGGCTATATGGGAAAAAGCCCTTGTTTGAACATGTTATTTGCACCAGTAGCAGAGAGAATCCTCACAGCTGAATGACAGTAAGTGGCTTTTTCTGTTTAGTGAAAGATAAAAAAATCTGTCTAGATGAGCTGGATGAGTAATGGGAGTGCTCAAGCCCTCTAGGGACACTCTCGCTGTCTTGCAGGATTGGGCTCCTTTTGCATCTGGGAAAGGAAAAATTGAAAAGATAACGGCAGGAGATGATTGCTGCTGCTAACAGCGGTGAAGAAGGAGTGCAGCTGTGTTGAGTTTTGCCCCCTGCATGGTAACAACCTTTCTAGGAACAAAGAGATGCTGTATGCCATGGGATTTAATGGAAAAGGGTGCGTGTGAAACTTCAGGGCCATAGCTGAAGATGCTGGGTTCAGAGAGAGAAGGAAACTATTCCAAATGCATTTGCTTCTTAGGTCAACCCGGAAAGCCTTTGGTGGACATAAGTATGCCGTGGCAGCCCAGCTTTGTGCCTAGAAAATGCTCTCCTGCTGTATGCTCAGCACCAGCAATCTCTTCAGGAAAAGGCTCCACATGGCACACTCGCACCAACAGCAGAAAAGTGCTGTTTGAGCTGTTTGTGCTGTGAGACTCCCACTAGCCCGTTGTGGGGGAAGCAGATTTTCAAGATCTGGCTAAGGCAGCTCTATCTTATTCTTTCCCCTGTGATGATTATGGTGATATTTTTTGCTATATACTGTGCTGAGAGAGAAAGGTCCCTTGGTGTGCCTGAATGTCGCACAATGTAACGCAACACGGTGCTCCCTCCCGCCTCTCCCAGACCCCCCATCAATCTCTCAGCAGGGAGAAGAAAGCTCACGTAAAAGGGATGTTTACACTGATGTTATTCAAATGAGCAATGTACAAATAAAATGATATTTAGGCATTGCCTTTGCTTCTCAATAGATTTCTCCAGGCAAAATTACCCACAATGGTACTTTAGCCTCCTCGGGGGGTCCATAGCTGTTGGCAGTATTTTCTTTCCTGCCGGCTACAGTTCGAGGAGAAAAAGTATTCCTTACTGAACTAGCATAGCCCACAAACTTGTTGAGGCCCAGATGTGAAACATTCGTTTTAAGAAAAGCCAGGAGGAGGAAGAAACCTGAAAAACAGCAAAAAACATGCAAAGGGAGACATCTGCAATTATAAAGTTCATCCCTCTGATTTGAATGTTTCTGTAACTTGTTACAGAATTCAATATTTGTAAGTAAAAATAAAAACTCACTATATTAAACAGTTGCTGGATAACATGTTTGTGCAGAACAGAAATATTCTAGGGCCAAAAGTCAATACACAGAGGGGACTGAATGGCTCAAACTATGGGTAAGCATATGGAGGCTGCTATGAAGAGCTTAGCACTTTGAAATTCACCCAGGTCAGTAGAAATGGAAACTAATTTCCAACTAACACCTTTTCTGAGGCCATTAGCTAGAACCTGTCAAGTTAATATGACCTCTCTTTCCAATTTCAAGAGGGCAAATGCTTCTATTTCCTATTTACAGGGTGTTTGTCGCTAGGGCAAAAAGCAGTCTTAGCTATTAGACTGGAAAAAAAACTAGCTGCAGAAATAGAAACAGTTCCTTCAAGGCAGGGCAATTGCATAGTGTAGAAAATTTGCACAGCCATGGATCATGCATTGGAGAACAGTATCAAGTGTAGTCAAACTTACATGAGATTATGTGAGTGCAGAGTTTGGTCTGCTTTGTGGGAGGGTCAAAGAAGTAAATGAGAGGTGTCACAAAGCACGATCAGGAGAGAGACTGCTTATTTTGCTTTTGTATCCACTTTGGTGTGGAGGATCCAGGAAAGGTCTTCAGCCTTACCACCTGAGCAAAGGACACTGTAGGCATCAAGTGCAGGTGACTGATTTGATTGATTATGGGATAGAAAGTCAGGAGAATAATATTGACAAAAGGTTTTAAGGAAATGAAATAATTCCAGAAGAGCTTTGCTTTTCCTGAATAAATATCCAAGGGCTGCTGAGCAGGGACTTACCTCAGTCACTCTCATTGCTCCAGCACAGTCAGTGGTTGAACACTTCAAAGAAAAAAACCCACCACTAAACCCAGACTGTAGATTTCATGACAATTGTAATCTACCAACCACTGATAGTTTCAGCATATGCTGGAGCGAGGAGACTTTACCTAACTCTAATTGGGAGTTGGCAGGTGGTGAGTAGGTCTGTCTTTGCCTGCTGGAGAAAAGTTCCTTTCTGTTCAGCTGCAGCATGATTAATTTACCCCCCAAATAATACCTTTCCTCTCAGAAGATCAGATGGAAAGTGTTGGTTGAGACCAAATCCTTAGACCCGCAGGTCAGCTGTGCTATGGCCTGGGCAAGTCAGAAGTGCCAGAAACAGCAGAATTACAGATGTGACTCAGCTGGTGATGTTTTGGGAGGAAGCCTGTTGCAGGAGGGCTGGCTGGCTGTCAGCCCCCACGTAGCAGTACCACTGGGAATGGGAAGGGTGAAAGATCTCTGAGTTACCCAGCTCCAGTGGGAAGATGTCTGTGCCAGCCTCAGCTGAGCTCACAGGCAGTGGGTAAGGTCACTGGCACATCCTGGTCTGATGTGAGTGACCATGTCGTTAGTTGTTGTGAGGCACATGTACTGCAGAGCACAGAAACCTGTGGGACTCTACAAGACCTCACTAGAGCGTTTTCCTTCTCCTGTGGAGACCCAAGCTGGTACTTTCAGATCCAAGGAGAAATTTTTACACATTGGGTCACTTGGTTTCTCTATAAATAGATGAGTATAAATATATTAAACTCTCTTTGCATGCCCCACTCAGGAGAATACCATAACCAGACACTTCCAGCGTCTATAAAGATTCAGACATAGCGGTTGCTATTTCTCTTTGCCCACTGAGAAGCTGCTTACATTTCCATAGGGCTCTCATTGCCTCGAGCCTGACCTAACTGAGACAGTGGGCAGTCTATCCTGTACCTGTTACTTGAGCCTTTTCATAAGTCTTTCTCAATTACTTTTGCACAGAGGAACTTCAAATCTTAGTGACCTACTTTCAGCTCTGTTTACCTGCAACAGATAAGAAGTGGCCCATACCCCTTGTGCTTCTGCGCTTCACTGGCTGAGATGAAGTCCTGCATGCGCGCTGAAGTGCAACGGGCCATGCTCCCTGAGAGACCCTCCAGCTGGCTGACAGCTTCCCTGTCCTTCATGTGTGCTCCTGGCAGGAGGTGACACTGCAGCCACCACAGGACAGCCCCCTGGCAAAGCACAGCCTGCACAGGATGAGGCTAATATCAGCTGGCTCTATTAGTTTCTTTCCTGAGCACTGAGAAAAAATATCTTCCTTTCTTTGCAAGCTGACTGTATGCGCTGTAGATTATATCCATCATACTCTTGTCTGTATTACCTGCATTAATCTAGTACAGCGTGGGATGAAAATGTGCCCCTGAGACTAAGCATGTATGTAACTTTAACTACCGGCTGCCAACGTGGATGCAAAGTTATCTCTTCAAACTACGCATAAAACCCTGTGGATAGTGACATTAAGTAGCTATCTTGTATGCAATGCAGGCATTACATTTGTGTTAGTGTGTTGACACATCATTATATTTCTCAACGAGGCAAATTAGAGCAATGATATGAAATTTTGTCTTGAAAGCCTGAGGATTTTTTATGGTTCTGGGAATCAGCATTAAGACAGACTGTAAAATGGAATGTAAATATTATAATGATGAGTTATTCCTTCCTGCTTACTAAGAAGTAACAGACATCACTGGTAGAAGCCAGCATATCCCATATGGATTACTAGCATTATATTTTAACAACTGATGCATGTAGTGATTGCTTTAAGTTCATGGGGACCAAACATAATGTTACAAATACTCAAAGGAAAACTTAGATTTCATACATGGCAGCCATGGCTAACCATCTCCTCAGCTGGGTCCTTTGTCCTGCTATTGCTGTGAAGGCACCCATGTGGGCTCTTCCTTTTCTATCTTTTTTTTTTTTCTTTTTTTTCTGCCACCAGTTTTGATGTCACTATGAATATGTACAATAAATCTTGCAACACATGTTTCAGGGTCTAGCTGCATGGCATCCTGTGCTACAGGTGCCTACAAGGATGGATTCCCCATGTCCTTCAGCTTGCTGGGCAGATGACGTGTGTTGCCAGAGTCATTGTGGTATAGCCTTGGGCCTGCACAACCCTTCCTCCTCCTCAACCCCAAGAGCCAGGGACATCATTTTGTCTGTGGCACCACAGCCTTTATCAAGAAAGAGGACTGGGGTCGGGGAGGACTGCAGCCACCACACCACGTTACCTTTTTTGTGCACCACCTCTCCCTGCTAGTGCTGTCATCAGCCCATCTAGCCTGATTAGCCAACAGGTATCCCAACTGACTTACTATAACACACCCCGCAGAAAGGACATTTCCACATGAAAGCTGAACAAGCAAACGTAGAACTTAATATTTCACAGGAGCCCTCATTCCCTGCATGGATACTTGCTTGGTTTCCCCTCTTGTTTTCAAAGAGGTATATTTAACCATGAAAATAATCAGGGCTGGGCCGCCTGAGATCTCCTCCTACAAATTCACTGTGTCATGGACATGCATTGTTTCAGTGGCTATTGTTTAAGCTTCCAGGTTGCTGGATGTTGGCATCTGCTCAGACCGCACCCCACCTCCCAGTCAGGGGAAGGGATGGGTGAGCACCACTGCAGCTTGGTTTTCATACAGAGAAAGCCTGACTACAACAGCAGGGCACAATGCTGTGTGCTCTTTGCTCACACAAGTGAGGCAACTGGGGATTATTTCCTTACATACATTTAATAACATATACGTTTATCAGTAGTTGCTGTTCAATAAATACTACTGATACCTAGTCTGACCTTCTGCATACCGCAGGACCCATCATCCTGCTTTGTACCCAGCAGTTTGTGTTTGATCACAGTAGGACCTGTATTTCACCACAAATAATGTTACAAAAAGCCATCTAGTCTTCATGTGAAACTACAAAGGGGGAGAGAACATACCATTTTTCTTGGTTAGTTGTTCTGTTGGTTAACCATCTTTGTTTTTATAATTGCATGCCTTATTCCTAATTTAAATGTACGTGACTTCAGTTTCTAGCTGCTGCAACTCATTTTTTTCTCTGCAAGATGAAGAAGGCATGTGGTACCGAACATCTTCTCTGCAGTCATGTCACCCTCCAGCCTCTTTGATACAGGAACCACGAGTGCTTTAAGCCTTGTGAGGTATTTTCCCTAGCCCTCAAATAATTTTAATTAATCTTTTTAAAAAATCTCTCATTTTTTGTCAGTTGAGCAAATTATTCCAGTAGCAATTTCAGTAAACAGGAATGATCTGAGCTGCCAGCTGCTGCCTGCTTCTCCATGCTACTGCTGCCATCCCCAGTGAGACCTCGCTGCTCTCCAGCTTGTCTGCTTTGACCCCTCGTCCCTTGTTTCAGAAACCGTGAAGACTGCATCTCTTGCTCCTAGATACAGAGCTTGATGCTTGACTGTTCCCAACATTAAATTTTGTATTTCACTTGCTGATAGTTTAAGGTGAAACCAGATAAACACCTCAAGAATAAGGCCTTGAAATCCAGGTTTCTCTCTGTGTCCTCTACCCTCATTACTGGGCTACAAAGTAGCTCCTCTTTGTTCATTTGGTTTCTGATTCTTCAAATCTGCCCTCACAATTGGGAGGAGAGAGTCATCAAGAGGAGTGAAAAGTGATTGTGTGGCAACCCTGATGCCATCCCAGGGGTTTGGGTACTCCCTTGGCAAGAGTGGGCTCAGTCCAAACTCATCCAGCCCGAGGAGGGCTCAAATTTGTGTCTCTCCCTCCCTGGGCAATTGCGCTGACCACCAGCCTTTTCTATCACCTTCAGCTTAAAAACAAGGAATGAGGCAGTGTCATGTACCCAGCAGAAAGGTGACGACCTGGGAGCAGAAGTCTGTTTTGGAGGGTGCATCTCAGGCTCCCTTAGGCACCCTGGTTAGAGAGGCAACAGGCTTAAATTTGTTTCAGACCAGACCTTAGCATTTGCAAAGAAAACATGAAGTATCTAAATCCCAGTTCTAGGTGCTTTCCTCTCCTCATTCCCTGCAGAGGAGTCTCAGGAGGCTAGTCCAGGTATGTAACCCTGACCCAGGTGGCCAGAGGTGCTATTTAAGCCCTTTCATGCAGCTGGAATCAAGATCCTCAGTTTAACACCCGGTTCCTTCTGTAAAACAGACCTGGCAATGTTTCCCTGCCCCAGAGGAATGTTGTATTAAAGGACCTGAGATGCACAGGAAGGGTGAGTGCCAGTTATGTTTCTTAAACAACATTTACTTCATATATAGAGAACCTTTCAGCAACAATATTAAATTGTACTTAAATGCCCCCAAAATATCTTCTCACTTAATACAATTATGAGTGCTAATAAATCCTTAATTAATGGTAAATATAATTGCAAATCCAACCTTAAATTCTCCTCTTCTCTGCATCTGTGAGCTCTGGGGAGTAAAATGGTAGTTTAGTGCTGTGAATGAGCAAAATTTGGCCCAGAGTTATTTAATCTTGTGTTTAAAATGTCTTCTTTGATCTTTGTTAGTTATTTCTTTGAGAGACAGACAACTGCTCCAGAGGTGAAAATGGAAGGACACATGAGTGAATAAATAGTGGCCAATAGCACGCAGAATTCAAGCATTCATGCATTAAAGTATAATAACCATTGTGCACACTGGCATGTCTCATAAACACCTTTGGATAGAACTGCTAAGGCAGATCACAGCAAACCCTGACAGCTGAAACATTTGTGTTGTGTGCTTTTTGCTTAAAAAGCTGGAATTGTGTAATTTGATTGCATAATGCAACAGAGCTCTGAAGTTTAGGATGCTGGACTGTGTTTTAGGAAAAATGAAACAAAGAGAATGCAGACCAGATTTCTAGATCATAGGACATAAATGCAGCAGATTTCAGCTGTGGATGCAATTTTTTTCTCCTAGTGACTAGCTATTAAGAGAGGTTCAAAAGGAAGATCTTTCCTTTGAGTGCCAGTCAATACTTGATTTCCTTGCCCTTATAGTTCTATGAAAATTATTTTTTAATCTAGACAGTTAATATCAATACATGAAACACTGGTTCCCTGTCTCTCTTTTAAAAGCATTTTCTAGTGTTGTTCACATTTCTGACTCAGCCGAGGTCTTCTCAATGAAAAGCTAAAAGGAGTCTATATTGAAGTAATTAGTTAGAAGCAGCCTGTAATGCATACCCTAGAACTGTAATGTACACTGGGGCTGGTTATCAAAACCAGGTGAATGTGTGTCTGTTGTAAAGGGGATCGCTTATAAGGATTTGACTGGCCTGAATTAACAAGTTATTTTATTTCAGGCACTGCAAGTTTTGTGCAAGAAAATTTTCAGATTCTTTCCATCATAGTAAAATGAAGTGTGTTGCTTGTATAGCTGTATTATTCTTCTCTTTGGAAGCAAAAAAAAAAAAAAAAAAATATTCTTGAGCATTTCCTTTACCTTCCAAGCAGTACAACTGGACATTTAATGACCTGTAGAATATGGCCTATGACAAGAAAACAGTCACTGACACCTAAAATTTATAAGAATGCTCCTAACAGAAAAGCAGAACAGAAAGTTTCAGGTTTTATTTTGCATGTCTTGTAATTCTAGAATATCGATCTCACCATTTATGGGCTGTCTGGATCTTCACTCCACATAATTTCCCAAGTGCACACAGGGGCAGAGCTAATTAAAAGACAAAGGAATTCCAAACAAAGAGGTATTTGCCTTCAGCATTGCTTTTCTTTCTCCAGAATGAAAGCATTTAGTGAAAAATTCTCATTAACACCAAAGACAATACTTCTGTTCATCACTTGTCATCCAGAAGAAAAAATCTTCAGCCTGTTCCTACCGAAAGCCAGAAGAGTATATAAGGGTCACTGGATGCGTATCGCTATTTCTGCCATGTTAGTAGGACCAGATGGACCTTTGATCTGACCTAGTGTGGAAGTTCTTGTGTTTTTATTTAATCTAAAGATGCATTGAACAGATCAAGAATTGTGGGGGGTTTTATTGTTGTTCTGCAGACTAAGAAATGTATATCCCAGCTGTTATGTCTTTATACCCTTCCATGAAATAAGAAATTGCTGTAGCATACTTTAAAAGAACATATCTGCATATGTCCTTTGTACATTACATGAAAACAAGAAAATCTATCCTTGCACAAGAATATTTGCTTTTTGTATCCATTAGTCACTATTCACCATCCTTCTCCTGTTGCATCATGCAGAGAGCGCGGCTGGCATCACCTCACCTACATGGTCAATCACACAGTCCAAAAATCCATTGGCACACATCACGGATGAGCAGCCGGCCAAAAATGACTCAGAAGTAATGGATTATATGGATTGCTTTGCAAAACTGCTAACTGAGATAAGGGCCAGATTCATTAGGAACTTATTGGTGTTGAAAAATCAGTGGGGGATTTTTGTGTTTTAAAATCATTGTGCCTGGGGAAAGCTTCCTTAGCTGCTGCATTTGGTCACAGCAGACTGGATCCATATTCTCTTTAGTTTTTCCTCATTTGATTGGACTGTGGTTCATTTACTCCTTTTGGGTTCTCTGCCCAGAATAGGCTCTTTGCCTCTCTCCTTCTCATGAGATGAGGGTTTGCAGCCCAGCAGCCCCAGACCACCTGTATTGAAGCTGTCTTTTCAGATTGCCAGAAGTTTAAATACATTTTTTTCCAAGAGATTCCACCACGAGCAGTCTGATTTTACAATTTTCTCTCTAGGGACAGTGCATAAGAGCAAACTATGCCCAGGCTTTGTAAGATCTTTCAAAAAACCAGCCCTGCTTTTAACTGAGAGCTGTAGAGATCGAGACTCAGCTATAGAACACCTGTACACAATTCAATGCCTCATTTTATTTAGTTATTTATTTATTTGTTTATTTATATTTGCCTCATCAAGTGACCAGTTCCCTACCAGAACAGTCAGTCAGTGACTACTTAGTGAAAAGCCCACCCTTAGCAAATTATACCCTGAACCACAGCCTGTTTTTTGCCTAAGGAAATGCCTCTTAAATGGGCAGTCTCCAAAGTTCACTGGCCCTTCTCTGCTGGTCCTAGCCAGGTGCAAGCACGTCTCCTGCAATCTTCTGGGGATTTGCCTCTGTGTGAAGCACCCCATGGAGAACACACGGCATCCTCTGAAAATGCTACAATGCAAAATGCCTAGAATTCTGAAAATTCTTCAGTTTGGGTAGCTTTAGTGCTCTGTGTGTAGAGCCACAGTGTGTTTTAAGCAGCTGGTTAAGACCCAGTCCTTTGAGATTGGTTGAACTATCAATTTCTTTAAAGCTTGGTCTTTCTGAGGAGGAACAGCAGCAGTTTTCAATTTTCAATCTCTGTGACAGTTTTCAGTGAAATCAGCATGAATATGTTTTTGACTTTTCCTAAATCTGCCTTCACTTCTCCTTTAGTAAACACACGCCAAGAGCAGCTCAGGCTGGGTTTGATACAACATTTGTTTTTCTTCATTTACCTGTAACAGGACCAACTGCTCTAACAACCTTGACTGGCACGTGACTGCCAACATT
This sequence comes from Pygoscelis adeliae, assembly GCF_000699105.1. Taxonomy (NCBI): domain Eukaryota; kingdom Metazoa; phylum Chordata; class Aves; order Sphenisciformes; family Spheniscidae; genus Pygoscelis; species Pygoscelis adeliae. The sequence continues at coordinate 37,273 of NW_008824592.1, forward strand.
CACTCTGCCAAAGGAAGGATCTGGCCAAATTACACCCTTGCACCTTCCCACTGGCAAGCTTGGTCACCAAATACCTGCTTGTTTGGTGTATGCCAGGGTAATTTGTTATAGATGTATGACTTTGCTTCTAAATCCTGACAAAATACCAGTTTCTTTTACTAAACAGGCGTAATTCTCTCATGCTTCAGCCTCATCCTTAGGCAAGCTGCTAAATAAATACATAAATGAATGAATAATTTAGAAAAACACGTGGAAAAGTAAGCAGCGTAGGAATGGGTGACATTCCCCAGCAATCTTAGCTTTTTCATACCACACAGACTTTTTGTCTTTTTTTCCCAATTCAACTGCCAGAACTATTTCAGACAGATGCCCCAGTAACCTTTGATATTCCCCGCAGATCTTTCCTTGTCATAGAGAATCCAAAAGCAGTGCTCTCAAAGAAATCCAAACCCTTGTTTTCTGCAAAAGCTTGCTTCTTGATCTTCTCCAAGAGAATAGACTGTAACTGTAAGTCTCTATTCCAGACATAGCAAAGAGCAGCCACTGTGACTAGAAGGTACCAGATAAAAGAAACTTATTTTCTGTACCACCTGATTTTATCTCTGTATCTGTATATTTATAAATCCTCCTTTGTTAGTATCTGCACAACGTAAAAAGTGAATAAAAGTGATATGAGCTATATCTCGTTCTTGTCAGATTCTGCTCTGAGAAAAATGTGAGAGAGACCCCAGTTCACCCAATAAAAGATGAACAAGAGGCTTGGATTCACTTGGATGTCTGCCAGTGGATATTGGCTGATTCACTTTGGACAACACACTCATATAAACAACTTCCTTCTTGCAGCAAGTGCTTTGAGTCTGTTGATACCCACAGAGCGGTCAGGACCTCAGCTATGCACCTCTTCTGAAGGATGGTCTCTTGTGTGGCACTGTAACTTCAAAGGCTGTGTGGAAGCATTGGTTCATAGTGTCACCTACAGAATCAACACTTCCACTTGATAATGAATTAAGGGGACAACACATGGATTGTGTCTCCTTCCTTTCCCTTTTAGGACCTGTAACTTCATTTAATATTATCAAGAAACTGCGACACAGAAGCCTCAAACTTTAAGTGTTAAATTTACAAAGATTTTCAAGTGAGCAACGATACAATGCAAGATGGTATTTTTAAGCATCTTCCTTTAATCTAGGCTGTGATGAGAACATTCCCACCCTGGAAAGCAGAATAAAATTGCACACAAATTGAACGTGGAAGGAAGAAAGACCTGGGACATTAATAAAAGGATAACCCTTAAGAGTGATGTGTGGACAGTGAATTACATAGGAAAATATATGTAACTTATTAGGCCTAAAAATGTGGAATTTACTTTTTATATTGAAGGTAACCTTTTATTTAAAAAATATAAACTTGATGAATATACTACATTGTTTTCAACAGTGAAAGTGCACGTTCTATGAATGGAATCCTACCTGTACCAGCTGCTGTACAAGTATGTGTAAAGAGATGATATGTACACCTGAACAGCTGCAGTCTAGAGCTGCAGTCTAAAGGATACCCATGACAAAAACTTCAGGGACCAGACTAGTCCTTGAAGGAGCTTGAACTGGCATTGGCACATATGACAATGAGAGCTGTAGTGGAGAAAGCTATCCAAGCAACATATTAGTATGAAGATATCCTTTTGCATAGTTTACTTTCCTTAAGGCTAATATATGTATATATAAAATTAAGAGAAGTAGGCTGGACAGTAAGGGGAAGTTTGGACGTCAGACATGTCTCCAGATTCGTCTTTTGTTAATTTATGCTTGCAAAAATATGCTCTGTGGGCCACTGCTACAAATATCAAGATCCATCAGCTGAGTTTGAGAGACTCACTGGTATCACCAACAAGACAGTCACATTTATCCCTTACGTGATCAGTTATTATTGTGTCAAGTGGGAAAGAGATGTGGCTTTTTCCAAAGATAGGCTGATGCATGATAAAGAATGATTTCCATTTCAGGCATGTTCTCAGAATGATTCTGTTTTCAGTGAACACTTGCACAGCAACAAGCACATAGAAATGATGTACAGTGAGGCAACACAAATTGCTTCTTGTTCCAGGCCAGGCCAGGTGCTGGAAAAGGGGTAAGCTCTGGTTCAGCTTTATTTGCTCTTTACTTCCACGCTGGACACCACATCCTGGAGTTAGCCCTTGCCCTGTGTTGGAGAAGTCCTATGTGTCTGTCCAAGGACACTTACCAACTTCTAGCATCTATGAATCTACAGAGTCCTGGGAAAACTAATTGACTACCTCTAAAGAGGATTAGTTGAAAACAACTACATGTGGAGTCACAGCATACAAGAGTTTGGAAGTCCCTGTTTCATGAAATGTTAGAGTTGGAGAACATTTTAAAGTGATTATGGAAGTTCTAGCGGTGAATTAATTAGTGTGTGACTCCTTCCCCCATAGAGAGTAATACCTGAGTGGGAAATTATTTAAAACAGGCAGAATAAAGTAGATGTTATCAGTCTGACTGTCATTCTGTTCAATTTGTGGAATCTTACTGGTCCCTAAGGAAAGAGAAATCACATTCCTTGACTCATGCTGTGCTGGTAAGGGGTGGTATGTTCAAATTACTGGGAACATGTGTTGTATTGGGTAGATAGCAGGGAGAAGGAAGAGCTCCTTTAATTAGCATCCCACTTTCTGGAGTAGGTATAGGTACAAGCTGGGCTGAAAATTTCTGAAATAGGAAACAATGAACAAAAAACTGGGAGACATAACTTTCTCCCCCCCCCCCCGTTGTGTAGCTACAAGCTGCATTTCTACTGGGTTATCAATTCTTGCGCCTTTTATGTGTGACCTTTGTAATAATAAAAGCCAAGATCAGTTCCTTTGGGTGAAACTATTTGGATTAATATACAACAATATGTAAAATCAAAACACAGAAGGAAAGGCTAAATTAAAAATACCCCTTTATTGCTATGAAACAGAGGAAAGTTGTATATCTCTTCTCATGTTTGCCCTTTAGTTTCTGATGCTCCTTAGTTTTATGGTGGAGTGCTGAGTGAAAATGATAAATGGGATATAGATACTGGAAAATGGAAATGTTGCCTGTCAGCCTGCATAGTATGAGCAGCCACTCAGTCAGTGAAAGTGATTCCAGGTTTAAATGTTCTTTCTGATGTTCTTCTACCCCTAAACTTTTCCTTTCATGCCACTTTCTGAGATACTAGCTTACCATGAGATACTTGCTATGTATTTATGTCTATCTCTGTTGAAGGAAAAAATCTGACTGCCTGGTAGTAAGGTCTGTTGTGTTTGCTTTTGACTCAATGTGAAAACATGCTACTTGACCTTTCACCAAGGAAAGTGGCACCTTTCTTTTATTCCAGCTTTCTTAACAGAACTGCAAAAAGCATTTAAAAGAGCCTTTTCGTATTAAAAGGGTGTTCTGAGACATACTGGGTCTGAGACATAAACTGAGACATAAAGGGTCTCAGTTTTTTCCTGGCTGAAAATGTGGCATTGTACCATAGGAAATGTCACCCAAATACTTCATATGTTTGAAACCTATCAGTCATCTTGTTCTCATCACTAAAGGCAAACAAACACAAACACACTTAAGCAGTGTATTTTCTTCCTGATGATATAGAGACAGATCAGAGAGAAGTTGCTAAACTATTCTTTTTTCATTTTGGATTGTAACTTTTTCTCTGCAGCTTTAGCATGTAATCTAACAACTGGAGAGAGAGAGGGATCTAACTGTGATATTTTTCCTGGACAGCCATATATTGGGTGGGATTCATCTGACCAGAGGTTCACTACTACAGGACAGGAATCTACATTTAAGTCTGAGTTATAGATTGCCTTTACTGTCAAGGGAGAAGAATGGGCACCAATTTTATATACTTTGAGTGTAACTGAGCACAACAGAAGTCTAGCACCATTGGAGATACCCTAAGCACCATTGGAGATACCCTAATACCTCCCTGAAAAAGCAGGATGTGTGTCCCACAGGTCCTACAACAAATGTACCAGCCTCATGTGGGTGTCTTCACTGTCCTGGGACATCTACAGTGGTAGTTGGCATCTATGTTTAGGCCTTTATCTCATTTGATTATAGGGAGAGCATGCAATGAATAAGTAGAATCTTTAGTGAGGACAGTCTTTAGTGTGATCATCCTTGATTTCCGTGAGAAGTCCAAACACATGGAGTTTCTTTCTCGTCATTTCAGTGACTGTTTAAAACATTGATCCTTTCTCCTGACTACCTGTGTTTACCAGACCTAGTAACATCTATTGGTCTTGATACTGAAATGAAAGTCTTGTTGCTCTTGTTGAGATGGAGCCTCTTCTATAAAGTGTGCTGAGGGGGAGATATGAGTTGTGTTGGGTTGTGGACAGCCAGTAAAGTAGAACAGCTTGTCAAAGTGATGTGGAAAGGTACCTGGGAGAGCTGGAGAAGCCAACTTTATTCCTGTCAAAAAGTGGTAGAGACCCAACTGCCATGGGCCAGAGGAGAGTGCCTCAAGCCAAGTGCCTGGGTAAACTTAAGCCTGAACATGGGTACAGCAATGGTACAGGCATAGAAGTGATATAGGAGATCCTTAGTTTGATTGCCCTAAAGGGCTCAGTTTAGCAAGTTTTTCACACCATGTAGTGATAGATTGTGTCTATCAACATCAGCAGGATTGCATCCTATATAAAATTCAGCAGCAGATAATATTGCTTTCTGGATCAAGGAATGGCTTTCACTTGTGCAACTGCTTTCTGCATAGATCTGCTCATGGCAGGCGAGGCAGAAGGGATCTCCCTGAGAGGGATGCAATCTGCCTTTTCCCCTTTGCGGAAGACTGCTCTAACTACCAGACTATAAACTCAGTTGCGAAAATTACTTTCCATCACCCCCTGCAGATGTGTACATCTCTATAGGAAAGCACTGCAGCTTAATTGGATCAAAACCTTGGAGCATGAAGGTAAGGATGGCTTTGTTGATAAATAATCACATCATTAACATAGAAAGGAGTCTTGAGTTATGTTTTTTTGCACCAAGGCATATTTGTACAATTCACCCAGTAACTCGGTAAATGCATAATAATGTAATATAAACTAAAAATTCCCTGGTGTAAAGATCAGCACTCACATGCCTCCACTCCTAGGTTAACTCCCATGGAGCTTTGGAGTCTTGGAAATTAAATTTGGAAATGAAATTCAAACATATATCATGTAAGAACTGAGTGCCCTTATATGACCGGAATGGCCATGGCTTTGAGTGAGGAAGCCTGGGCTCAAGTCTCCTTTCTGTTTGAGCTGGAACACAGTTGCAGTGAAGGTCAACCACATCCTTAGGACATGTTTTAAGTGTCAGAACTGGGGGTGGATTTTTCTCATCTGTCTTGGCGAAGCTGTTCCAATTTACGTCAGTACTTAAATGCCTCTAGAGCCAGAGAACAAACAAGAAGATCCAATTCTCTAAACTTCACAGATAGGGCACTCAGACTGGGGGAAAGGGAATAGTAACTTGTATTCACCCTGTATTCCAAGGGATCTGTCTATATACAAGACAGAACATCCCATAACATCTGTGGTTGAACATCCCATAATGACTGTCTTCAGAAAGCTGATTCTCACTGCAGCTGTTTCTCACAATTCATGAAGGAAGAAGTCTGGTGCTAATCTCAGCCAACAAAAGAGAGTTGGATCAGTCATGTGGAATTCAGATAATTATACCCCAAACTTCCTGTGTATTCTAGATTCCAAAGGTCCTGAAATGTGAGGGTGTTTGTGAAAGAAAAGGGATTATAAAAGGATTTTTTTTTTTTTTTGGCTAAAAAAAGTATTAAATCTCAACTAGTGCTCAGTTACTTACACACTCCTGAAAACCTGAAATGTTTCATTTAAAAAATGCCATTTCCAAAATACCGACATTTCCAAAACATTTTCCTTCTTTTTTGGGGAAAAAAGGGCATGCAGAGGGAAGAGAAATGTGAAGAAAATTCCACTCCACCCCCAGTTTGCATATAATTCCATGTTGATGAAACCACAAAACTGCAATTTTGGTAAGTAGCGTACTTATATCCCTTCTCCTGCCCTCCCCTCCCCCTCCAAAGTTAAAGAATTGCACAAAATTATAGATAATGTTAGA
>NW_008824592.1:43459-66260 GCF_000699105.1 Pygoscelis adeliae
CCTAAAAATAATGACATGACTTGCAATTAGTGCTTAACGGGTTCCTTTTATTTGCCTTCAGGTTTTCTTTTATGAGTTTTTTTATAAAGAACTTGTCTTTGCTGGGACCAAGTTGACCAATGGTTCTTCAGATCCCCTAAGAGCAGCCCCAGCACTTAAGCTAATGGAGAATTTTCATTATCTCTCTCTCAAAATACCATGGTGCTGAGCACTGGGGAAAAGACTATTAATCATTTGTCAGCAGCAGCAGCAGCAGCAATGGATTTTTTTTTTTTCCCAGACATTTAGTCATAGGAGGACAAGAACACCAAAGTACAAACTTCACCTGGACAGACTGCTCAGTCTTTCATATTGTTTCTCCCACAAATATCTTGGGCGGTCACTGCTCTGACAGAGGGGAATTTGCTTTGGGGACTCACTGGTGGTGGTTGTGCCTGTGTGCAAGGTGGGTTAGGAGTGAGCAGTGTCGATACTGCTGTGAGGATGGTTCCTGGGGAACGAGGGTGGCAATGACCTCTGATTTCCAGGGGAAGGCAGGAGGAGACCAGCTGGATGGCTGGAGGACAATAGGGATGAATTGTTTGGGAGAGCATTGGCAATACAAATCCTAAGCAGAGGACTAAACTCCCTCAAAAAAAAAGAGGGGCAAAAAAAGGCAATTTGGATACCAGAGGAACCCAGTGATAAAGGCTGATGTTAATGTGGTAATTCTTAGTAAATGTGAAAGAAGTATGGGGGGTGGAAGCAAAGATCTGAGAAAAATGACCAATTGTATCCTACAAGAGTTATCTCCATGACTTGCAGTTTAGAGGGCTGGCACCGCTACAGCCTCACCCAAATCCCTGGCCGGACTCCAACTCCCATGCATCAAAGACAGTCTCCGCCCTTGCTCATGAGAATAGCCAAGTTCCCTGTGATTCGTGACTTCCCTGGTCTACCCATATTTACTATACCTGCAAATATCCCTGAGCTGGTGATATTTTTCAGGATATTTTCCACCACAGAGCCATCAGAAACATTCATAAATGACATATTTCTTGTGTGACTTGATTTTCATCAAACCTTGATCAAACCTTCACAGAGAAGATTGAGGTAGAGATGCACTGAGTACAATCACATGCTCTATCCAGATCACGTAATTGGTAGGAACAGGGATTTCTGCAGTGGTAGTTCACTGAGTTCATGAGGAGAAGGAAGTATGCTCAAACTGTTCTCCTAATGTATTTTTGGCCACTTGGAGCATCAAGCCAAGACATTTCTTGAAAATCACCTTTTTGTGCAGAAGTCATCATTTCCTACAGGCAGAGTAGCAACTCTTTAGTAGCAGCCCTTACTGTTATTTCACAGGGATACTCTTCTCATGTTTCCTTGAGGGCCTGCAGAGCTGTAAGCATCTGCATGGGATATTTCTGACTAGGATGCAACACCTCTCATGTTTCCTGAGCACCACCACTGTGACACAGTCAGAAAAAATACTACTCTAAGGAAAGCTAAGAGGTCATCTCCTCCAGCCTCCTGCCCCAATGCATGTCTAGCTGTGCCTAAATCCTGCCTGGCTGCTGGACTTCCAAACTACCTTTAAAAATCTTCCCTGATGGAGATCCCGGAGTCTCCCTAGACAACCTATTCCAGTGCTTAACTAGAGTTAGGCACTTCTTACCTTGCTTCACCAATAGGGTCTACCCACTCCCCCATCTGCTCCAGGTATGGTGGAGCAGCCCTCGGTGCTCGCACCCTGTGCCGGCTCTCCAGCCATAGCTCTCTGATCACCCGTGGCTTTGCGATATGGGAGTGTAAGGCTTTTAAAATGACAGTTATAAGAATCCTAATCTTCCTCTCTGAATGAGTGAGTAGTCCAAGTAAGTTGCTCAGCTGCTGTGAGCTCTGTCACCTCATTCCAGCCTGGATGACTAAGGAAGGAGTAAGGCAAAAATTTGTACATATGAGAACATATTTGTACCCTAATGTAGGCATGAGCTCACTGTGATTTCCAGCCCGTGAGTAGCCACTCATGTTGGGTGCACTAGCACTATTACTAACCGTGGTGTTTTGTCTTTTCTGCATTTGCATGGGAATGATCTGCAGGTTTAATGACAGACCCTCTCTCTCCCACAGGCTGAGCTCACCTTGTTGCAGACCTGACTAAAGCAAGGCTTGTTGGTGACTGCAAAGTGTTAACCTTTTTCCTTTTCTCAGCTGCTGCTTGTCTTTAAACTTGATCCTTACAGCAAACCACTCACTTATCCTAAACTACCAGTAAATTAATTTATACGCAGACATCATAAATCACCTTTTACTGTATTTTATTAGTCAAAATATGATTAATTAGATTTGAGTTCTTTTATTTCCGAGTAGTTTAAATACTTATGAACTAAAATTTAAATAATTATAGCCTTCTCAGAATACTTTTAAAAAAGATCTATCAAGTATAAAGTTGAATTTTCAATGCCTCATTTAGCATGCTGCAAAGAAGAAAAAGAAAAATATTAAAATATTTTGTACTGGAGGTTTAGAACTGAAAAGAGAGACCTAGAATTCCGATTACTTATTAAGTTCACATTCAACACAAATAAAACATGTAGGGTTGTAAGAAAGTTTGACAAAAAAAAGCCTACAGAGATCCGTACTTTTTGTGCTATAATTATATTGGTATTTTTATATTATTATAGTTATTATCTTGCCAATACCCATGACAAAAAACCACTATTAAATCCCCTGAAGTTGATAGTGGTTGCATATGTATGTCTCTGTGTGTGTAAAAATGTGAAGAGTTGTAAAAATATTGAACCAGGTTCTGATTTCACATAGTCCCAAATCTGTCAACCACTTAACTGTAGCTACTGCAGCACGAATTTCACCTTGTGTCTGTGAGCAATTCAACAGAGGTCAACTTGAGAAGAACCTCACTCAAGTCATGCATAGCTACTTACCCTTCAGCTCGCAGGACTTCCACTGAAGTCATCTGCCAAGAGCAGGCAGGCAAATTACTGGTTGCAAACCCAAAGCCTGGATATAGATATTGAATATTGTAGTACTGTAAGGACGTTGGCTTGGCTTACAGCCCTCCACCCACCGACTGTGAGCAATGTGTCTCCTCAGAGATTCTTCAGCGTTGCTCTTGGCTGCAGGAAATGAACAAGAGAGAATGAGGCTGGCAAAGCAAAATCTGATATTACTCACCATTCCTTGCTTGCAAAATGTGTGCAACCATGGGCAGGTGAAGCCTGGGGACAGCAGAAACAACCTAGTCATAACCTAGCTGGTTCCAACAGGGGTGTTCCAAGGTTACTTTGATTCAGCTGAGGTGAGAACTGAGCCCAGTGTATCTTATGTGTTGCTATTCAACAGTCTCCATCATTCTTGCTATTATTGATTTCTGTTAGTACAGAGATGTTTAATTCACTGAAGAGGATAAAATTGATTCTGAGGCAAGGCATGTCACCAGTTTTCAGAATGGACTAACAGTAATTCTTAACAAATACACTTGTATTTTCCTAGAAAGGCCATTTTTCTATTCACATTTAGACAGCAGTATTAAAGTTCCTATTGAGAACATCATCATGCATTTACAAAGATGCAATGACATGAATTAGGGATGAGGAATACTTTAACTGCATTAGTTGGATAGTGTTGATCAATTATTTGAACTGAAGTTAAGGCTAACTGGAGTCTGGAGATTCATTTGGAAATGGTCTATGTATTCTATTTTCAGGCACCTTTATGCATTCAAAGTGTGAATAAACAGGCCAATCGAGAGGGAAAGCAGCAGCTTGGGGAAGATAACTCTATGATATTATAATATTAGCGTTATGTTTTCAGAATGAAGCTCCCATAGGGTGTATGCAAACTTGGTGGGATTTAATTGAAGAGTTTGTGCATTCAGGTCAAGCCAGATTTCATTTACATAAGATCTTCCACAGTAGCAGGCTTCATTTACTAAAATTGCAGGAAGGACTCCCCCTTTGCAAACCCTCTCTATCAATCTCTGATGAAGAAGCCAGCCAAACTTTACTGGCCTTTCTGCACATCAGGAGAGTAGGGAAGGCCTGTAGTGAGGAGCCGATCAGAGTTAAAGGAACACAATAGCTGTTCAATAGCTGCTGTTGCTTTAAAAATACAACTTCTTGGCAGCTGAGTCTCTATAAGTAATGTGCAAAATAAGTAAGACTATGCTAATGAACAGTAATATTTTAGTTCTTTCAGTAATGGGGGCTGTCCCTTACAGCCTGCACCTACTTTTATGCCTGTTTTGCAAACAAAAGGGAGAAAGTTCAGAAAGATCTAAGTAAGCAATGGGGGAAGCAGTGCCTACAGCATTTGCCTAGTCTGCTTTTCACTAATGGCCCAGAAAGAGCAGTTCAGACTATGTCTTGGAAATAATTCTTTTATGGGATATGGGAAAAGACAAATTTTAAAGTATCTCAGTTCCTGCTTACCTATGCCTTCCTGCAAATCTTCTATCCTCCATGCTGATGCCCTTCCCTGCTTGACTCTCGGGCTTGTAGTTTGGTGGGACGAGGAAATGCCTGGAAGATGCTGAGCCAGCTGGTTGGGTAGGTTGGAGTTGCCGTGATGTGGTAGCCACATATGTGTTTGCCTGGGCTGTTTTTGACAGCTCAAGGAATCAGGATTGCCTTTAGGAGGGCTTTGTGGCCATGCACTGGTCCTGGTGAGCATGGAGACAGCAGTCTAGACCACAGCCATAAGGTTACAGACACTCAAAATTGGATTCATTTCCAGATAAAAACATATAAATGCATCTCAGCTGGTACTAGGTACCTATGTTTGGATTAATTAATTGACCTAGAGTGATTTAGAGTGTGACTCAGTTCCCTAAACATAGGCAATTCAGATAACTTAAGGTATCAGAGACATCGACATGAGGCTGACAAGTTCATCATATCCTTGTAGCAATGGGTAGCAAAGGGATAACTTTCACTCCAAACAAGCAGGTCTTGTCTGGTTGTCAGGGAAGGCCTTGCACCAGCTCTGTCCCTGCTGCTGCTATAATTATAGGCATATGTCGTGGTTTAACCTCGGTTGACAACTAAGCACCAGGCAGCCGCTCGCTCACTCCCCCCCCTCCCGATGGGATGGGGGAGAGAATTGGAAGACACTGTAGGACATGCCAGCCTGCCTAAGAAGGAGAGTCACCCCTTACCCTCCAGAACATAGCTGTCCTGTCACAGGGCAGGAGCTCCAGAGGCTTTATGGAGGCCCCATGAGCACAAAAGCCATATTTCTGCACAGTGCTCATTTCTCTGTGGACTATGAGCTCATACATAATGTGCAAAGTTTGCTCTACCCTGCTGCCTTCATGCATGCCCCTTGTAAGTCTCCATGTATCCCTAGCTCTTGGCCCTTACACCAGCACCACAAGTAACTTTATGCCCATAAGGGACACCATCTAAACCTACTGACCTGATATAATACTTTAAAAATATCAGTACAACTTGACCAGGAGGTAGACTAAAGCCTTGTGGGGTGATCAGAGCAGATAGCATTTTGGCATAGCCTGTGTATTACAGTTAGCCACAGATTCAAAACAAATAATGGTGTGAGCAGGACAGAGGAAGGCTGACTTCTCACAAATCTGTGGTCACTAGTAATGGATGAGCCCCAGCACTCCCATTGCCTTGCTCAGGGCACCAGCAAAGTCTCCCTCCTCTACCAAACTGCCTTTTTCATGAAATCTTTGTACCCATTCCATTTCCTATTTGTCTAAAATTGGCCAATGGGTTCAGAGGTCATGGGGGAGACCTAGGGAGGTTCACACCCTCATGCAGACAGTGCAATAGCATATGCCACACCTTCCCTGAAAATCAGGGTAATAAAAATGCTACTCCTGTAACAAGCAATGCTCTCAGACAGGTTTCCAGAAGGAAGATTCTAGTTTAAGACTTTTTCTTCCTTAGTGCTCACATGAACGATTTCAGCAGCATGGTCTGTTTCCCAAGGTGCGAGAAGTCCAGGCAGCTTATTGCTCTAAATGTGTTTGCTATGGACTGCTACCCACCTGCTATTAAGGTTTACTCAGAAGGAGAGACCAGCCCTATCATCTCTGCTCACCCATACATCTATTCCAAACACTGCTCAGGGCATCAACATTTGAGATGTCGGGACTTTTGGTCTTGGGAAACCCAGAACAAATTCTCTTTGGCCAAGTAATGTGCTTGGAAACAGCATTCCTGTTTTTGCAGAAGTAGTAAACAGCAAATCAGGGTGTAAGACATTCTGCAGTCATATGTGGCTAGCAGTTGGTAGATATATCCAATTTGAAATCCATAGGATCTGCCTTCTAGTCCGATTTCATTAATCCTTTTGAACAGCCAGTGCCTGCCTGTCCATGCAGGCAGGCAACCTTCCGTTGCACTGTCACTATGGTCTGTGCTGTCTTTGCTCAGGCCCCTCACTACAAGGACGTTGAGGTGCTGGAACATGTCCAGAGAAGGGCAACGAGGCTGGTGAGGGGTCTGGAGAACAAGCCTTATGAGGAGCGGCTGAGGGAACTGGGGTTGTTTAGCCTGGAGAAAAGGAGGCTGAGGGGAGACCTCATTGCTCTCTACAACTACCTGAAAGGAGGTTGTAGAGAGGTGGGTGTTGGTCTCTTCTCCCAAGTAACTAGCAATAAGACGAGAGGAAATGGCCTCACGTTGCGCCAGGGGAGGTTTAGATTGGACATGAGGAAAAATTTCTTTACTGAAAGAGTGGTTAAACATTGGACCAGGCTGCCCAGGGAAGTGGTTGGGTCCCCACCCCTGGAAGTATTTAAAAGATGTGTAGATGAGGCGCTTAGGGACATGGTTTAGTGGGCATGGTGGTGTTGGGTTGACGGTTGGACTCGATGATCTTAGAGGTCTTTTCCAACCTTTATGATTCTATGAGTCTATGATCCTCTCTCCAAGCACCTCCTGCCCCAAGACTTGCTTTATAAAATGTTATTGCAGGGTGAATTAGCTGCAGAGCAGTTCCACCACTGGTACCAGAGCTCATGCCAGCCACAGCCCTGTGGCACCATTTGAGGCTCCCCCTCCAGCGGGGGAAGCATGTCGCCCTTGTTGTCATCCATGTTTTGCTGATGTGTCAACACAAAAGTCAGATAAACAGCAGATGTTCAGGCACTTAAAACACTCAGAGACCAGAGGAAGGTGCCGTTCTGGAGTCCATGGCTGTGGGTTCCATAAAAGAAAAATTAGACCGAGAGGTGAATGCTGGGGCTCAGATGCCTGGTGCCTGTGTGCTGACACTCACAAAACACATTTTCCACCTGAAGGCCTCCTGGAGGGACCTTTGCCAAAGCCATTAGCAGCAGAAGGGCACTGGCATTGCTTTGTTGCACCAAGATTCTCAGTACTTTGGTGGCAGGGGAGCTTTCCCCCCTCCCTGCAGCCCTTGGCAGGCAGGGCCCTCCTTCCTCCCCCTCGCAAGCCTCTCTGCCCCAGCAGGCAGAGGCGAAGAGCCTGGGGTAATGGCAGGGAGTAGGGGAGCGACAGCAGGATTCTGGTCAGGCAGCAGACAGAGTCTGAGGTGGGAAGAGAGGGCAGGCACGAGGGAGAGAGAAAATGAGCACAGAGGAGCCTGGAGGGATCTGACTGCAAAAGAGGAGGGAGAAGTGAACAGCTGGAAGGGAAAACCATGCTGGAGAGAACATTTCATTGATTTTTGCCCAGGGAAGAAGAATTCCCCCAGCACAGAGTGAAACTGGAACAAGTGTAATGAGGAGCAGCTCGTGCGTGGTGGCCAGCGGGGCTGACCCAGCCTGCAGCCGGGCGGTGACCACCTGCTGGCTGGCCCCGATTTGGTCTCGTATTCTGTCAAATGGTATTCTAAATGTTTAGAGCAAGCCAGTGAATCATTAAAGGATACCTGGGTGCTTTTCGCACTTGACTGTATGTGCCACATGGGGAAGAGCTCTGCTTTCACCTGGCATACCCTTTCTCAAAAGTGTGGCATCAGCCTAATGCGCGGCTGTGAGCTGCAGGATGTCTCCCTCAATATTAATACATTTGCCCTTCTTAGCTCATTGCCAGTATAGTTTGCTGATTGCTGGTGGTGGCTGGTTGGCTTTTTTTTAATAATTCTGTGACAAAAACCAGATACAAGTGAAAGCTGCTGTGCAGAAAGCAGCCAAGCACAAAGGGGGAAAAAATGGCATCTCTTCCTGGTGGCAGGGAGTTTCACTGTGATTCATTGTGCCACTGCTGGGCTCACAGCTCTCTGCTGTTTTTTTAACTGCTGCAGGCAAAAGCCAGATCAATCTGTTTTAGGTGGTTTTTTCGTTGTCGGTATTCTGCACTCTCAGTCGCAAAGGCAGGGGACGCTTACCCAGAGACAAACAGATGATGGCGATTTATGGTGTCCCAGATGGGGCATGTGATTCAATAGTGAGTGAAACTGATAACTAGAAAGGCCGTCAAGCAACACAATACCTACATATTCCATACAGTTACAGTCTGTCAGATCTCTGCCAGCCACAGATATCCACAAGCATGACATCACTTGCATTTTGGAGCACTTCTGTGCCCAAGGAGGTACCATTTTACACCTGAGCATTTCTTCGAGACCAGCATATGTGTTATCTGCCTGACTGAGGCATGGGGGAAAACCCAGCAGGATTTTGGCACATGTGAACAATACCGTCTGTTTTCTCCAGGAAATCTCAGCTGACTAGAACAAATTAAGTTTGGCAATTTAATTTGTCACCACGACATGTGGTGTCTCTGACACAACCATGGAAGCAGGTCTGGTCCTAGCATGTGTTTGAGTTGTAGCTGGGGTTTCCATCAAGTAGGAAATACTTTCAGATCTGTTAATATGGATATTGTGCCACTTGCCATGTTGTCCATGAAGGTACTTGCACTATGTCCTATGATGCTGGAATGTTAGTCTGACCAAACGCTGACTACCTTTCTACCTTTCTCATGGCAGTAGTCCCTTTGGAGAACGGTCATTATAATTTATTAGTTACATTAATAAGGTTTGAAGCTTAGGCTTGTTGGTTTGGTTTTAATTACCCTACAATACTCACAGCTCTCTCTGAATCTCTGAGATTGATCTTGGAACCTTAAATGGAGCAACATAGAATCATAGAATCATAGAATCATTAAGGTTGGAAAAGACCTCTAAGATCATCGAGTCCAACCGTCAACCCAACAACACCATGCCCACTAAACCATGTCCCTAAGCGCCTCATCTACACATCTTTTAAATACTTCCAGGGGTGGGGACTCAACCACTTCCCTGGGCAGCCTGGTCCAATGTTTAACCACTCTTTCAGTAAAGAAATTTTTCCTCATGTCCAATCTAAACCTCCCCTGGCGCAACTTGAGGCCATTTCCTCTTGTCCTATTGCTAGTTACTTGGGAGAAGAGACCGACACCCACCTTGCTACAACCTCCTTTCAGGTAGTGTATGATACACAGGTGCAAAATATTTCTTTATTCTAATTCCTTTTTCATACACACTGCAAAATTTCAGATTTTAAACCTATTACTGGATTATGGGAGGAGAAAAGAAAACCTGTGGCTCCCTCCCTGTCCCCCCACCTCTTGTTTCTTTGTGGCTCTTCAGTTGTATCACAAAATCACTCCGTTGCTCAGCCTTGATGCTGACAACATTCCTGTGATGAGATTCCTTTTGCAAACATGCTTATCTCTGGCATTGTTTTGTCTTCCCCAACTCAGTTTATATACATGGAGTCTGATCTAGAAGACCATTCAAATCCATGGGAATCTTTGCTTTGGATAAATTTCTGATCAAGCTTATATGTGAGGTGGCCCAAAATGTAATGACTTTAGAGCAGAAAAGACTTTGTGTCATGTGCTTATGTCATTCTAAGTGCGATGGTACAATAAAGTACCAAGGCAATAAAGCCTTGGTTGGGAACCTTACCTGGCACAATAACAGGAATAGCAGTAGATACCCTAAAAGAAAATTACAGGAAAAAACCCAGGAAAATATATTTCACCCTTCCAGTTCCCTTGAAGCTGTGTGGAAATAAAAGCATTACCATCAATCAGTGGCTGTGTTTTTATTCCTGATTCTTTCCTGCCACTGGTTTGGAAAGTAAGACTCTTCTTGCCTCCTGAGGAATAGCACTTCTATTTCCTAGGGATTCTTGCTCTCTTTTTCTCCTTCTCCTGCCACCCATTTCTATTGATTTAATCTTACACAATTTGTCATGCAGTCAAATACTCCCATAGTCAAATTTTGTCCTCTTGCTCACAAACTCTGCCTTCCCTTATCTGTAAGTATTCCCTTGTTCCCACTGACATGAAGGCTGTTGCAGAACCAAGACTTGCTTCTTTAGCTGTTTCTCTCTTTTTCTGTGATTCCATGAGGGCTCCTTTGTGTGAGGGCAGGAAGGTTAACATGAGCCAAGGCTAAGGGCTGTTCCCTGACTCAGCACCTCGGCTCAGCTGCTGGCATCTACCTGTGCTGAAGAAAGGGAAAGGAGCACCCTTTTTTCTTCTTCTTTGCCTACTGGTCCTTTGCTTGTGTCCTTACCTGATATTATCTGATATACCCTGTGTCACTAGGATAAAAGAGTAAATGGCTCTTTCTCAGCTTAGGGGAAAACCTAGCAAAGAGCATCTTGACTCCATAGAGCTCCGTGGAGCTGCCTGGGAGAAGTGGAAGAGGATGGGACACAGAGGAACGACCTGTTTTGCCAGGCTGTGGTGGAGGTCACAGGGCTGGGGGCTATGCCAGCCTCAGCTGGCTGTCCCCAGTGTCCCCAGTGCATGCACCGCAATTGGGAGTCTGTCCGAACACAACTCCTGGTGACTATCCATCCTCCTGCCCACCTGTCCCATACAACTGTGAGGGCCAGCAGCACCAACACAACGTGGAGCTCCTTTTGGCCACAGGAAGGAACTTGTGCTGTGTCCTTTCAAAGCAAACAAAATCAGCAGATGGGAGCAGAAAAGCTTCTCTTGGTAGCTGGCTGTGGCACCCTGACCTTTCCAAAACAAGCTGTGTTGACCTCGGGCTGGTGAGGCTGAATGGTGATGGTGTTATTTTGCTCCAGGGATGCAAGCCTCTGCAGCCTCAGATCAGTTACTGATCTGCTTGAAACAATGGGCAGTATTGTCATTACCAAGTGGTAGTGTTTGGACAAAACTTTTTTCCCCAGTAGTTGTTAGAATTAGAAAACAGTGGGGCCACTGCTGTTTCAGTACCTGACACTTCAGTAAACACAAACCGTGGCCAAGCATGGGAGCACCCTGTCAGCCTTCCCTTTCGTACAGTTCATCAGTCTCTGTATTCGAGTGTTGCTGTTAAAATGCAACATCTACCAATGGTCAAAATATTTTTCAATATTTGGTATTTTTACAAAATGTCATTGTTTTCACTTACCTAGAGTTTTTAAATAGGATTGTGCCCCAAATCTTATCCTCTCTCAATATCAATGACAATAATTCTGTGCATTTGTAGTGCTTACATTAAACTCGTTACAGGTGAATTATGGAGGCTCGGGTAGTTATATTTGCACCGATCTATAACATCTTCTCAGGCATTATACTAATTTTTTAGATTCTACTTCAGTATCTGACTGCAATAAATATAACTTTGTGTTACCTAATAAACATATTTAATACAATCTATTTGGTAGAGGGGACCAAAATCCAGTCTGTGAGCTGCAGTAAGAATCCACAGAGGAGCTCTCACTGTCTTAATGAGGGACACATATGAAGATAAAGAGAAGGATCTTGTCTTTGCATAGTGGTTGGGGGTAGAATCATCTCATCTAATCACAGCTACCTATGGTATAAGCATTTAAAATGAAACGAGTCACCCTAGGTTCCTTTCAGAGTTGATCGAGAGAAGTAGGTATTTTCAAGAAATGATTCACTTGACCTAATTGTAGCCATCTATTTTAGGATGAAATGATCCTCGCCCCCGCCCCCAGAAGTGCCTATTTCTGTGCATTGACTGTAAAGATCAGTGAAGGTACTAGCTGAAAGGTTTTTGCTTTTGGCCAAATGAATCAGTGGATTTTTAGATTTTATCTTTAGTTATTATCGGCTCAGACACTCACATTACAGTAATGGGTGGTTTTGGGGCAATATGCTCATACCAAGGACTGCCCTGTCTCTGCCCATTTCATCTCTGCCTTCCATATCTCTGTTTTCTGTTTTTCTTTTCTCTTCCCTGCCTTTCTATGTCTCTTCCTTTCCTCTGCAGCGATTTCCAGTCCTTTCTTATTTTATCTCCTGAAATTGTGTTCAATGAAATAACTAATACAAGTCCTTAAAATATTATCACGACTTTGAAGGTAGGATGCCAGTAGGAGTAATGGGAAGCAGGGAAGTTCATAACTCTCAGAACTCCTGTGTTGGTCAGGTTTCAAGGTTATCTTCACAGCCAGGAGGAATGGAAATATGCATTGTAAAATAAAAGCTTAAACTGTTCAGAACCTGAATGAGTCCTGTACATCACACTAAATGTGCTCAATTCAGACAAATGTATTCCAGGGAAGAGCTGCTTGGTGTGTTTGCTTGATAATGTCAGCATTCTCAATTGTAGAACATCACATTTTACTCTTGTGTTTTTACAGTTGCTGTAGTTTGGGTACGTTTCTTCATTTGCCCTTTGTTGATCTGACTGATGAGGTTACATCCTGGCCTTGCTGAAACCCCTGGGAGTTGACTCTGGACCCAGATTTTAGCTGCTCTCTGCTTAGAGGGGACATATGCTTTTGAACTCTATGGGTATGGGCCACATGGTGCCTTATGCTGTCCTTTTCTTCTCTGCCAAGGACCCTCATCTGTGTGCTAAATAAGAGAGGGCAGAGGACACAGCAGAGAGAAGAGGATTTAGTGGGAATGTATTTCATAGGATAACCAGGGTGTGCCACAGCTGTGGCTCCCCCAGGTAGCACAGGGCCATTTTACTAATGTAACTTTCAGTCTCTTTCTCTTCTCAGAAGGAAAGGTGAGGTCTGAAAAGGAGATCTCCTTTTCTGTCAAAATTAGTAATGCTATCACTATAGGATCCTATACAGACATGAAGGCCGTGGGTCTTACATCGGTGGGCAGCCCTCCTGGGAGAGGCATGCAATGTACAGGGTGTGAAATCATCTGATAGCCACAAAGGTGCAGAAAAGCTGCTGAGCAGGGACAGGCAGAAATCCTGATGCTTTCCCCACCTTCCCCAGAGTCGCAGTGATATCCCTCCTTTCTCTCTGCTGCACCGAGCCTGGCAGTGTGAACCATCCCGCAGGACATCTGGGGACTGCAGCACCTGTAAGGGTGCTGGGTGGGCGGCTGGAAGGTGCTGGGTGCTGGGTGCTTGGGCAGGCAAGGGCGGGCTTGCATCCCAGGAGCCCCATGAAAGCAGGAACAGCCCTACCTCTCCTGCTGAGACCTGGCTCCAAACTGTATCCCCAGCCCTGGGCTGTGATGCTGAGGTGAGCAGTGGTGCTCCCTGACAATTTGGGAGTGACATCTCCTCTCTCCACCAACTCTACTCAGTTCTCCAGAATTGAAGATGAATATTTCTGCCTCTGACTTTTTTCTTGCAAGCATAGTGGCTTGTTGCTCTTCTAATTTCCACCATGATTATGCGAAACCTCCATAGCATTAAGATGTTTATCACCTCACCTTTTAAAATCCTGTTGCTTTCATGTTTATGGTTCAGCTGTTCCCAGTAGAGCCTGATTTTCCTTCTGTTAGTCATCTTCATTTTCTTACCCAGAAAAAAAGCACTCAAACCTCATAAATTCCAGTCCTCTAAAATAATAAAACTCTATTATTAGTGTTGTCTTCAATGTAGAGTCTTATGCATGCATTATGCACATTGCTCTCTCATCACCAGTAAAAGAACCCAAAAGATTTCAGAAGAAGAAATGAAGAACACAAATCTTGTGGCCCTTTCTAAGTCAAATTCTCTTTTTAAATAAAAGAAAATTAAGGAAGAGTGTAAGAGTTATAATGTTGATCGAAATTTACTGTGACCCAGTTCTTTCCCAGAATTTGCTAGCAAAGTTAAGTTTTATACTGCCAAATTTCTTAATGTGGAATTATAAACAGCTACTCAGCTGCTGGTCGGGCCCATAAAAGATGATGGGTTGTTTACAGGAAGTAGAGATTTCCTTGGAGTGACTTCTTGTTTCATTAAAGTCAGAATCTGGCATCTTCCAATAAAATCCAAAAAAGACATGGGAAGTTAACTCGAGATTGACAAGTTTTAATTGGCAGAAATTTCTCCATTGATAAGTCATATATCTATATTTTAATCCTTTATCTATCCATTTCTAATTTGTCCCTTGTAACATCAAATCTGTCTCTCTGCCTGTCTCTAACACCTGTATTTCTGTTCTACCAAAGCTGAAACTTTGCTGAGACCCCTCACAAGACCTTTCACAATATTTAAAACCCGATTACCCTGAAAATTCTTCTCTTCTCAGATTTGTCTCAAGTGTTCAGATTACGATGAAACTGCTTTGCATAACAATAATGGGTACACCTGCCTTACTAATAGGAGAATAAGAGCTTTTGTTTCTGTTTTATATATCTGTACACTCATACAAGTCTGCTTGAATCGAAGTGTTACTGTTTTCCATATTTAATGAGCTATATGTTGACTTTTTTTTATAAATAAGGGACAGCAGAACAGAACAGGAGAGGATGGGAAAGAAGAAGAGAACAAAGAATTCTGAAACTTGAAAAGTTGAAGAATTACTGGCAGCAGTGGACAGGGAGGAAGCTACCACAGATAGTAGCACAGTGCTTTCGTTACTTATTCCTGGATTTCTTTAAAAAAGTTGTTTATTTAGGAACTTGTTGGTTATACTAGTTTTAGAACAACTCAGGTTCCTGATTTTCATACAAAATGGCAATAAAATCAGTGTTTCTTATCCATGTCTCTATAATTTGTCTTAATGTGATTTCACATTTTTCTCTTTCATTTTCAAATCTTGTCTGCATTAAAGCCATTTTAATGCTTTTGTGGTACGCAAAAACTAATTTCTGCTATATGATGAACTGCATAGGTTAACACTGCAATGACATGAACTTTTTCCTACTTTTCACCTGCAATGAGTTCAAGGTGCTTATCAAAATCTGGGGAAGTGTTCAGCTTTTGAGGTAGTACGGATGTTTTCAATGTTAACCTGCTTCTTTCTGCTGCAATGCAGGTGCAGTGCATTGCATTTGTATCCAACCAACAAAGAAATTGCTTTACTAGTGACCTGAACTGCAGTGTTCACTCTCTTTGCAAACCAGGGACTTGGCTGCACCACTGCAGTGAGAGCTTAGACCTACCTTGTCTTTTGAAGAGAAATATTCCAAAAATCTGGTTTACCTATCAATCAGCTTTAATTGCAAAATGTTAAATACCATTCTCTTAAGACTCCATTCCATTTTTTCAGGCTCTTAATGGTACTTTTCTGTAAAAATACTTTGCACATCTGTTTTATTTATCTAAAGAGTCCAGTTTTTTAAAATATTATTCCTTTAGCACCAAATAATGTTGGTAGCTAGAATTTATTTTTGCATTGCTACAAGCAGTTTAATTCCTATTATAGCAGTATGTACCTTGCCTGTGGATTTTTTTTTTCTTGTAAAAGATTTTGAGACTGATTCACCCAGGGTCTGATTCAGAGAAGTCCTGAGGACTTCCTGCAAGGTGCTGAGCACCCTAACCAGTATCAGTAGGGATGAAAACTACTGGGTTTGGCCCACGGTGCTTTTAAATCCACCGTGAAATCGTGGTTGTTTGTTCAAGCTTATTCACATTACAGACATTTGCTCTGTAATTGCTTGCAAACCGCCTTGTGAAGTTTGAATGAAATGTGCTACAAAAGTGAAATATTGATCTTATGGCAAACACATTGCACCCCCTGCCCTAGATGTGTGATTCCCTCACAGTAACCTACCTTTGTCAGACTGTTTTGCACAAAATATATTGACATGAAAGAGGACTTGAGAATCAATTAGGAGTTTTTCATAGAGAAAAGGATTGGTCTTTTTTTTCCCTATATTTTCCTTTTTTTGTTTATTTGTCTCCTCCCCCTCCCCCCAACAGAACACTTTAGACAGGGTCCAACTCAAATTCTGAAGCTGAAATTACATATATGTATATATATTTGTTTCCAGTTGTGTTACCATAATAAAATATATTTATTTAAACACTCTCAGTGCACAGCTTTTCCATTAGTATTCACACTACTCTTTGCATAGAAATATTCCTCCACGAACCAATGATCTGTTTTGCAAAGAACACAAGGAACCTTGGAATATGAAATTGTGGTATCCTGATGCTAAGTAACATCAGCAAGAATGACAGCGCTCTGAGTAGCACAAGTGCTCATATTTGAAAGTTTTATTCCTTCACCAAAACAAAGTGTCAGGAACTAAATGACAAGAAAATAATTTACCTTGGTATTTACCTGTAGCCTTGTTCTAAGAAGCCAAGTGAAAGTGAAGAATGAGGTAAAAAGAGCAATTAAGTTTTCAAGGACTAAAGACGCAAGAGAAGAATGGAAGGAACAGAAAAGTGGATTCTGAACTGAAGCTAAAACTTGAGTCACCATATTTTGCAACTCATGTAAAAATTTCTCTAAAATATTAGGATCCTTTTTGCACAAGTAGTCACAACATCAGCAGGTTAGATGGCTGAACATCTGAAAAGGTTCCTGAACACTACTAAGTACTTAAAACTGCTATGCACTACTAAGCAGAGACAGACTTAAGTTCACTTTGAAGATACATCTAGTGAAAGAGGCTGGGACAGTCATACCAGCATTGTAAGGAGCTATGTACATTACATTTTCCTGCTTGCAGAAATCGCTTTCGCAACAGGATCATTTGTTATCTCTGGGTGAAAGAGAGTAGATTTTATTACAATAGATTTTATCTAGAAGCTCAATAGGGTCTTTCATTTGGACAACATTTTGGCTGATTCTGTGTTCAGCAAATAATATCCTGTAGGTAGATATTGTACATATTTTTTATTTGCTCACGTACTATCTTAATGGTTTCTTATTATCTACATCTATAGGTATGAGCATGTTCTCGCTCTCTCTCTCCTGTTGCTGATACTATATGTAAGTAAAACTTCTTTATCCCTTTTTGTGCCTCACGGGAGCAAGTCTTTGCAGACAATTTGTTAATCAGTTCATCCACTATAGGATGCAATGAAGCTTCCAAGAGAAAGTGATCCCACTCGTTATACGATATGAGGTCTCACTTTTAAACAAGTCTGGGTAAATATTGTGGGATTTCTTGTCATTAAGATAAAAAAGAAAAACGTAATCTAATCAGACAAGATGCCAGTGTGAGTTAATCTTAGGCCAGTTGGTAAGCGTACATTAATGACAATGATTTACATTTTGGAATTTTTAAATTGGAAAACATCTGGCAGAAGGTGTCAATTTGTGAAGAGATTAACTGTAATAAAAGTGTAATGTTTGTGGAAAGGACGAGCTTGCTCAGATCACACTGAAGAACATGCAGTACAACACTATGTACTGCGTACACTGGCTTGGCCTCCTTTGGTAGAACCTGGACGCTCCCAGCCAGCTCCTGGATGAGCTAGTCAAGAAAATCCTCCTTGCACAAGCTCTGCTGCAGGCTGGTCAGCTCCCAGATGCTGTGCGGCACTGCTTGCCTTGGCAAACTACTCCTCCATCAGGTCAGGTTCAAACCTGGTGAAACCTGGTCAGTACTTCCTGACTACCCTCATTTTCCCAGGACTTAGCTGCTAACTCCTTGCCTTTGCCTCCAGAGCTGCTCTATGCTTTCCTGGCCCTTCCCCAGCCCAGTGAACACCACAGGGCTGCCTGGAAAATATTATGTGCCGTGCGAGAGACCGCCAAGGGGAGTTCTACAAGCAAGCCAGAGCACTGGGTCATGAGGGGCGCCCTGCCTCATGGGCATCAGCTCTGCCTTCCCTCCGGAGCTGAGGCAGTCCTAGCAGCCATTTCAGAAAATGTGAGGGTCCTGGTTTAATTCAGCCTCTGTCCAGGACACAAGAAGCTCTTAAAGTCCTTGCCGGCTTGGATTCTTGTGGTGTATGAAGAGTGCAGGGAGCTGCTCCAGAAGTCTAGAAAAATGTCTGTTTGAACCCCTGCTATGGTACAGAGGATGCTTGAAAGCAAATGGGCTTTAATCTCACATGTAGCTACCATTATATTTTCTTTGGATTAGCCTGATTGATGACATCGATATCTTTACAAAAACTGCTTATAGCGGGAAGTCTATCTGGGATAAATACGGTTGCAAGAGTGAAAACAAAGTGGCTTCTGTAGGGAGGTGTTCTGTAAATAGTGGCTTGACTAAGCTGCAAAGAGTGCTGGGGTGAGGTAGCTCTAGAACATATAAGATGCCCATCAGCACCTTCTTGTTTTGGTGTTTTAAATGAATTTGGATGGGGCTTATAGGTAATTCTGAGGCAGAATTCATGGGGCCTCTGTTACCTGCTGTCCTCAGGGTAAAATACTCAGCACACAGAAGAAGTGCTGATCAAGAAAAGGTTCGATTTACCTCACCCAGTGTTGAATTCAGTAAATCTGTCTCTCTGTGTAAGCCAAATGGAAATGAGAGGTTTTGAGTGCTGTGCTATATTTTTTCTTTTACAATTTATAAATTTTTAAGTCTGAATGTTTAGCCAGCTGTGTGTTCCTTCTAGACAATTAGTTGAAGCTGTATGCCATCGAAGTTCTCCCTGAGATTACCAATCTCAGTTTGACCTTATCATCTGAGTCAAAGCACTGTTATTTGGGCATTCTTATTTTTTTTCACTCCCTCAGCAGCTTCCTCCACCATTTTTTTTTGTAAAATAGTGATGATGTCAATGTAACATATCTCCTTCCACAGCCTTGACATCTTGTTTTGATCCTTCTTTGGCAAGCTGGTATAGTGAAGTCCCTGAAATTATGAATGGCTCTGATGCTGGCCATTCATGTTTCAAGCCAATTGATTCTGAATAAAGTTGTCTTGAAGTTAGATTAGGCAACAAGGAATTCCTGATTCTGCTATTGATCTGCTATGTAGTGTAAGACTCATGATATCAGTCACTGGTGCTTTGCTTTTCTCATCTACGAGAACAAAGCTCTTAAAAGTGTGCTGAGTGTCACAGATTAAAGACATTTTATGAGCATTAAGACACAGATTCTGCTGCCTCATTATGTAATATCTCATCCCACAGTGCAAAATAGATTCATTGCTCCTTCAGTAATACACTGTGCAACATGATGGACTCAAACATAACTTGATTACTAGAACATCAACTTTGGCCAATGCGAATCTGCTGTATCTTGCACATAAACTTTATTTCTGAGTAGCTGAAACATAAAATTGATCTGTTTTTTAAGCCAATCGTAATTCAACAGATCATTAATGACAAATGGCAGAATGCCCCAGCCATCCTTCCAGGCAATACTCCAGATGGAAGTCGTTGGATAAAGAACAGGAAGGTTTGGCAGAACGTGAAAAATGAATAAATTTGCTACACATCACTCATTTTGCCTGACTGCAATAAAGTAATTGTAATAGAATGTTGTCACGGGATAATGGTCTCCTGCTGCTTTAGAAATGCTTTACAAAACAGATGTTTGCTTTCTCTGTGGTAGACATTGATCCCAGGACAACAATCTTTTCTATTAAAGGAAAATTAAGTACTTATAGGTTCAGCAATACTATAAAAAGATCCTTATAAAAAGCCATATAATGTAATAGGTGAAATGATATGAAATATATATGTGATGTATGTGATATATGTGACTAATCCCTAAGTGGGATTAATTGAAATAGTTTCTTCCGGCAGCTCTGCGACTAACATTTTCTCAACAAATGCAGATAGGACAACGCAATGCACTGTGATGAAGTTGTTTTTGTTATTTTAATTTTCCAAGGCTCTGTGAACTGCAGAAAAACAGCATTTGGAAATAAAAATAACAACATCAGAACTCCAGCATATAATGTCTGATGAGAAATGCTTAGTTAATAACAAATAGGTAAAAAACATGAATAAATAACAATAAAGTAACATGTTGCAATTAATGGAAATGAAAGACCGGGCATTTTCTGTCAGGGCTGAACTCAGTATCGTGAGTTTTGCTGACTAGAATCAAGGCAAAAAAGTGAAGACAGATAAAAATTTATAAAATATTTGTGCATTCCAAAATAATTTTCTTAGAAGAGCAATTATACATTAGAAATTGTAAAAGAATTAAAAATATCCATATTTTTCTCTGAACTGTCTGCAATACATGTGGGACACATAAATTGCACTCTGTTGTAGTATGCTAGAGGAGTTACATAGGCACTCTTTTGGTGAACCTTACACATTTTACGGACACTTCTGCTATTCATCCAGTAATGTACCAACTGCAAATTTGAGACATATATAAAAGAAGAACATTTGTTCTCTTATGTGCTGTAACTGTCTATGTCTATGTGCTGTCAAAGGCATTTGACTGTCAGATGAAGCAACCCTCTGTGATATTTAGCTTTTGCCAAGGTTGTATCTGGATCAGGAGGAATAAAGTGAGAATGATTAACCAGGGACTGAATGACTTGTTGGCCTCACCAGACTCACCTCCGGGACCTGCATAATCTTGGATCTTCTGCTGTCCATTTCTATTTAGCTCAAGACACCTTGTGACGGCGTTTGGTACTTTTCCAGCTGGTGCCTCTATGTATTTTATATCATGTAATTTATATCAGGAATCCCAAACAGAGTTGCAGTAAGCAGATTACTGACATCTTTGTAGCTGGACCAGGCAGGTATCAGGCTTGCTTCCACAAGTTTTAAAGGTTGTAGCGGAGCAGAATAGCCAGTGAATAGCGACACTGAGTCGGGGTTTACTCGAAGTGCTGCTTCAGCTGGAGCAATAGAAGACTTGAAGCCCTAACTGCATTTTGTAGTCTGAGTGGCAAACTTCACTATCTAGATGCTGAAGGAAAATGTCTTTCACATTCTTGAGAAGAGTTGGTTTGGTATACAAGTGCATTCAGTTATAATAATCCTGACCTCAGGAATAGTCACTGAAGCAAAGTATGTCCCTTCCCATTTCAGGGTGACCACATTACCGACATAAAAGGAATATGGCCGTGAGGGGCATGAAGAAAGTAATTTTTAATGCTGCAAGGGGAACTCAAGAGTGCTGTCAAAAACTAATGGTAAGTTGCATTGGGAAGTGCTACTTTAAGAAAAAGAGGAAACTGAAGATTTAAAAAGTGTCAGTTTTGACATCTTGAAACTGTTTTCCCTTAGTGCTGAATAAAATGCAAATATGCCCACAAGCAAGTTGCTTACCCTACAGCTGAAGTACTGCACATGGAACCAGTTGACACTTTGGTATTTTAGCAGTTTAGACTTATAAATATGTATTTGCATTTTCAACGCTAAACTATGTGGCTCTTACCCAGTTGTCACTGTTACTGCATCAGCCAGGAAACCGGTGGAAGTTTGCTTCACTGAGGACTGTACGATATGGTCTATGAGAAGGAAATAAGTTTAATGGAAACTGAAGCATGTGGAGAAAGTTAACATCTTAACACAGAGTACCCTGTGCTAGGGATAGTGTTTGGCACCAAAGGACAACTTCCAGACCCCTCAATTCCTGAATCTCCTCAATGGCAGGAGCTCGGACTGAGGGCAGGTAGGGGCTTGTGCAGCAGGTCTCAAAGAATCCATCAAAATGAGGATTTCTTTAGAGGGAAGAAGGAAAAGGCAGAATAACTGTCCTGTCTCTGCAATAAGGTACTGATGAATATCGTTATTCACTAGAGGAGGAAAGACAGCAGAGGACAACGGATCTGGAGGTTCATGTGTGACTTAACTTTCAGGTGAAGTCATGTCTGATTCCTGTCCTAGGGCTGCTGAGAGCATCACCAGGACTGCAAAAAGAAAGTCTCTGCATCCCAAATGTAATATTTAATAAGACAACAGAAGGTAGTATGGAACACCCTGGCTTTATTATACGTCCTTTCAAGCCACAGGCTTCAAGCCCCAGAAATTTAAAAAGTATGGCATGACTAAAGGAGATCTGTTGCTTCTCTTACTCCATATATGTATTTCTATAGGAAAACAAAACAAAACAAAAAAAAAAGAAAAAAGAAAAAAGAAAATAAATAGAAACTGGGTGAGCCAAGAGAAACAGCGATGATGACGCTGAAAGCAATGCCCTGGCAAGGGCTGTCGTGTCCTAGTTAAAAGCAGCATGGACACAGACCTGTGCCCCTTCTGAAAGCAGAGACATGGTCTGTGCTGCCTAGGGCCATGCTCAAAAGCTCGTTCGTACCTGTGGACATCTTCCCAGTCTCTCCAATGGGTTCTTGTTTAGGCTGCACTCAGACATTTAACAGGCTAAGGCTGTAAAACATATGTCATAATACAGAAGAAAGCTAGAGTAAAAAAAAATCGTTGCCTTTTAAAATAAGTTTTGTTTGAACAAAGATAAAGTAATGACAAGCTGTCTTCCTTGATGGTAGGATGAACCACTACAGCTGAGATCACGTTCCTTGGAGCCTTTCTGCCAAGAAGGACTACGTGGGGTTATCACTATTGCCATGAAACTCTCAAGGTGTCTTTAAACTGACTGTAATTGGGAATATGCATTCTCCAAAAACCCACGACGCCTAAGAAAGCTTGTGTCTGTATCCAACCTCCTCTGCTTTGCATCCTCCACCCCCCCTCCTTTCTTCTTTTTCAAGGCTGTAGCACAGGGCTGCTACAGGGGAACGAATTTAGTTTCTTCTTTTCTTTTCTTTCCTAAGCTTCAGCTCCCCGAAAGCCATTCAGAAAAGTTCGCTGGCGGTAAGCGACTGGCAGGGAAATGAGAACAGACTTC